>NW_026623432.1:471351-495061 GCF_030028575.1 Malurus melanocephalus
AAAAAAAGAAAAAAAAGTAGTGCTGCAGAATAAGTTTCAATAATAAAGCTTTTTTTTTGTTTCTCTGCCTTTGCCACCACTATCACTGTTGTAGAGGGAAGGCAGCTGATGGTCATTTTGGGCAGAGAAACTCTTTCAAATAGGAAGTCTTGCACATGATTGAAAATTCATAACTGCAAATGTCTCATGAAATAGTGCAAAATTGAAGTATGGCTAAAAAAGTAAAAAGAAAACCTATTTTTAAGGAATGCCTTATTCCTAATATAAATAACATACATTTGAAACACCATGCAACAACCCTTTGAAAAACTTCCTTTTTCATTACCTGTATAGTCCATAAATATCTGCTAAATTTAGCATTTCTGACAGATAAAGCACAGGTTTTACACAAAAAAACGGTATTGGAGTTCATAGACAAAAGGCTAGAATGGAGATTTAGAATATGGAATTCAAGATTCAAGATTTCAAATTCAAGATTTCAGCCAACACTTTATATTAAGCCAGATCAAGAGTAGGAGCACAAATCCTTGCTAAAGAATATCATAGTTTTGCAAGTGTAAGCAGCCTTATTTGGGATCTTTCAGTCATTGACAGAGATGGATCTAATTAAAAAGAAGATAATTCCTTAAACAGGACAATCAACTTATAAAGTGTTTGTGGGTGTAACTAGGACTATTTGGGGGAGGACAAGAAACAAAAAGCCCTCACAGAACCACCACAACACAAAAATACAGAAACAGTGAGGCAAAGAGCTCTGCAGGCCCCAAGGCTGGGAGCAGGGATGTGTTCCAGGTTCTGGAGCAGAGATTCTCATGCAGCCCCTGGAGAAGACCATGGTGAAGCAGGCTGACCACCTGCAGCCCATGGACAAGCCCATGTCAGAGTAAATGCATTTCCTGTGAAAGAAATTGAAGCCCGTAAAGAAGCTGTGGTAAAGGTGGATTATAGTAAAAGACAGCAGCACATGGAAAAGATCCAACATGGAGCAGGAGAAAAGTCTGAGGAGGAAGCATCATAGAGCTGTTATGGACTAACCACAACCCTCATTCCCTAGTTCCCTGTGCCACTCAGGGGGAAGCAGGTAGAGAGGCAAGAAGCTGGAAGTGAAGGAGAGAAATTGAGCCTGGGTAGAAAAAGGGAGAGGTAAAGGAGGCTTAGGTTTTGTTTTGGCTTTTTTTTTTTTTTTTTTTTTTTTTTTTTTTTTTTTTTTTTTTTTTTAGCTCTGATAGTTGTTTAGCACATTACTATGTGCAAAGGTAATTTTCAAACCCATTTGATGAGCATCATTGTTAAAAGAAGCAGTGTGTCAGCAAAGTGTTTTTCTCTTCTTCATAACAAAATTCAGTCTAGTCATACCATTCTATTGTCATATAGGAGGCTAATGTGTTTTTCCTTCTGCATTTGCCAGATCAATGATTTGGTTAAAAAAGTGGGTTGCTGTGGCTCTGCACATCATGGAAAGTTTTTTTCACAGAACAATCCATATTCAGTTCATTTCTTTTGCTGAGATCACAAGTTAGAAGATCTGATGTTGAGTGGCAGACAGTGGACAGCATAGCTCACTGAAAATTGAGTTCAGTGTCAGCAGTTAGGGGTCAAACTTTACTAGAACCCAATCTTAATACTTGCATTGTAGGCAGGTCTCTGTCAGCCCCTTCTGGTTTTGATTTCTATGCATGCATCTCAAACACAAAACCAAGACCAGTTTGCAAGGTTATAATTAAATCCTTTAGTGTCATCTAAACTCATGTGTCATCTTCTTCCCTAACTTCCAGCTATGAAAGAAACCATACTCCAGAACAAAAAGCCCATTGCAGCATTACAGATCAGAGATTACTGTCAGAAAAGGATCACAGTCCAAATATTTCCACTGAAAATTGTGTTTTGTGACTTCAGGAACCCAGGCCATAAGCAGCTCATACAACTTCATAACTTGCTCCATTTCTATTGTTTTTATATTTTCCTACAACAGAGAGAAATGTTGCTCATCTTTTCAACCTATCTTGCTTTTAAATAGTCAAGAAGCTTAAAATTTCCTTGGCTGATAGGAATATAACTCTGAGATAATTTGTGTAGCTCATTAAACTCTTGTAAAAGGGCATTTCCATCTTGAACACATTTAGTAACAAAGCTTCTCTTAAATGCATTTAGACAACTGCTGTTGATTTTAATGCATGTATCAGCAGGTCACATTTGGCTCATGRTCAAGGTTATTTTTTACTGCAACTTTTGTTCTTGTACTGTCCTTTTTAAGGCAGGGCACAGAAAGCTGATTTTAGTCCAAAGTAAATATATACTTTTAATATTAATCTGTTGTTGTTCAGCCCACTTAATCATAAGATTTTGAAAATGTTCACAGTACAATTTATTGCTGTTTTGTAATTAAGCTTAGAATAATTCATTTTTCGGCTTCTATATAACTGAGAAACAGCCATTTTAAAGATTTTGTTTGGTACCTCTCTCAGATTTCTATGACAATGATTCTGCATCATTCCTAAACTCTGCTTCTTCCCACAGTCGAAGAACAAGTCCATTTTTGGAAAAMATTGTGGTCAGAGACTGCCTTATTGCACATAACTATAGAAACAGTATATTTCTCCTCAAATAGGCAGAGTGGAATTTAAACAGATGTAGTAAAAGTGTTGAAAGAGTCAAAAGCAAATGATGAAAATAAAGTGGAAAAAATGCAAATATGCTCAGACTGTATTTTGCACTACTACACCCTAAGACATGCACTTAGATGACATAAATGACACCACTTGTACAGAAATACTGAAAGTATTAGAAAGATTGGGTTGATTTTTATAAGGCATACTAAAATCCCAATTAAATAAGGGCAATCTGRCATTTAAATATACTTCCCAAGCTTATCCTTTATTTTTAATTTGCTTTTGCAGAAAATCACACCCCTCCTCCACAAACCCAAGCAAACCTAAAAGTGTAATTTTTCATTTTCTGCTATTACTCCGTGCATTGCTTGAGTTACTCATCCAATAAATTCAATTTAAAAATAAAATATTGATGTTTAAGGAAGTGTCATGAAAAAGACTTATGTGTTTTAAATTTTGAAAATAAACAACTCCTGGTACTTTTGTTAAAACACAATCTGCAACCCTTGAAAAATGTGAGGCGAAGTAGATTACAGGGAAAAAAAAAGCTTTTCTTCTGTCAGAAATGGGAGAGAAAATGTTTGTTTTCTTTTGTGTTCAATCACTGCAACTAACTTCAGCCATCTGTCTAGTTGCTGTCTTAGAATTCTTGATCATTTAATGTCAACATAATTACTGTCCCCTGAAATCTGACCTTTCTTCATGATACTGGAGCTGTATCATGCTCTTTTTTAAGATTTTTAATCTAAAGATAGACTGGTCACAAACCATGCATCTGGAGTTTTGGCTGTTTTCAATATTTCGAAACATAGAGTAAAAATATTGAAAACATAAACTTAACAGGTTGGAATAGATGTAAATAAACAGATTTATGACTAGTATAGTTTGGAAGTCTCTTTAGCTATTAATTCTTTCAAAGCCAATAATATACTCTAGAGAACRTGTAGTAAGGAAACTAGAGGTATAACTCTGTTGAATAAGTCTTGGTGTATTACAGATGTTGCCAGGTTTGAGTTTTAAAATATTTGTATTATTTTAAAGTATCATTCTCCCAGGAAGGTAAATGGGGCATAAGGCAAAGAAGATAAAAGTGGTTTTATTTGCTGTATGGATTAAAATGAGTTAACTGTAAATCTCATCAGTTGACTGTGCTTATTTTATTGATTATTTAAATAGAATTTTTTTCAACAAGGATTGCATGAGATTTCATCTCATGTAACCATGAGATATGCTATCAAGCATGATAGGCGTCTGCTCCCTTCTCACTTGGGTTTTAGTATTCAGAAGAATATGGTTTGGGTGATTTTTCCTAAATATGAGTGCAAAGGGATGACTAAACGTCCTTATTCCTTCATCTGGAAAAATATTGTTTTCTTGATGAGGGGGAAAAAAAGTGAACAATTTAAATGTTTCAGTTTGGCAAAGRAAATAGAAGCTACCTGCTGTCTTTTGAAATGAGAGTRCCTGCTCAAGTTGTTCGTTAAAACAGAGAAAAAAGGGGGAGGAAAAGTAGCTCTTGTTTGCRTCCAGTTGTTGAACAGATATCCCCAGCCACTGAGGATATTATCTGGTCAAGTTTGAGAAGCTTGCTTAAAAGCAATCTTTTCCTCAGCTCCTCTGCAGAAGTAGGTATGTTTGCACTTCGTCATCTTTCATTCAATTTTTTTTTCAAGCAATTTTCAGTCAGTGTCAGTGAGTTAAACCTTTCAGCAATGTCATGAGACATTGAAAGTTCTGTATCTCTGTATTATGACTTGAAGTATAAAAGTTTAAAGCCTTAATCCATAAAAAAAATTTCACTGTCTGGCATAACGTTTAAATGGAATTTGGAAGCACAAATCCAAGACACAGATCTTCAACTCTTCCTTCATCTACAGTCTAAATGCAGGTGTTGCCAAAACTGTATTACTGTATCAAATTAATTTCCTAGGGAGAAGAAAGATACTACAGCTAAATTAATGAGCATTTAGATGCTTTGATACTTAGCTGAAATAAMATTAGTAAGCAATTTGAGCAGGGATTGGAAAACAGGTTTCTTTCTTCTCAGATGAGTATGTAGTGAAACATTCATATTGARAGAGGGTCGTTTTCTTTTTCTCAAACTTTTTTTGTCCAGTGAACTTCTAGTTCTTCTTTGCAAAGTGTTCATYTWAAAAAAACAAACAACAAAACACCAGAGATTTCMGACTCCCATGCAACCAAATCTTTCTCCAGGAAAACAGGCGAGAACAGAACCATATTCCAACATCTGGAGTGGGCTGTTGTGARTTATGGACTTACATCTCTTCCAAAAACATCATTTAAARWKGRAWWWKRARGKMRRGGGKTYYWAAAAAAAAGGAAAGAAKAAGGGAAATTAAAAAGGGCTRTCAGATGGAAAGAGGATGGGGCAGGAGAAGGAAAGACTGGGCAGAGGTGTCCCTAATACCATATGCTAATAAATCGAGAGCTTTATTCTATTTAAGTGGTTATACTGTTTCYTATTAATCAAATGGATTGGTTACATCTGTAAAGCATGGCTGGCTTTGCACGCACCGCAAGCCCCACTGTAGCATGTGTAAAAATATTAAAAATATTGCTGTCCAGAAAACTGTTTTCTGGATGCATTTTTTCATATTTCTAAGGTACTACTAAATACCACTACTAAGATACTACTATAAATAATGCTAATAACATTCTACCATAAATAATACTACCCAATAATAATAAAATGTTATCAGCTATTATAGTGGGTAAAAATAACCATTATTTCTTAATCAAAATTGTGGAAAGGAAATTCTTTATTTCACAAATGAAAAGAAAATTCCAGGGTTTTTTTTTTTTTTTTTTTGGCTGTTCTCTGGCCATCTTCCAAGAACTTACACTTTTTCCCATGAAACTGATGACTCAGTCTGTTTTCAATGCTTCTGATTCTAACATCCAGACTGGAATTTACAAAGGAATCACAAGTCATGAAGTAAGAATAATGTTGTATAACTTAGACCCTTAAACTTACAATGAATAAATGTACACTCCTTCTCAGAAAAGGTTTAAAAAATGGAGAGAAATGTTTATGTGTTTTAAGAGAAGAAATAAACATATGAAGTACAATTCCTTTCATATATAGTTTAAAATATTAAGCATTTAAACCAATTTTCTATTTGCTTTTGCAAAGTCAGCATAATTTATAAAGCTAGTAAGAAATTGAATGTATTTTCTGTATTATTTGTATTTTTTTCTTTCCTTATTCTATTCCAGGTTGTATTAATTTTAATGATTTTGTTGGTGATTCTCCTCTATATTATAAACTCATTTTTAAGGTGGCTTTATTTTATCCAATGAAAGTGAAGATTCCTATACTGTATTTGTAGTGAGTTATTTGCAGTTCAAAGTAATCAYTCCCACAGTAGTTTATAGCTCTTGGGTGAATAATATCTTGTGCTCTTTGGTTTGCGTGTTCACAAACATCATCTYGCGCATCAAGTTTTTAAGAAGAATAGATTTTCCTATTCTTAAGCACATGAGATTTATACTGGTCATTATGGTATAAATAACAAACCTCATGTATTTTTGACTCTGGAAATAATAAAGCAAATCCATTATTAACATGTGCAATTCAAAACTAACCTTCATGAATAGACTTGCACTAGCTCTGCACCTTCATTTCTTATTATTTGCATGTTCTTTTCTCCTTTATTGTCATCAGGTTTGCTTCCTTGCTTCTCTCACTCTTGCTTTGGCTCCCTCTTGTCACTTCTCCTTTTCTCACAAGTAGTATCTTTTCCAGTTGTCAATAAATAATTTRAATAAATTTTGTCTTCTGTAGAACTAGCTGTTTCATATCACTAAAAGAAAGGGTAGATACCAAAAGAAACAAATGTTTCACTTCATCTAGTTCTAKTGTCTTCAAGAAACGTTGAACTGTGACTTTTGTAATGTCAAACTGTATTGAACAAAGTACTTTACAAAGTCTCCAGTACTTTGGATATAGCCTTCAGTCTGAACTCGGTTACAGTTTTGCTGTAAGAAGAGTTGGTTTTGAGTACAGATTCCATTGTACGGTTTGGTCAGCATTGCCGATGTATCCCTCATATCAGATGGCACAGCAAATTCCAGTTATGCTACCTCTATCACACATTTGCTTTGTATCATGTCGTGAAATAATTCCATGTGTTTGGGATGTGTGGGATTCCCTCTTTATGTGCAGCAGTGTTTCCTGTGTGTGCTCTGCTCATTTCCCAGAACTATATTTGAGCTGTAGCCCAGGCAAACAGAAACTCAGTAGATCACCACCAAAAGAGTCAGCCCTGTGCTGGTTTTTGCACATACCATACTCCTTTCTCYCTTCCCCCTTACCACCATCCACCAGTAAGCAAGATACACAGTCATTTTGAAAATGACAATAAAATTATTAGTTTAGCCTTTGTCTGAAAATCACAGCCATCACTTCATCACTCACCGCTGTTTCTTCCTACCTGGACAGGACTTGTGCAAGACAGATTTTGCCTAATACAAACTTGAACAATTCTGCTACAGTAAATATTCAAACCAAAGCTATTCCTTCAACAATTCATTAAAGCTTAATTTTACTCTTCTGTGTTTTGCCTGKGATTCTTTTTAGCAGACAAAAAAGAAAAGAGTAAAAAAAGTCAGTCTGCAATTATTTATGTGCTCTGAGATCATCTTCCCTCTGAAAAGTTTTGGATATGGGATAGGCATTCTGTCCTCTACACTATGATTCTGTGCTTAGACTCCAGACAGCTAGAACTGATAATAAATCATTTTGGGATTGTGTCTTAATGGTTAAGCAAAAATGCCCAATTGACATTTTAACCAACAGTGCCATAAATATTAGGCCCTTGAAAATTGGGAACACARGAACCCCAAATAATTTGTCTGTGATCTCACGGCAGTTAGATAAAAACCCATGGTTGAGTAGAAGCATAATTTTGGCTTACAGGTCTCAGGCACTATTGCGTCTCAGCCTGGAGGACAAGAGCTATTATCCAGATTCCATGTTGTCAAGTCAAGTCTGAAAACAAATTCTGAATGTTGCAGTGGCCAACAGGAAGTCAGGTTAGCAAGACATTTAACTTGAATTAGATGGTAACACGTGTAATTATAGCAACATCTAAATTCATGGTTGATAAATGAAGTAATAAAAAAAGCTGATTATAATATAATAAAAGAATGATCAGTCAGTATAAACACCCTCAAAACCCACCAGTTTATGAGAGATCACCAAAACACAAATTTTGCTGAACATTATTTTCATTCTGAAATTTATCCGTTAGTCCCTGGCCACTAGGGACTAGATGTTTTTCAGAAAACTGCACCTATTCTGGAAAAATACAAAATGCATCCTTATAATGGCTTCTAATCAGCTATTACAGGAATGCTTTCTCTAAGTAATTAGTTCACAGATGAGACTACAATCTAATCAGYTAGATGATGAGTTCAAGACCCTGACTTAGTGACTTGTACAAATTTAGATCAGGCCTTTGCCCTTCAATAGARAAATAATTCTATTACCTGCTACTTGCAAAAGAAGCGTCATGAATTTATAAGAATGTAAGATGCACACTGCAGGTTCTATCAAAGCTCCAGGTAAACATCCCCTCTGTCAATGTGCCAGGAAATAATATAAATCGATGCAAGAATGCAGTGATACTCTCCAGATAAATTCACAATAACCACTCAGCTGAATCCCAYGGCTGCCTTGGTGACAGAAGCAGGRTATTCCATGATGTACATAGAAGGCCACAGATCCTCTTCGGTGAAACCATCAATCCCCTTTAGTACTGGAAAATTTTATGGCAAGGAGTTCCACAAGTCCTCTCTGCATGGTGTATGGACATGTTTTCTTTAGTTCCCTTTGCCCTTGCTGGTTTATTTTCTGCCCTTTTGTTCTTGGACTAGAAAAAGTGGTGGGAAATATTTTCTTTCCCCTTCTCTTAATCAGCCTTTTTTTTTTTTTTTTTTAAATCTGAGAAGCAGCCAATCAGGACATGAAATTAAACAAGACATTAAAACTTTAACTCTTCAGACTTCAGAAATGCTTTAGGTTTCTTTCAGCCTATATCAGATTTGGGTAATTTTGTTTGGACTTGCATAATTTTCAGTCTCATGTAAAGCAAGAATTTAATACTGTTTAGGTAAATTTTCAAGMCCAAATTAGGAACCAAAAATATTACTTTTAAATAGAAGTTTTAAAATAGGCTGCAATATTTAGAGGACATAGCAAAAAATATAAAGAAGGCAGTTTTCTCTTATTCTATAAATATATTTAGCAAGTTTTATAATACTGCACTAGAAGTTGGACATTTGAGTCAAATGGACACGACTAAAAAACTTTTAGACAAAAAAGTGAAAGTAATGAAAAACTGACATGAGTTGATTTTAATGAAGATAATTTAAGCCACCCTTAACTATCTAATCTTTTAACCAGTGCTTTTCTAATCATGATTTGGGAAAATATATTTAGGCAGATGGTGTCATTACCTGAAGGTGTAAATCTTCATAAAACTTCTAATGAAGCCTGACGTTTTCCTACAAGGTTAGGACAATGTTATATTACTGTTTGTCCACTTCTCTGAAGCAAAATACATTTAAGAAGAATTTGCTGAACACTAAAAACCACTTAATTCAGATTACCCAGAGAATGACTCATCACTGTGATTATCAATCTCGTCAGGTCTGCAGTCATGTAGCAACAGCAGCAACTTTATTCTAGACCAATGRAGCTTTAAAAACTCTGTAGCTACAATTTGGTTGCTTTTTTCTATCAGTCCTTGAAGTGCTTTKTAGCTTTGCAAGAGGTTACTCAGAGCACTTGTGAGCTGCTATGCTTAGTAAATATTTAGGAAATAACATAACAAGAGGCTTATTTTGCAGGAMCTCTAAAGATAATGAGAAAGCTTGCTTGGTCTTTGGTAGGAGAGRTGACATTTTGACCAGTGCATAASGGGCATTTRCCACACAGGATTGATATTACATCTTGACTTCCACTRGCAATTAAGCTAATTTTGTAGTAAAAGTCTCATTGGAGGCCAGATGGTGACATTATTATGTTTCTAGGTAATGATAGGTGACAGTAGGTAAGGTGAGAGGACAAGCTCCCTTTCCCTCATTTTAACATCCCATGCCTTGTTTGGATTCCAGTCAGAAAGTACAGAGCACACCTGACCATGACTGCAGCTTTGATTTCATCTTTAGTTGTCAGCTATACTGTACAGGTTCATTAAAATCTACATTTTATTTTTTACTGTGTTTTCTGCATAATTTTCTGGACCTTTAACAAAACTTTTATTGGAACAATATCTTCCAAAGCTGCCATTCTGTGTAACTTTTTGTGTCCTTTCCATTTCTTATGCTAGCGTTTCTTTATATTAGCCAGTAAAATGCAATATTTTGATAGAGCCACACTGACTGTGGGGTGTTTTTTGAGTTTACATTTTGTAATTTGTTGACAATCTATGTGCAATAAAAGACATCAATAAAAAAAGAATGCAGTAGAAGATACATCAACAACAGATTGAAATATGTYTTGCACATTTACAGTTATTTAAATTGTCAGCTGCTAACTGTTTTGCAAGGTGCAGCAATCTTGTCTACAAAGAAATTTATTTCTTTGTGTCACTAAGGTTTCAAAACATCCTTATATACCTAGAAAACAAAATATTTGACTAAGATCTGAACTATTGATATGAATCTGTCACATTGGATGCAAATTACCATTCCTTGCATTGTTACAGTGAGCAAATTTCTGTCTTATTCAAGCCTCTGTCTCATTAGCCTCAGGCTAATATTAAAACCAAGATCTAAGTCCATTTGAACCATGTAAAAATAATATTTCTCTTCCTTTATTGCCCCTTCTGTCTCTCAAATGTATTCTACTTTTATATCTTCTAAAATGTTAAATGGTTTATTAATATTTTTTCCTTTGTGGAAATTATTAGTCTTATAATCACTGTAAATTCAGGATTTTTTTGTTTATCAGCCTGGAAAACATCTTTTTCATTGAATAGTTGTCCAGCTTTTTTTTTTGGTGGGTTTTTCTATCTTCTAGCAGCAGATCTAATACCTACCATGAAAAATAGATCTGACCACAGAACTTGTACATGCCACAGCATGGTCTCCAATTTATAACAACAGCTCATTTCATTTCTCTTTAGATGTAATCCACCTTCCCATTTGTAACTGACTTGACATAKTTCTCTGATTTCATGTGTTATACATTATTTGCTGTTATAAATGCCCAYTTCTTCTTCTGTTATCAGAGTATAATTGGATTCATTTTCTCTGCTGGCMCTTGCTGAAAAATGTTTTGGTCTACTGGATCCATAATCTATCATATTAAATTGTTTTARGGGTCACAATAATATTCTCAGAAGYGCTGTGGCAAGGATGTGCCACCATCTTTGCACTGCCTATGTGTGGCCTGCCCCATCCTGAAATTTTCTTCCTTCTTCGTGTTTTGAAGTCCATCTTTCAAGGGCTGAGATTTTTGTAGAGAGCTACTCTACAAAAATAGATCAGTAAATAGGACAGTACTTTTTTCCCCCAAGAATATCTGGAACAGCTTGATTCACTTCTTCCATCACTGCCAGCCAGCGTCCAGGATGGCAAGGGACATCATTCTGTCTGAGTCATTACTCCTGTCTTTACCATCTGAATATAGAATCATAGAATGGTTTGGGTTGGAAAGGATGTTAAAAATCTGCTAGTTCCCAATCCCCTGCCATGARTAAGGATACTTTTCCCTGGACCAGGTTGCTCAGAGATACATCCAGCCTGACACTGAATACTTCCAGGAATGAGACATCCATAACTTCTCTAAGCAGTCTGTTTCAATGCATCACCACCTGCCGTAATAAAAAACATCTTTCTAATATTCAATCTAAATCTACTCTTTCACAGTTTCAAGCCATTTCCCCTTATCCTGTCACTACATGCTTTTGWAAATAGTCCCTCTATCTTTCTGCTCCCTTCAGGTACTGGAAGCTCTCAATTAGATCACTCTGATTCTCTGATCACTCTGATTCTCTTCTCCAGGCTGAACAATCCTAACTATTTCAGCTTTCCCCTCTAGGAGAGGTGATCCATTCCTCTAATTATTTTGTGGTCCCTTCTCTGGACACAGGTTGATGTCTCTCCTGCCCTGRGTACCCCAGAACTGGATGYAGCACTSCAGGTCTTTTAGAGMRCTWGGTCTTGTAGGCTACCAAGTTCCAWGGGAAACTTTGTTMCTCATGGCATATGCTCCACATATTGATATCACAATTTTGAATAACTTCCATTTCTATGATTCTGGTTCCCAAACTCACATTGGAAAAACTGAAGCTTTTATTAGCCYTATCTCACAGAATATCAGGTATACAATGATCTTTCAGCACCTCTTGCTGTATGTAGAGCCCTCTCCCTGTGTGGCAGCTGTACACAACAAAATGTGTGCATGATATCTTGGGATTTTCTCAAATGGGTGTTGTTGGTGTGGTATCCTTTCACACATTTGAGTGATAATGTTGTATAATGATGGTTTTCTGTGCTCTTATGACTTTCTTCTCTCGGGAAGTTAATGTGTTCTTTTTTCAGCAGAGGCCACACACACACACACACACACAAACACATATGTAATATAACCAAGCATAAAAACAAGGGTTCATCTCAAATGATCTTAATTTTCCTCTATTAATTTATTGTGATAGAAGGCTTTCAAAATTGCCTTGATTTTAGTAATGAATAATGGATGGTGTAATTATATAGAAATAGCATTTAATTATGCTTTTTTTCTTTGCACAATRTGATATATTAGCTACAGCTATTGAAGCCCATTAAACTGCAATAGACAATAGCATTCACAGTGTGTCTTGGTCATGCCAGAAACCTTTTGTACCATTCTGTACTGTTTGACATTACTTTATTATGTTTGAGTGACTGCAATGAAATATGAACTCTATTCATAGCTAAAATTAAAAATTAAAAACTAATTAATATTTGAAATAAATCTCACTTTACATTGTTCCTGAATGATAGCACATTATACTCTTTCAGTATAACTTCCTAGTTTATTGAACTACAAGGAATAATTATTTATGATTTGAAAAGCATACAGAATGTTAAACACCTTTAGTTAATTCTACTCAAACACTTAAACCACTCATTATCTCAAATTAGCACAATCCTTGAAAAGTGTGTAAAACTGAAAACAGTTAAAGAAAGCTGAAAATATGAGTATGTAAGTTAAGGACTAGCCATTCAGAGTGATAGCCAACAGACATGGAAAATTAAAAGGATGGTTTTCAGAGGGAGCAAACCACATGGGTGAGGAATTGGTTGGATGGTCACATCCAGGAATTAGTGGTCAATGTTTCAATGTCCWGATGGAGATCAGTGCRGAGTGATATCCCTCATGGGTTTGTGTTGGGACCAATACTGTTGAATGTCTTCATCGAAGTCATAAAGAGAGGGATTGATTGCACCACCAGCAAGTTTGGAGGTGACACCAAGTGAGTGGTGATGTTGACATGCCTGAGAAATGCAATGCCATTCTGARGACTAGCTCAAGAAGTGGTCCTGTGAACTTTGTGAGGTTCAACAATGCCRAGTGTAAGTGCAGCACCTGTCTCAGTGCAACCCCCAGTACCATCACAGGCTGGAGGATGAWGGGATCAATGGAAACCCTGCTGAGATGGATTTGAGAGTGCTAGTAGACAAGAGGCTGGACATGAGCTGGCAATGTGCTCTTACAATGTGCTCCCAGAAGGACTGTGTCAAAAGATGCGTGGCAGGAGATCAACAGAGATTCTGCCCTTCTACTCTGYTCTTTTGAAGCTCCACTTGGAGAGCTGTGTAGGGGTCTGCGGCTCTCACTGTATTGGAAAGAGTCCAGAGAAGGGCCATAAAAATAATGAGAATAATGGGACACATCTCCTGTGAGGAAAGGCTAAGGGAGTGGAGCTTGCTCAGCCTGGAGAAGACAAGGCTCCAGGGAGACCTTATGAGGGTATTGARATACTTAAAGGGGTCTTATAAGATGGGGAAAACTTTTTAGTTTAGTGCCTGTCACAATAGGAAAAGCAATAATGTTTTCAAACAAAAGAAGGGTAGATTAGATTAGATCAGATTAGATYAGATTAGATTTAAAGTAGTTTTTCACAATGAGGGTGGTGAAACACTAGAACAACTTGACCACAGGTGGTGGAAACCTCATCTCTGGAAATATTCAAGSTCAGACTGGARGCAGCCTTGAGGCTGCCTGATCRAGTTGAAGATGCTGCTGGTCATGGCAGGGAAGATTGGACTAGTTGATCTTTAAAGATCCCTTCCAACCAGAGGTATTCTGTCATTCTGTTTCTATGCTTTGAAGTAGAATGAKTAGAGAACCTTCTTGTATTGGTAAATAAGAATTCATTCATTCATATCAGTAAAAGGGCTGAAGGGCCAACCAAAAACCCCAACATTCCAGTGAAGTGAGGCCCTAAAATACCATAAATGGCAAAACTTTAGAAAGTCAATGCTACTAAAGAGCTATGAGTAATGCTCTTCACTGTCTCCCTGAGAGGATCTGATTTGATTTCTGCTTTTGTTCTTATCAGRACACCAGGATTCCAGCCAACAATCCCTCTCATTTTGTCTCCCCATGTCTTTGGATGTTGTCCAGACTTTGCTGAAAGCTYAGTGACTGCTTTATTTTCCCACACGATTGCTGCCCCTTCACTGTTTAACTCATGCTTGGTAAAATATATCTGAGAACCTGAATRTGAGAAGAGCTGCTTCGGAATCAAACTATTCCCTTTCAGTTACTTATGGGAAAAGACTGAAGGAGARGTATAATTCCAGGGTGTGAATACTCTATCGAATTCACTCCAGGAAATCACAGCTGACTTTAAGGAGAGAAGGAAAAGCCAAGCCTCCTTTATGAACATTAAGATACTAAGTTGGGAGGTTGCAATCAGGATACTGTGTACTCTGAGGTTGAGCTAATTTGGCAAACTTTATTGTGAGTTCAAATTAGCTAATTAACYACTACAACACAAGTCAGATCATACWTTCYYTAGCATCTCATCTTACTCTGCTTCTTTGASGACCCACTACTGTAATCCCAGCCTAGACAAGCATCCTTTGAATTTAGATCCATCCTGTGCAGTGGACGTCAGATGAGGAACAATTATTTATGTGAGTAGAGTACAGAAGGGTTTAAACATCTCATTGGAGAATCAGCTGCTCAAACTGAGCTGAAAAAGCACAGAAATATTTAAATGTGAYTATTTAAATATGTAAAACACCCTGACACAGAGGTAGACAAGCCAGTTTACAGAAAATCTTTGCAAGTTCTTGGAGCCTTACCGAGTAGTTTAACCTCCTTAAGGATGAGCCAATTCCTTGAAGTGAAATACCAATGGCTACAAATATGGAGGGGTCTGAAGTATTTCAGCTATACTATTACAGTCTTCATTTACATGTACCAGATGCTTTCAACATATTGCAATAAGTAAGAATTAGCAAACTGAACTCTAACTTGGTTAGAATGTAAGTCAAGTTTTAATTTAATTTCTGTTTGAAATGTGTAATTATCTTGGAATCTAATCTWCAGATTAGGTAATGCAGACTGGAGTCTTTCATTTGTCACTTGATTTTTTGTCAGTACATGCCACAGCAGTGCTGGGGGTAGAACAGACTGTTTAGTAGAAAATGACATTTATCCTGATATGAAGCAGTAGTTTAGACTTGTTGCCTCTTGCACTACATGTAAACGTCTGCAGAACCACTGTTCTCCAATGTGGTGCTGAGGATATGTAAGTTGAACAAGGATAAGAATTGCCTCAATTTCCAAAATTCCTGAATCAAAATTAGGTTTTTTTTTTTATTACTTCAATATGTTCTCTTTGAGAAATAATGGTTTGAATGAATATGATAGTTGCACTTGCTGKTTAATTAAAAAAAAACAAACAAAAAACTGATCTCACTCTGAAAAGCCTAGAGATGAGAATCTCTCATCTGATTATCTTTTCATTTGGAGAGCAACAAACCAAAGTCACTTGTACAAATATTTGGCAGTGATATCGGGTAAGATCATTAGGAGCTTTAAAATCCCAATGAATTCTTGAGGATTGGAAAGCTGCCAATGTGACTTTCTGAACTCACAAGCCTAATGCAGGTTATGTAAGACAAGATACAGACAGAAGACTAGATAATTCCAACTATTTGACACAATTTACTMATACAGTGTTTGACAATGCTGCATAAGAGTCAGTATCTGGGATGCATTTAGTATGCTGCATGTGCTTCAGTGCCAAACCACAACCTTCAAGTAATGACAGATATGATGCAATCTGGGATGCAGCAGCTGCTTATGAGTATTAATACTGCATAGGAAAAGCAATTGTTTTTCTGGGCCTGTCAGGCTGGCTTTGATTAGAGAAACAAAGCAGAAATATTCAATTAAAGAGTTCTTTCAGAAAAATTGCCTGTGCATCTTGTTCTATGAGTGTTTCCAGTGTATAACTGAACCTGTAAAATCTTCTGTCAGACTTGACATCTCCTGTTGAGTTTCAGSTTTTGTCTTGCTTTCTTTAAATATTTTTCACTTGAAGGCTCTTTAACAAGCTGAATTAATGTGTCATCGCAATCATTGCTGAGTGAATAACACAGCCACACCACAAGGACCACAGCAGAAGGTAAGGAGACTGATCTAGTAGCTATTGCAGGGATCTACATCATTTTAGTTAAATTAATCTTGTCTATATAGTGTGTAGGTGTCTCTCTATTTTGTGTATTTTTATAAGCAGCGAATGAAATGCCTTGTTATATTTAAGAYGCAGCAATGATGACATATAAATCTCCTCTCATCAAACTTTCACCAAATGCCTGGATTGCATTTCCTATAAAATGGGAAGTTCTTTTCTAAGGCTATGAGATATGACTGACCTCAGGAGTCCAGACTCTTGGTCCAGACACTGCAGCTGCCTTCAGGCACATTAAACAGTCCCTTGTCAGCCCCTGCCTGCCATCTCRCTTGGGAAAACATTTGAAAGCACAAGTCCAGGGCAACCATACTTCAGCAATTTCTGTTAYTGGGGTTTGTCTAAGAGGTACCTGTCATCTTCTCAGATGGGTTCTACATATTTAACTCACAGCTAAATGTCTTGGTTATAGGAAGGTTTTGGATCAGAGACAAAGCCAAACTGAAATACTTTCTGTGTTATACTTATCAGATTTCTTGTCAAATGATAGCTAAAGATAACAAAACAGAGCTGACATTTGGGCTGTGTGATCCCTCATTGTAGTTTGTCCCTCCTTTGAAAATGTCCTTATTAGGCAAAACTCTTTGCATGTGGGCAAAGAACATGGATATTCTTCCCCTACTTTGGGGTAAGGTGGCTCCAGGTTAGAATTCCATTTATTTACAGGCTGGCACTGAGCTCGCCTGCTTAACTTTTAAAGTAAAGACATAAGTTTGTAGGAGTGCATGCTTTCAACATGTTGTACAAATAATTGACTGATTTCCTTCCCACCTGGAATGAGTAACTAGTGCATGCTAGGGTTAGAGGAATGAGCAGAAGTGTGCATCACTGCCTATTTACAGTGGGAAGCAACTGTATTTCTTGAACTACTTAATTTCTTGTGTCCATCTCTTAAATTTGTTTTTTTCCTTAATATTTACCTTCTCATAACTCTGATAATATTGCAATAATATGTGTGGAGAATTATGATTTTCCCAGATRATAGGCAGCCACTGTTAAAGTGGAAATAGCTCCCATTTCTGGCATTCACAAAAAAATCTTCTGCCAGTTAAAATGGGTATTCCAAATCTGAATTTTATATAATATRTGTATATAACTTTTTAATTTCCCAMATAATATCTTTATAAAAATAATGAATGGTGTAAATGTTTGGATATGTTTTGTTCAGCTTTGYTAGCTTTGTTGAGCATGACAGGGTGGAGGATGTTAATTTTAGCAGGGATCAGCTGATGTACATTGTTATTCCTGGAGAAATTTGGTCATGTGCCCAAGTCCTTTCAAAGTATAAAGCATGATAAGTGATGGTAGAAAAGCTCTTATTCTTCGCGATTTTGCGGCAGTATATCTACTTTTTCGCTTCACTGTAGCATGAATCTCCCTGATATTTTTCTGATTCTTTCACTTTCCAGTCTTCTCAGTCAGAATTAAAATTAAAAAATAACAAAGTATTTATGTGTAATCTATAACCCTCTCCCCATACTCAACTTACAAGGAACACTATTGTTTAAAGGACTGCAAAATATATATACGTAAATATATAGCATTGTGCATATGGGTTGGGCAGAACTAACTGAAGTTTCTCACTTTTGCTTCTCTTTTAATTTAAAAATGCCCAGTAGAAGTCATGTTTTTCAGCACCAATTGTTCATACCCTTTTCTAGGGAATATGGTATAAAATTTAATAACATTTCTTTTCATTTTTCAGTTACCAAAAGGCTCAGTTACCTGTAGCAGGGAAAAGTAGTAATTTAGGGTGAATCCTTTAGACAGGAGTATATCCTAAAGGGACATAAGAATTGGAGACTTGATGTCTTACTGTAAAAATGTGCCAAGCCTTTTCTCTGAAAACTTTGTTTAGCACAAAGTCCAAATTTCTTTATCATGAAATTAAAAAAAAAAAAAAAAAAAAAAAAAAAAAAACAAAAAAAACCCAAAAAAACAAAGAACAAAGCTGTCTTTCCTTAAACCTTTTAAACACAGCTGTCTGTTAAGAGATTCATTTGCTGCTAAAATTGGAATCACTTTGTGCCTGAACAGGTACCCAGGATGCTCTTTCTCTCAAATGGTCTCTGTAGAGTCCTTAACTGTAGATCAATGTTTCTGAATTTTTAGAAAGGCTTTAAAGGGAGGACTGAAAGGAAATGCTCTGTTCCTAGATATAGTAATAGGCTGTTATATTTGGAGAGATTTTACAGAACAGTTTCGTTGCTGGTTTACCTGAAGGACCTGTTTGGCTTAAGTTGATGTACCTCATTCTTTTCAGCCTGTTCATACTACTAGACATAGATAAAATCCTTAAAGTCTTTGTAAATATGRAAAGAACTTCAAGGGCTAGAAAGACTGCTGGAGAGAGCAAGCTGAGCAGATACAAGTCACCAAAAAATGAGAAGATTCCTAGTAATGAATGAAAAGTGTTATGGAATCAGAGTGATTCTCATATTTTTTATTAAATGTCATGTATAATGTGCTTTCTTGCATTCCTATTACCTGTGAGATTTTTGTTTAAAGAATCATCCTAATTTTCCTTCAGGTCTGATAATTTCAAGCAAACAACCTGAAAAAAGAGAATGGGACAAARCACTAATTTCAGTTTTTTCAAGAATACCAAAAGTCCTTGAGTTCCTAATTCCTAGTTCATTCACAAGTCTCATCAAGCTGACTGTCAACAGATTTATTTTCTCTTCCAGTCCCAAGGAAGGAAGAGAAACTCTCATTCTTATAATTTTCTTTGATATCCTTTGAACACTAGCATTTCAAGTTACTAATCTAGTATCACCTTGCATCTCTGGTTACTGATTCATTAAACTGATTTCTTCAAAATATTTATGTGGGAAATGCAAAAGCTAACTTTTGAAATCACACATCTGCCTTCTGGTTTATGTTAACAATAGAAATCACTGAGGAAGTTGTACAGAACTGAAAATAAAAATCTATGTTAATGCAGATTTTAAAGAGTATTCTGATTCGTGAAGATGMAAAAGTTAATTCAAAGATTCATGCTCAATGACAGCACTGTGCAAACTTTATCTGTATACTCCAGATTATTTCTACTCAATTTCAGAAATAAACATAAATGAAGCCATTGTTACAACATCCTGTCTATAATTTACAGTWATTGGGATTTTGAGGTAGCATTAGTTTTGGGTTTTAGTGGGGATTTTATGGTTTMTGGGTTGTGTTGTGTTGGTTTTGTGAGTTTGGGATTTTTTTTTCTGGTTTTATTTAGTTGTTTGTTACTTTTTTTTAGTGTCAAAAATCTATCTGAGCATGGATACAGGCAGCTTTATATGTACAGTATGTCAAACTACAAGTCTATATCCAGACCTTTCTGAATTTTAATCTTTTGCACCCTTACAGTTCTTGCTGTAGATCTAACTGCTTGTGCTAATTTCAATGATACTGGAATTTGTAAACTAGTAGAAATATTTAACTTATTTTTAACTTGAATTGTCTTTCCATTCCTGCTCTTTTTTTTCATCTCTCACAGAGGAAATAGAAAGAAGAGAATATATAAAACTAAAACTTTGTGCCTATTTTTGATAAAGCTTTGCACAGTTTAAGCTTTTAGATGAGGTGTTATCAGGATCCAGACCAGAAACCTACATCAAATGGGAATACAATTAAATATAATATATATAAAATGTATAAAATATAATAAAATATCATATTACAATCAGGAAGAAATGGGCTAAAATTATTTATAATGCTATGAGCATGTAGTCTGCTTTGTGCTGTGATACTCACTACCAATCTCCAGTGAGCTCCTTAGGGAAAAAAAAAAGGTGGTTTACTTCCTCACAAGATTCAGGATTAACCTTAATAAAGGAACAATACTTGCTTGTTGCCAAGGGAACAAAAGAAAAGCTAATGTGTCATGCTGCATTGTCACAGCTGAAATCTTCATAAAGGATTGTATTTGATCATTAAGAGAAATTATCTCTGAGATAAGATCAGAGGAATACAAAGTATTTAACTTTTGCTTTGAACACGAGCAGAAATTAGTCAGTTGGCGTTTGTTCATGCAGGAAGGTCAGTGCTGACAATTTTGTTCTACATGACAAATACAACTGCAGATATATGACCTTGATTTCTATAGTTCAGCTCAARAGCTTTTGAGCAAATTAAACTGCAATTAAAAGAGAACAAAGCAAAGAAGTGTGGATCACCGCTCTCTGTCAAGTTACAGTGATTGATCCAAATAACMACTACCACTGCTTCATTTCCACTGATTCAGTAAGATTTCTGGAACTGCACACACAGGTATGCACACACACACAAGAAGGTGGCTTAGTTGCTTGCCAAATTGTTTMAGCAAGTGGTTATCAAGGGGTTTGATCAAATATAATGAAGAGAGAAATGTCTAATTACATCAGGCAAACAGATACATATACGGGAATGACTAAAATGGAAAGGGTTTTGTCAGAAATTTTAGGGAGGAAAAGAGCTCCACAGCTAAATTTATTTATTATTTACAAGTGTCACTGACAAAATCCTGATGGTTATGTCCAGTACAGTAACGGGCTCCTATAATTCTTGTTTGGTTACACTCAGATAATAAACTTATCAAGATTTTTCCTCCTAAAGACCGTTAGAAAGCCAAAAGGTGTATTCTGTAAATAACAGATTTCCAGTTATTCTTCTGCTCTCTTGTATGCCTGGGGCTATTCTTCTGTCATCAAACAGTTTAATAACCCWCTGACCATTTTATTATAGCCTTCATCCAGAAAACAATTTCCTGGCTGCTATCATGYTAGCATGCTCCCAAAGTGTCACACAAATGTCTCAGAAACAAGTAATAAAGGCCTCATCATATTTGAGACATGTGCTTGCAAAACTGGTATCTGTGAAAACCTGATCTATTAAGAGTGAGATAATCATTCACTTCAATGCAGAAATCAAGTAATTTTTCAGTCAAATAAGTTTTAAAATAAACTGAGTTTTTTTTTAGTTTTGAATTTCACTTAGACCATGGCAGTCCCTCCACAAGTAAAACTAACTTCACCATGAGTTGGTAGTTAACTGGAGGAATAAATCAAGAAGAAAAATTTAAAAAATAAAGCCATATCAGTTCCTACATTTGGCTCAGTGTGACACAAAGCAGAAGTGAGTTGCTAGGCTGAGGAGAAGACAAGGCTTTTCCTTAAAGAGATTGAGGTATCTCATTCTGTCTAATGTTTTAATTAAGTTTTACACTCATTCTTCTTGCTTCTCTCTGGCAAATTTTCCTCTTTGCTTTTTTTTTGTTGCACTCCCAGCAACTCCTTCAAACCGCAGACTCTTCAAAGCCATCCACTTACTACATTAGGGGACTATTTAGCTCAATATTTTCAGTGTCAAATGTATRCCTGCCTTGTTTACTCATTCCCAAAGACCAGGATATTTTCTCATGGATTAAAAAGTTGAAAACCATAGCACTGCTAACAATATCTGATAAAGAAATGAAAGCAAGTCATAGGTAAAGTAGGAGAGAAAAGATGCACTGGGACGAATGAAACTCAGTGGGTTTCAGTATAGTTCAAAACCTCAAAAGTGGAAATCAGACCCAGAATTACCTTAAACTTCATCCTTAAGTTAAAGCACCTAAAGTTGGCATTTTACTTTTAAAAGATGTAGGATTTTTGTTTTTTGTTTTTTGTTTGTTTTTTTTTGTTTGTTTTTTTTTTGTTTTTTTTTAATTTGGGATAAATTAAATTTTGACCCACTAGTCACAGATTATTTGAGTGAAATGTCAGGGCACCATGTCTCCATCCTTGCATGTCACTACTTGATAAACCTAAACTATGACACGTCAGTAATTTACTGTGGCTATTGGTTGATAAAACCATGTAGGATGTCCTATATCACTATCAAGAGAAACAATTTCAGGATCTCTAAATATCCTTTCTACACTTATACAGTCTATGTAAACATCTTATTGATGTTTTTGATAGTTTATGTGGCTGTGCAATCATTAATATTTTATTTCAAATTATGGAATAGATATGCTTAATTTAAGCAGTTTTTTCTATTTCACTGCATGCAAATGAATCCAACATAATCAGAGCTAGACTAACTGCACTATGTATTCAGGTTTTTCATAGCTTTTAAAGRCCTTTGCAATACAGGTTTTTAAATAAAAATCCTTCTTGCCCTTCTCAGTGAGTAATTCTACTGCTTTGTAGGGCAGCAGTCAAAGCTGTAYTGGCAATGAAAACTTCCAACATGTGAAGGAAACTTCAAGTACCATTATGCAGATCATCATTTAGGAGCCACTCATATCTGAACAGATGGTGAAATCTATTCAAATGAGTATGTAAACATATTTTCAAAGATCACAGAACCCTAAATAAGGGTGTTAGAATTTATTTATCTTGAACAGTTTTTTTTTTATGTCTTAAAATAAGACAGAGATAAGATTACTGAGACAAAGATTTGTCACTGATAAATGCCATTTTAGATGTCAAAATCCAAAATTTAGTACTTTGAAATCTTCTCATTGCTGCAGATGTTCCAGCATGACTAAACTACCAACTCTTAATGCCAAAAGAATACTTGCAAACTAGTATTTCTGAAATGTGTCATATTTCTGACAAAATCTGACCACGGCTTGATGCTATCACATTTTATCTCATTAAARGGTTTGCAGGTTCAAGCTAATGATCATAGAGAGAGCTGAGAAMCTCATGGCTTTGATGAAATCTACTATATGTGAAATGAAAGACTGCATTTAGGAGATTCATTTATACAGAATGAATGACAAATCTTCCTGTTTTGAATGGTGTGTTGGTTTTCCTTGGCCTGGTTTTTGGTACCGGAGTGGGGCACAGGAGTGGCTTCTGTGAGAAGCTGCTGGAAGCTTCCACCATGTCCAAAAAGGCCAGTCCCTGATGGCTCTGAAGATGGACATGCTCTGGCCAAGGCTGGGCCAGTTAGAGATTGGTTACGCCTCTGTGATGACAGATTTAAGGAGAAACCAAAACAAAGAAACAGGCAGGGTTTTTTTCTAGCCAGAGAAAAGGAGGAGGTGAGAACATGTGAGGGAAAAAACATGGAGACACCAAGGTCAGTGGAGAAGGAGGGGGCGGAGCTGCTCCAGGTGCCAGAGCTGGGATTGCTCTGCAGCCCCCGGCGCAGACCATGGTGGAGCAGCTGAGCCCCTGCAGCCCTTGGGGCCCACGGGGGATGCAGAGATCCACCCACAGCCCATGGAGGATGCAGAGATCTACCCACAGCCCATGGGGATGCAGAGATCCACCCACAGCCCATGGGATCCACTGGGGATGCAGAGATCCACCCACAGCCCATGGGGATGCAGAGATCCACCCACAGCCCATGGAGGGGGCAGAGATCCACCCACAGCCCATGGGGGATGCAGAGATCCACCCACAGCCCATGGGG
>NW_026623432.1:495716-518590 GCF_030028575.1 Malurus melanocephalus
TGGACAAGTGACCCACAGTGCAGCAGTTTTGGGAGCACGGTCTGTCCGTGGGAGGGACTCACATTGCAGTGGTTTTGGGAGGGCTGCTGCTCGTGAGATGGACCCACACTGGAGAAGCTCACAGAGAATTGTCTCCCATGGGAGGGACCCCAGGGCAAAGCAGGGGAAGGAATCCTCTCCTTGAGCAGCAGAAGAAGATCTCAGTGATGAACTGATCAAACCCCCCACACCCTATCTCCCTGTGCTGTCGGTGGGAAGGATGGATGAGTTGGAGGGAGAAAACGGTGTTTCAAGGGCTTATTTTACTTCTCATTATCCTCCTCTGATCTGTTAATAATAAATTTACTTTGTACCACCAAGTTGAACCTKTTTTGCCCTTGGAATGTTTTGTCCCATCCTTAACTCATGATCCCTTTGTTAATTCTTTTTTTTTCTCTCCTCTGCCTAGCTGTGGTAGGGKAGAATAAGTGAGCAGCTCTCAAGGGTGTGTGGTGTTTGGCCAAACTCAAAGTATGACAAATGGCCTTAAGTATTTTAGGGAATGGGATATTTAACTAACTATATAATGGAAAAAGAAAAAAAAAAGAACCTTCTTATTTTAACTGAGATCTGTTGTTACTCTTCAATAGCAAAGCAAGGACTTGTGGCTGACTCTCTTGTTACTTGCTCTTGTTGTAACAGAACTTTTTGTTTTAACTGGTATACCAAGATGTTTGAATCAAAAGTGATGCCATTTATAGTGCAAATGCATTATTTAAACCTTGGAAAAAAAAATAGTTTGTCTAAAAAATAAGGAGTCCATTTTGCTTCACTCTCTTCACTRTTATCCAGGTCCTATCAGAGTGTCCCTGAGAAGAAAGCAAGGACCAGCTTTTATACTTATTTTGCAAAAAGCGTTTTGAATCATGCACAATCCTTATGTGTGACGCTAACACTTGGTACAATTTAGTCATTGTGAAAATCTTTTGAAGTGTAAATGACTAACATCTCTTTTCATCTTCCCCATGATTTCAGTTTCATCTGAAACATGTAGTTAACAGGAGCAAAGAGCTCCTTTAAAGCCATCTTTCATATTCTTTTCAGCTCTCACTGAACCAAGAGTTCCCATTTCAGCTCAGAGCACCTTTTTCTATTCCAAGTGCTTTTTTTTTCCTTACTACTCTACAGTTGCAAGTATAACAATTCAGATGTTGGCCCAGTGTTTGCATATGGAGAGACAATGTTAGACAAAGAAAATCACTTGCAGTTAAGTAATTTTTCCTCTTGGCAGTTGTCTKTGTCTACCTGTGTTTAAAGTCTGTTTCCCTATACAAAAGGAAATCAGACTTTCTCATGTGAAAGGCATACTTTATTTATWTGTGTATTTATGAACACACATACACATACTGATACAAATAGATAATAAACAGAAATTTTAGATTGAAGGAAAAATTATAAATTTATCTTTGACTGTSAAAGAATATTGTTTGTAAAGCAAGTTAAACAATTTACCATTAAAATATATTGTRTAATAGTTGATTGGAAAGAAACGTAAGTAGAAAAAAAAATGGTTTTTAATCAAGCTATGCATTTTTATAATTTCATTTGTCAAAATATATATCTACTGCCATCCTTTCTGTAGACAGAGGAGCTACCAGCAATCTGTTGTGTAACATTATAGTAATTGTCTGAGGTTAAGAAATCTCGTGTTCAAATTATCAAGGAAAGTTTSCAAAGGCTAAATAATTTTAGTATTCTAGAAAAGTGGTAACAGCAAACTGAGGGAATAAATCAATAAGAATCCATTAATTGTTAATACCTTATCAATCTTAAAAAAAAACAATGGTCATATTTTAAAGCATACTTTTCTACTAATATTTTTTCTACTTATGTATTATATAGATACATATTACATATTTTAAATATCTTTTCTTATTCTGTAGGTTCCAACTTCCCTTAGCATCAGATTGAAAAAATAAGGCAAATCTCTCATGTCCCATATACCTGCTGTAGCTCTAGCAAAGTGTTAATGAAGCTCATCTAGGAAGAGACAAATATAAAAGAAGAAAAAGTATATATTAAAAAAAGAGCACTGTGTGATATTGTGAAGAATTTATACTGTGTATCATGTGCTACCAAAGAAATATTTTGTTGGCATGTGTGACCGTGTGGCAAGTAAATTATCAAAGTATTATTGTGAAAAAATAAATAAATAAATACTCTTTTTGAAAATACAAACCAGAAATATTTAAATTTCAGCTTGATTTGCTTGTAATAATCAAGGTAGTGAAAGACCACTGTAAGTTTATGCACCTAGCCAAAGGCCTGAAGAGAAATAAGATAACTGAAATACTGCTTTCCACAATATGTCTTTGTTAGATTTATATTTCATTGCTTTGATAAACCCCTTTCCTGAAATCAGATTATGAAAACAGGGGTGAGACCTTTGCAGCCAAAGGCTACCACTTCACACTAAAATAAACYTAATAATCTAGATCACAGAAGATGCAGATTCCTTGAGACAAACTCCTCACTTACTGTCAGTAAAAACTGAACCACAACATTAGTCATGGAAAAAGAAGTATTTTTAGATGGCAAAGCTACCATACAATAGCTCATGCATAGCAAATGTTAAAGTTCTGCTGTGTTTCACCTCACCTTGTACAATATAATGAAATAATTTTTGCAATTACTGCGGTGCAGCTGGAAATAGGATACTGAGTTCTTACTGACTGAAAATCTGCTAAAACAAAATGCATTGAAATTGTAGTGAAACTAAGCAATAAATCCAATGTATATTTGGGTAATTGAACTTTGAATGTTCATGGCAGATGGTTTTTCTGAATATTAGAAMCCTGTGTCACATAGCACGGAGACAATTTTTCTCATTCCTCTTTGCAATAAAGAAATTCCTGTCTGCCTACAATTTAAGGATTTGATTTRTCTGGCTTGTCCATTTAAGCATGCTCTCTGGAAAATCTTAATTTAAGGTTTGGTTTTTCTATACTATTTAATTGTTCATGTGACATTTTTCAGGTGGCTAATTTACATGCATTTGTTGGGAAGATCCTAGTTCTTATTTTCTAAAACCATACAGGGATAATTTGGACGTCCCTAAYTGGGAGACAGTAAGGTCATGTATATATTTGGAATTTTGAAGAAAAAGTTGCTATRCCTAAAATCTGTAAGATGCAAAAATTAAGGTAATGAGGTAAAGAAAGGCTTTTTTTAAAGTGCATTTTGGTGTAATTTTTGTTCACGTGAGCACTTCATTTGCTCACATCTTTTTWCCTGTGATGTCAAGGCCTGTTGGTAAGTTCAAAAATCCACTTTGTCAYCATTGTCTTGGACATAATTYCCATTTGTTGTTCCAGTCTGTCATKGAACAGGGAAAGTRAGAAGGCTCAATAATRTATATTASTACCTTAACACAGATACTGGCATGGCCCTTTCTGAAACTAGAAAAACTGCCATTAAATGTTAAACGATTTCTATGGATGTGTTTCTTTAGTAGGASAATCATGTATATTTGCTTTGAATGAATACTGATTTTGCCTTGAGAGCTCAATTATCCAGCTGGCAAACACAGAATGGTCTCCTTAGTTATTCCTCATCTTAAATGTACAGGACTCTTCCAAAGGGTCTGTGCTTCTTCACGGGTCTGTGAAAATGGTGGAGCTGGCTTGGAAGATCAGAGAGAAGATTTATCTTAATATATCCACCTGCCATTTCTCAATAATTTCTAAGTTTTTCAAAAAAGAACTGCATGTATGAGTAATAATTCATACATGAGTGAAAATGGTGCACAGAGTAACAGAARGTGATGTTGCTATTGCCTGGTAACTTGAGCTCCTGCAGGAAACTTTTGAGTTCAAATTTGCTGCACTATCATTTGCACATGTAAGACACTTTCCTAGTCATAAACATATATGATCATAAATGTTTCAGAAAATATTTTGAGAATATGAGTAGAAGTAGATTAKGTAGCTGTTTCTTGGATCATAGCAAATTTCACTTATGTTTTTTTACAATTCAGTATACTGATTATCTAAAASAGAAATGAATGGCAATATACCACCCTGATGACAGTAAATATGATCAGATATTTTTCTCTATGGAATATTAAACCATGTGACAAAGAACTCTTACTTTAATGCATTTGAAAGAAAAATGGTCTGGCTGTAACTTTTAGAGGTCTTCTGAAAGTGTTTTGATAAAAATAGATCAGRGTGGAGGCTGAGACAAAAATGTGCTCGGAAAAGAAGTAACTGTGACCTCATCTTATATCAGAACATTTTTGTTGTATTGCATTGTTTCCCTGTGTTGGTGAAAACATTATCACAGGCTAATCTCTCAAGGTCATGACCTGCAGATATAAGATATTTTGAGTGAGATTTTTTCAGTGGGGACAAAAAACTCTTTTGAATCTGATCATCCAAGTGAATACCCTAAACTTCATACTTAAAAACACATAGGTAAAATGAAAAAAGTTTTCTATTTTATTTTGAATCAAGAAATGAAAATTGTGATAAGAATCAGATTATTATCTTCTGTTGTTCTATTTAAAGATCTTGTAGCTTAAGGCAAGGATCTATATCAGCTTTACAGAGGATTACAGCAGTCACTTGGTAGTTCACAAGACAMCAGAAACTCTAGTGGTGGCTTATTTTCAACTTGCAACAAGAAAAGRGCCAAGGATCTGCTATAAATATCACTTCATCATTCATATCACCATTACTAGGCTGCTTTTATCAGCATTCTAAGGGGCATTTACCCATGAACTGGTACTTGAACAGCTTGTATAATGAATSTCTCAAAAATAAATCACTATCAAAACTTTCATATGCCCAGACAYGTGACTATACCATTAAGAATGTCTGTTTTCCTGCATGACCTTTTTTACATATTCAGAACTATCTTATTATTCTTGACACTATCAGCATTTGACACCATGTGAAATACTCCAAAATTACTGTATGCAGGTGTAAATGCTAAATGAAATCTTGTCTGACTTTTCACTATCTTCTGAAAGAGCTATATTCTCTATTTGTCATGACTCTATTTGCTCTGAAAATAGTAGAATATCTGTTCAAGGGTATTTTGCAGAGAGAAAGACATTTTCTGCACAGAGTATTTTTACATTATGGAAAACCYTGCTGATTTCGAAACACTAATGTTATGTTAATTTATCTGACAATGTAAGACCCCCTTGTGACCACATGAACACTGGTCAAAACCCTAAATATATCTTATCATCTCATTTTTTCAAGCTACTAAAGACTGCAGGGATAAATTGCCACATATTGCTTGCCCCAAGGACAGCCAACTGTAGGTGTCAAAGCAGTGAAGACTAATTAGTCACCTTTCACTACTTCAGGGTCCGAAGAAGAGGTTTTTGTGGCTTGCACAAAGTGATCATCTACATTTTCTTATGCTCAGAATGTCCCTGTCCATTTTTCTCACCCTGTACCATTTTTAAGGGAGCCCATGAGGAAACTGAAACCCTATTATAGGCAAAATGCTTTGGGCATCATCAAATCTYTGTGTAATACATTATTTTCTCCATGGAGTCAATTGATCTTGGCTGTATTTTGGCAAGTGTGTAGTGTGCTATTTTAATCTGCTTATTCTCACTTGTATAAATGTGTATATTGCATCTTTTCAGTTCATGTCAGGATTCTGCAACTTTAAAGCTTAAAGTCATCTTGTACTTCTATTTGTTTAATGTGCATGTGAATGATTGCCATCRTCATTCAAATTTTTGTTTTACAATGTCTTTCAAACAGCTTAATGCTACATTAATGCAGAATATGTATTTTTCATAGTTTCCATCGAAGTGAGTTGTTCATTGATAGCTGTCTTGAATTTCACATAGTGTAATCCAGACAAAATTATTTGCCACAAAGTATCCTGCCACATTTTGCACCATTCATTATTTATCTAACCACAACTGTTGCTCAAGTTAAAAATTCACAATTTAATAAATTTTTTAAAATCTCACTGTACTCCTGTGATTCATGACACACAACTACAATGCAGAGGCATAAATTCTTTTTTAAATGGATTTATTTTACCTGTGAAAATAAGAYAAATATTCAAGCTCAAACATTCAAATCAGGTTATCCACATCCATATGATACTTTGAGGAGAGAATATGAGACAGGTATGTTTGATTTTCAAGAGATAAGGGGCTTCCTTTTGTGCTCTAGGACTATGAAAGTAAAGTTGTGACAGATGCTCCAGAAAGATTTCTGCTTACTTTGGAATATGGCCAAACCTTATTAATGCAGTTCTTAAAAATGTCAGGTTCATCACGGAAYAAACACTGCCTTTCATCTGTGACATCTATAGGGCACATAATAGAATAAACTTATGAGCTGGCATTCTCATCAGGCTTTTATTTTTGTTTCCAATATGCTTGCTCTTCATTTAGTCRGTCATAAAAAAATTAGAACATTTGCTCCCATCTGAACTGCAATTTCTGACCCTAAAGTTGCTTAAAAGAAGAATCCAGTATGTCTGTAATTAAACATGAGGGAGAATATGAACATCAGTTATAGGTCCATGTTAAATCAAGAAAATATATGAAATTCTGACTGTAATTAAGAATGAGAGACTGAAAACAAGAATTTTAAAAGCTTTTTTTTTTTTTTTTTTTTTTAATATAGCTAAGACTATTGGATTTTATGTTGTAGTTATAGAGAGATTTTGGGAATATCATTCATTCAATGCACTCAACGCATGTAAATGCAGAGCACATTGAGGACTAAGCAACAGCAAAACTTATGAATGATTTGCATTTTTTTCCTTTTGCACATTGAGTCATTCAAAGCAAGTGAATTTCATTCTTTCTCATTTAAATATTGCTATTTAATGTGGCATTATGGAAAAAAGAAAAAGACAAAAAATAAGCAAGCTCTATTTTATTTAGGATTATGAAAGAGAGTTGTACTCTAGGCACAACTTTAACTATAGCCAAACTGCTAACTTTTCTGTAAAGTTCTGTGAAATGGATGTTAATCTGTTGGTTTTTGTGGGTTTTGTTTAGTTGTCTAAGGTTTTTTTGCTCTTCACAGCCACATGTATCACACCTCAGATGTTGAATTAACAGTTCAATCTCTATATAGAATTAATTTAAGCTGAGATTTTGCCTCAGAGAATGCAAATAAATCAGGTCAAATAACAGAGTGCACATTTCAAGCACTAAAGCTGTGTATCCCACTACACAATTTTACGCAAATCGTAGAATAAGCACAGGCTGTGGATGTTACTGGTGTGCTACTGACAGGTACCAGTGTACCTGTACCAGGAAGACATGATTTCCAGACTCTGTAGATACTCAGTGTTAAAACAGGGACCCCAGAAATTCCAGGAAGGGTGTCTGGCCAAGAGAAAACCTTCTTGCTCACCCTAGAGTGGGAAGAACCTGAAAACTCCAGACTCTTAAGCTCATTCCGGGAGGACTAAGAGCCCTTGAGACTTCCAAGCATCTCAGCGAGCCTTGGAAATTGCAAGAGCTCTGTGGTCACTATTGTAGGAGATTGCTTGTCAAGGCTCCCTCAGCTTAAGATTCTGAGTATCTTCAAGTCCTTGTGACCTGCCTGAGAGATCACAGGGAAAAAAAACCTTTCAGGACTTTTGCATGAGTGAGTTTGATTCACAGACAGAGAAACAGCCAGCTTTGAAAGAGCCAGGATCACCCAATGGAAGTCCAGTACATACCAGTACTTGGCCAGTGATATGTGATTTGACCAGGTGCAAGTAAGAATTTCCTTCTTTTTTGGCTTATTGCTACAGATTTTATGCAAATGATATTTTGGTAAGCTTCCTTTTTTTTTTTTTTTTTTTTTTTTTTTTTTTTTTTTTTTTTAGCAGAACACAAAAAGCATGATAATAAAATTTTAAAGAATCGTACATTGCATCAAACCGAAAATTTTTCAATGTCTTGTCCCTCATAATCGTCAGAGCACATTCTTAAATTTAAGAAAAGAAATGGGAGTCATACTCTAGATTTCCCAATTAACCCACTTCATGTTACTAATAATTCTGTGGGCCTTCCATTTTCCATCAGTAATCTCTCTCCAAGCCTACAGAAGGTACTCCATTTCTCTCAACATACTTCCTGTATTTTCATGCATATTTTTTTTAAATTTAATGTAAGTTTTTAATGTAAGTTTTTCTGAAATGGGATTAACAGGWCTGCAGGCAGCACACAAGGATATGCATTCTATCTTAAATCCTATTTGTTCTTTTTTTGATTCCTGAGCATGGTGAACGTGCCTTTTGCCTTTTTGACTGCTGAAAATTCTATATGATATTTTCAAAGAACTGCCTGGAAAGGTCTCAAGAGCTCTTTCATTCATCATAATAAAGCAGAATCTTTTATTGTGAGTRTGCCACTGGGTGACTTTTAAAAAATTAATTACCTTGTATTATTTCATTTGGGTTAATTTGCCCCTTTATCTTCCTTTTATTTGATGCTTCATTCAAATATTATAAGGTCYTTTTTTAATGCTTCACATTCAGCTTTTCTCCTTCTGACTGATTTTGTATTCTTAGAGAGCTATATCAYATCATTGCTCCTATGATTTTCAGATTGATTTGTGAACATATTTGACAACAGAGACAAACCAAAAAGGTCCCTCTGAGAAGTCCCTGTAGATATGAAAACTGACCATTAATCATCATGTTTTCCTTCTTACCATAGTCAAATCTTYCCTTGTATTTCTGACATACTGGTTTATTCAGGAGCTTTTGTTCAGAATATACTGAAAAACCAGATAGCCTTTCTGTGTTTTTATCTTCTAACTTGATCAAATTTGCATAAACTTTTAATACTGTTATTATTTCCATGTAGTATCCAAAATTTAAATTAAATTAATATTCTTCTATGCAAAGTATTGTCGCTAACCAAATTGCCTTTATTTTCTCACAAGTTTATTGCTGTCTTGGAGGACCTTTKTGAATGTGTCAGACAGGGCTTTTCTCTACAAAAGCTGTGTTTATTCTTTGTAGCACCAGTATTTATTCTCAGGTCATCTCTTGTTTCTGCCATTTTGTCCACTGGATCTCAGTCTGATCTATAGTAATCCAGATCATTATCCAGCTTTCTTTCACAAGCTGGAATTGCTACTGTCACCATTCATTCTCCTAACACCAACTCCAGTTTGAGCAGTACTTTGAACTCACCCATAAAGTTCCAGAGAAGGAAAATCCTCACCTCCTTTGTAAGGAAAAACAATAAATAGAATTCATCTTTTTTTTTTCCTGATGTAACTTTAGTGTTCTCACATATTCTATTTATTGTCTGTCTACATCTGCCTTATATTTCTGTTTTGTCAGGTTTTCATTAAGCTATAAAGAAATGGAAACTAAATTAACATATTYCCTTTTCTTCTACATCATGTATTTCTGATTTTGAAAGTAGTATGAAATCCAATCTTAATCCTATTAAAATTTTCATCTTGTAACTCAGAATGTGAATTTGATTTGTGGTGAATTATTTTGAGAAATGCAGCATGTCATTAAATGAAATGATTGATATGATGATCTCATTCAGACCTACTGTGGAAATTAAACCTGTCCAATAGGATTTTAAAGTTGAAAAAAAAAATGTTTTACAAGGGTAAAGACAACTTAATGTTGAATTTAGGTCCACTTTTTAAAAGGCATTTCAAAGAGTGGTAAAGAGCAGTATACATTTTGTATCAGTTATAACAAAAAAAAAAAAAAAATCAGAATTCTATAAATCTCAGAGTATTCTTGAATTTACTTTTAAATTATCTCAGAAATGGTATCACCTGGAATAACCTACTCCACAAATAGCATGAGTGGTATAACTTAGATAAAACCAAAATGTCTTTTACAGACCACTGATAAATCCCATACAGAGATGGGATCCCATTAAAATATCYTATATAGAAGCTTGCAGAGGCAGTTCTGTAAGCTTCTCCTCTGCAGATAATTTAGAGGGAGGTAAACATGCAGTTTATGTTTTAGGATATCTTTTTATTGTACTCTTCTTTTGTGATCTCAGAGCTAAATACTAGAGTGATTAYAATGTGCAAAATGCCTTGATGGAGGAGTAAGCATCAAGTGAGCAGCATCACCACACCCAGAGCAATGTAAGTCCAGAATCCTGTGGTGCTGAAACACGCTCAGCTGGTCCATGTAATTTTTGTCAGTATTTGGTGGATTTGCCTTCAGAAAGAGTGTGGTTGAATATTAGCAATCATAGCTACTGAAGCGTGGAAAAAAAATGCCCACTGAGACTTTGTTATCTCCTTCACTGGTGAATTTAAGGACTGGCTACATAAACATGTATCAGGAATGACAAATATATAGTTCATCTTGCCTTGTGCCAGAGAACTCAGTGACCTCTTAAAGGCCCTTTCATCTTTATTTTCCTATGATTCTAGGAAGATTTGAAAATAAATACAATAAAAGCTTTGAGATGCAGTAAAGGAGCCATATAATGTTTTGAATAGATGACACCAGTGCTGTCTTCCTGGGACTTTTGCCAGGTAAGTGATTTTGAACTACAGCTTTTCTGAACACTCATACTACTGAATCCCACAATTTATTTTCATTGTAGCCTTTATTCTTAAATCCATATAAAGAAATTAGGCATCTGAACAGAAGGGAATCACATTCTGAMGTTTAGGAATTGAGCACTCTGTTGTAAATGTTAATAAACGTAAATACTTTTACAAAGAACATTTCTGTAATATAGATCTTTTTCTATTTGACCTCTTTCAATTCTGACTGCTGTTTTCTGATTAGTAGTATGTACATGCAAATCCCAGAGGGTTTTATGAGTCTTTCAAGCCTTTTAATACTGCCAGTGGAAAAATTATAGTTTTCTGTGGTCCAAGTCTCATCTTGGTATAAATTTAAAAGATAAACTCAAATTATAGTATTAATTGCTGGAATGTAATGTTATTATGACAATATGTATGGCATTGAAAATTATCCTAAAAAGTACTTGAAAACATAAATATAATATACACTTAGAAGTTAGGTGTGCTATGTGTGCGATTATTTTGTATCCTAATAACGTCTCTCATTTTTATAACAATGATATAAACTAATTAATTTATCACAATCAATTTTCTTCTAAAAAGATTTTTTTTTTTTTCACACAAGAGCAAAGCAATAGCACCATCTAGAAGAAGCCTACTTTCAGTTATATGTTAGTCTTTTCATAGCTATCTTTTTTCCTCCTTCCTTTGTGCTGGCTGGAAGATAGCCTGTCTGTGTTTTTGTCTTTTAATTTGGTCAAATTTGCATAAACTTTTAATACCATAATTATTTCCATGTAGTATCAAAAATTTAAATTAAATTAATATTCTTCCATTTAAAGTATTGTTGCTAAAAGCTTTTCAGTGAACAAAATTCATGAAGTTAAAGGATTAATTAGCAGAATTTGGTTTCTTTATATTAGGCTGAGAAATTATTCAACCATTCTTGAGGTTGTTTTTAAAATATAAAGACAGAATCAGATAGTTGGCAGAAAAAAGAAGGCTTAGAGAAATGAAAAAAGTTTAGAAAAGTAAAAGAAATTGAGAATGGACCCTAAAACTAAAAATGCTAAAAAACTTGAGATAAGATTTAGTATTTGATGCACTTTCCAGGATTTTTTCTCTTGTTGGTAATATAGACTAACATTAACATGTCACAGGACGATTGTGGAGCTGAAAAAAAAAATTGTCTCATGTAATACCATCACAATGTAGATAAAATTTTCTGCCACAGAGAAAAAGATACTGACATAGAGTTTTGTCTGTAGGCAAAGAACAGTTGCTCAAATGTTCAGTACATCAAAAGGTTSTTATGTCCAGCACTGGATTTTCTGGGAAATTTAAATATATAAAGAGAAGTCCATGGTCAACCTCTTAATAATAAATTTAGGATGCAGCACCTCTAGTTTAAATCTGTAGTATAAATCAGAGGAAAAAAATCCAAACAAACAAAATCTTGAATTAGAATTTCACAGGTTTCAGATGCCAGTTTTCTGTCCAGCTCTTTCAAAGTGTGTTAGAGAAGGTAAGGTCAAAGTGCTGAATCTTTTAGCTGGGAAGAAAGGGCAGTATTTTTCTGTCCTTTCCTTCATAGTGATGACAAAATCTTGCATCAGTTTCTTAAATTTTATCTGATACTCTTGCAGTCTAGACATATAATCTGCAATAATTTTTTTTTTAAACTAAATGATTAAGCTTGTTGTCGATGTCATCCTTTCCAACATTTGAAGTGATTTTTTAGTTTCCCTTGGTCCTGGCCAYAAAGTAGCAACTGAATTAGAAATTATAGGGAAAGTCAAGTATTGTGGAGAGCGAAGGACAAATGTAGTCTGTGCTCTTGTCAATCTTCTTGCGCAAGCTGGAATTTTATCCACATGGGAAATGTTGAGGCGACATGTATTGCATTACAGCAGTTCTTCTTTGAGGTGAGATAAGCATCACAAGCATAATCTGTGTTTGCAAAGAMGTTCTGTACACAGATATCCGAGCTAACCCAGGCAGTGCTGATACCTTCGTGTGGTACACACCGCTTCCTGTTCAAGAGAATAAATCCCCATCTCATGGGTGCCTTGTAGCTCAAGCTTCTTCAAGCCATGGTGATGACCCTGATGGAGATTTCTGTTTGGCAGTGAGGGGACCAGGGCTAGTTTGGGAGCAGCCATGCCTTGTGAGACACTGCAGACATACCTGCAGACTTTGACTGCTCCATGAGGAGACTGGACCACAAAAGATCTGAGACTGTAAAGTTGTAGAAAAAAAAAACAAACTGCCTAAAATTCTTGTTTCACAGAATCACAGGTTCACAGAATGATGAGGGTTGAAGGAATGTCCAAAGCTCATCTAGTCCAACCCCACTGCTAAAGCAGTTCACCTGCAGCAGATTGCAYAGGATCACATCCAGAAGGATTTGAATATCTCCAAAGAAGACTTCACCACCTCTCAGAGCAGCCTGTTCCAGTSATCTTCATCCCATGTAAAGTGTCTTCCTTGTGTATAAATTAATGTTAGGACAAACTGGAAGATGTAAATTTGCAAAGCAKAGAATGCACTTCACAGCTTCAAAAGAGAAACTCATATCTTCTGTGGACCTAGAGGAGGCAATTGTCACAACTGCACAAATGAGGACTGGCATTTTATGCAGTGCAATTGTGGTGAAAAGTTCTAGTTTGTACCAGTTGATGTTCCTACTCAGCACAGACTGGAAGAGAATCAATAAGAAAAGTGGTACAACATAACCAGCAAACACGGTATATTATCTTTTTTTTGAGTCAGTTTATAAAGAGCAGGAAGAGGAGCTTTGCCTTTAATATATTTCAACTTGCATTTAAAATGTGTTCAATGTAAGTGATTTCGATTTTTTTATTTCACGTTCTAAGTACAAAGAATCAGGACATTAGTATTTAGTGTTCTTTTAATTAAAATAGCAGTTTACTCTAAGCCCTGGAATTAATTACTTTTTGAACTGCTTCTCTGCTTTGCTAATAATGTTTGACAGTTTAAAAATAGAATAGCTAAACTTGAGGCTATTCAGTTTAGTACGCTGATGYAGAATGAACTGAGAAAGATAAACTGTAATTTTAAAAACTGTTGTGTGCAAGTGCATGCTATTCATTTAATGATGAAGACCTCTGTCAAAATTTGCATATGCACACTGTGAATGAATGGCCATTCAAAAGATTGAAATTGAAAGTAATTTTAACATTATTGACTTAGTGATACTTAATTTTGTCGTAGCTACGACTTTAAAAAGAGCTGATTTTTTTCCATGAGATCAGGCCTTGGAAAGAAATAGTTTATTTTTACAGGGAATGTGTATTAGAAATGTTGGTTTTAACATGGTTTTCTTAACCATGAAGAAGTGTTGCAGGACTTAAATGACAGAACATGCATTTCAAACTAGAAATAATAAATTTTTCACCTGGTAACCATTTATTCATGTAAGTAATAGTCAAAAAATGGCTCTGTTTTGTAGTTACTTTGGAAAAACTGCCACTTTAATGTATACTAACATACTGCCCCAAAGCATAAGGCAATCATGTTGCCTTATTTAGATATTTTAATGACAGTTTCCTGAAAGCAAAAACTCATGTATACAGATTCCTAAGTCTGTAAGTATTTATAATGAATCAGTTTTGCCTGAGAAAAGTCTTCAGTGTTATCCATTAATATCCATGTGTCTCCATTAGGACTGCATAATACTTGCCTTGTATATGGACTCTCCATCTCCTGCCAACCTTCCCCTTTCTCCCCATCTCAAGACAAAGAAAAGGACAATAAAATGAAAGTCTAAACTCTGTGTTAACCTAGAAGCTAGTCTTTTAAAATAAGATTTCATTTGGACTGATAAATATGTATCCAGCATCTTTAGTGAAACTGTTGATTTACACCTGCTGATCAAGCCACGCTTCTGTTCCTAATTCAGTGTTTCCAAATAACTCTCCCCCTTCTGCTCTCATCTCAATATAGTTTTCAGTCCATCATTTGTTTACTTGCAGTTTTGCTGTGTGCACTAYGTATATAACTCGTGTGCTAGATACAGCAGAGATGCTGACTTGGAAGTTAGAAAATTGCAGGCAGATTTCAAATTCCTTTCCCTTAAGAGATTATAAATAAATGCCTTTTTTTTTGAACCAGGTATACAGTAATTAGTAATTTTATGGTATCTTACAAAAACTAATTTAACTCCAAAAATGTATGACCTGCCAACACCYCTCTTACTCTCACAAGGATGAAGTATTTGGCAAGACAGTTCCATTCATGCACTTCTTTCCATGGCTTGATATTATAAATATTCCACTTAAATAATAAATATGACTCACCCTGCCTTCCTAGTGTAAAAATGAGTATTTGTCTTAAATGGTTAATTGAGCCCTATTAACAATTCCCTGGAAAAGTGTGTTTAATTACAGCATTCCACTGGAACACTAATGAAATAAGAATTAGTTAACTTTCCATTTAATCCTTCTAAGATTCCACACTCCTATGCAGGAGAAATTGTGCTGTTTTGTCTTATTAAGGAGGTAATTTCTTTCATCAGTGCTAAAGAGAATATTTCAGAAAAAAATATTTAAGTATCTACATAATTGAAATGTACTTTCTCTCAAGGTACAATGAAAAACAGGTTCATACAGACCCTACATATGTCACTATCTCCCCTCATTTTGGAGACCACTGTTCTGAAAAAAATAAAGAAAACTGAGTACAGTAGGCAACTGTATCAACCCCCTAAAATACTTTAATTCATTCCATTTCAGAGTGAGACTGATCAAACAGCAGGAAAATTNAAAAAAAAAAAAAAAAAGAAAAGAAAAGTGTCCTGTAGAAGAGGTCTGTTATCCATTGAAATTGTGTGATATCATATAAATCCAAGTTGTACTTATTAAATACAAGACAATTATAAAAAACTGCAGATGAAAAGTGTCGGATTTTTCTTCATTCTTTGTTTAAACTGCTTTCTTCTCATATTTAAGGGTTATCTCCCCGAATAGTTTGCAGAAGGGAAACACACTTCAATTTTCAAGAAAAATTTGTTAGGAGAGATATTCTAACTGTGTTGTGTTCAGGAAAACTTTTGTTRGAAGAATGCAGACCCAAAGTCCTTCTGCACTACAAGAGAGGGTCTGTGAATGACCAGAAAATGCATAATAAGAGAAAAGATGTTATTTTAAGGGACTAAAAGGTTCCATTATCCTGATATCASACATGAAGATATATTTTATGCCTTTCTGTAGGTGTTTCATTGCAAAAGATTGGATATATTTCAGTTTTTCTTGTTTCAGCTTCTAGCACTGTTGAAGGAAATACTAATTAACAAGTAATTCAGGGCAAAAGGATGATATCTGAAAGATGAAATGGTTGGGACTGAGTTTTCCATGCCTGTTCTGTACTTGTTTCAAGAGGTATTTATTTAGCACTAGTTTTACTCTGTTCCTGTGGGGCTGCATGCCCTTTAGAAGTTGGAAAACACACTCTGCTCCAGGAACACATCTCTAGCTTAGTTTCATCCATAAGCAAAACAGCTCACACACWCAAAGTCTGCTCCAATTTGCAATCCAAAATGTGCTAAGTGAGGGCAATTGGGAGATTCATTTTGAAACCACACTCCTAATCTGAACTAAACCATGAATGTAGATGTGCTGATCAGCTTGGTGATTCATTTCTGTGTTTCCAAATGTCACACTGTGTACAACTCCGTTATACTGAGCCTGTAGTTTAGATTTGCTACATTCTAGCAAAAAAAAAAAAAGCAAAAAAAAAAAAAAAATCATTCACAAAGAGATTGCGACAAAAAGTGCATCTGTGATTACATATGACAGTACAGAATCCAAAAAGACTTTAAAGAAAACACAGAGAAGAGAAATATCACTCTCGTATTTTCTTCTTTCCCACCCTCAGARGCATAGATTGCTTTCCATAAATAAGGAAGCCAGTGCCTTCTCCATTTCATAACTGTGCTGATTTTTTTCAGTTCAAGGAGTCTTTTGTTAGGAATGTGGGRGAAACTGGTGGCTATTTTGAATCCTTTCAGTCTTTTATCTACACAAAGAGGAATTCATTCACTTAGTTGTTATGGGATGTAGTCAGAACAGTTGTCAATGGCAGAGCTGGGATAAGACAAGACTATCCAAAGTGGCCAAAAAAGGATGGACAAATGTTGCACAGGTTCTGTTTCCACAAKAAATAATTTAATTCAGAAAGGTGTAGAGACAATTTACCTAGGGCTCCTCCTTGTTGGGGAATTTTTAACTGAGAGTAATTTACCATTTTGACTGAGACTGAGTAATCTCCTCTGGTTCAAGGAGAAAATAATCGAGATATATTGTCCCATTTTCTTACATGCTACAACTGAAAGCAAGCCAAGTCAGTCCTGAATATTAAGGAGTTTCTTTTCTCACTGAAACTGTTCCCCTACTTTRCACTCCATTGTTCCCTACTGTTTATTTAATCAAAACATCACAGAATATTTGAGGTGGGAAGGGACCTCTGGAGATTGTCTTGTCCAACCCCCTGCCTAGACAGGGCCACTTATAGCCAGTCACCCACGACTTCTGCTTTTGACATCAAAACACGTAGGCTAACCACAGAAGGGGAGAAGGCAAAGCAGAATTTTTATTTTCTTTTCTTGTCATTGAAACACTAGCAAARCACAATTCAGAAGCAAAAGGGTTTTTTTTCTTTCTATTAAAGAAAATTGTCCAATGCTTCATGAAGATCTCAACAGGAGATTGTACACTATTGTTTAGGACAAAATTGTTAGATATTTATATGCATGCATTTGTCTTTTTTCGTCTTGTATTCTCAATCTGAAAATGCTTTATAGTGCTTGGACTGGTCTATCAATGAGTGATCTCCTTTCTGCCATACCARTTGTCCCCAGACTGATCACTGTCTTAGGGTAGCCTAAAGATGTTAGACCACAGGAAGGAAGTTCTTCATGTCTTGCTGAATAARGTATTCTGGGTTCAAACAAATTGCTTTAAAAATCAATAGAAAAATTTGGTTGTGAATGTGGAAGAGAGGCTGACAGAATGCACTGTATGAAGAGATTTCCCTGTAATGGAAGGTTTRAAACTACAAAGAAAAACATTGTATGTACTGAAAGAAGGAAGGGAATTATGTTGGGTTTTCTCGCTTATTTTTTAAAAAAAAACAAGATTTAGCTGACAACCAATACAGAACTAATAAAAGTACCTTTCTAATATGAAAATGTAGCTGTCATTCCATGTAATAAAATAAGCCAATGTCCTTCCTCCAAGAAAAATGCAAAACCTTAAAAACCCTTAAAATCATTTAAAAATCAATAGGACTCTYACCGAGTAAATCCAAAGTCTTCCTAGCACTACTAAGATGCCATCTGATGTAATTGTTTATGGTTATTAGGCTTTTGCCCTTTTTTTTTTAACATTTTGTGGTTTATTAAATATTAATCCCTTTTTTCCATTTTCAGTTTACTGTCTAATAGAATGTAAGATTCTGGCAATTGGCTAATTAAGGAAGCAAAAAATAAACATTATAAAAGTTTACCTATACAAATCCAGGGTAATGGAAGATGTGCCCACCTAAGAGCAAGAGCTACTACTTTACTAGAAAGAGCATTTACCACACCTCACATAGAGAGTTTGCAAAAAAAAAATGAAGCATAAAGCTAAAAAAGATAGTGGTGAAGACTTCAGCARTTGTATGAAGTTAAAGACTTCAAAATCTCTACAGAAGTTATATCTACTGAGGCAGAAAGCAWTTTTGACAAGTCTCTAAATTGCAACCCCTGTGTTCTTGCTTATAAACACTTTTACACAAGCTTTCAGCATTCAGTGATGTAGATCCTGAGATRTCTCCTTAAGGTCTCATTGCTAATGAGAACATGAAATGGCCATTGTGGTCATGCCTCACTTATTTTGTGGATGTCTCCCTCCATAATGGTGGTTACTGATTACATTTTGGCACTTGGTATGTACCACTTGCTGTTTTTCAATACTGTTGCAATGGTGTCCTTAAAATTATGAATGACAATAAAAGAGGTCTAGGAATTTTAAAACTGAAACCACCCTATTTCAGAAAAGGAAAAATGTGAAGCTCACTGTTGTATGATGTGACACAGCACATTTCCCAGAACAGCAAAATCAGCTGTTTTGTGCCTACTTGTTCTATAACTTTTTTTTTTTTTTTTTTAAGGTAACTATAACTTGAAACTTAGCCATATGGATGCTTGCATCATCCTGCAGAAGAAACATCTGACTGTCTATAAACATTTGTATGGCTGTTTTCAACACTACCCTTTTCAGTTACTCTACTGTTGCTTGACTAGGGCACACTGCACACCTGTATAGAAGTTTATCCTATGGATAAATCAGGTGACTTTCAATTACTGTACRAATAAAGTTTCTGTAGTTCGCTGTAGAACAGAATAAGGAAGGTCAGAGAAAGTGCTGAGAGGGTTAGAAAGCTGAGTAGGACACTTTATTAAGATTAACAGCTGCGGACTCGATGTTGCTAATGGCAAGACGGATTACACAAAACAGGTGAATCCTTCCACGAAGTCATATCTCTGTATTCCTGATTATAAGGAGCTTAYTCATAGCCCTGTAGCAAAACCTACACCCTTCTCACCCAGCAGGATTTTTAAGTGCTCAGTCAGGCTGGCTGGCTGGTTGAACGGATGAATCCTGCTAGCCAAGATCACCTCAGACTTACCCTAATGTGCCCGCTGTTATTGCTGACTGCCTGCCTGTGTAAGCATTGATGGCAGACAGTCTTTATTCCAGAGTACAGGGCAGACAATCCAAGACTGAAAAAAAAAAAACCCTGAGGCTTTTTATTAAAACACGGCTATTTACTGGGGAAAATAAATAAATATATGAATATGCAGGCTTCCTCATCATTCGCCTTCCAGAATAGCTGTGCTGTGCTGCTCAATGCTGTCCCAAAGGCGGTAAGGATACCCGCCCTATTAAAAGGTGCCCTAAAGACAAAAGRCCTCCCGCCTACGCCAGCACTGCCCCCAGCCCGCCGGCAGACCCCGGGCTGGGGCTCAAGAACCGATCACAGTCCCAGCGGGCTCCGCGAGTGCGCACCGCSGCTCCGCGCCCGGCCGCCGGCACACAGCCATCGGTGCCGTCCGACCTCCGCTCACCCCCGCCCGTGCTYTTCCGCACCCGCGCAAAGGAGGATCCCGGACTGTATTTCATTTTTAATTGACATACAGCCTCCTCCCCAGCACCCCCGCACCGCCCCCCTCCTCCCCCCGCCCCGGCTGCGCTTCCAGATACACTTTTCTTGTTGCGAACGGCGTGAGCATCAGGTGCGGGCAGGGAGGAGCGGAGCGGAGCCGACCCCGCCCCCGAGATGCCGCTGCGGCGTGGGGAGCCCGGGGCAGGGGCTGGGGTACCCCGGCTCCCCTGTCTCTGCCCCCATCCCCGCGGGGGTCGGCGGCTTTCCCGCGCTGCAACAGCGGTGCAGAGGAGCCGGGGGGATCCCATCCTGCTGTCCCTGCACTTCTGTGGCACAAATCTTCCCTTCTCCTCGTCCCTCCCCGCAGCCCCACCGGTGCGCTTGGTTCCTTGTCGATTCTTGCCGCCCTCCCCTTGCTCGGGCCGGGAGCGCCAGGGCCGCGGCGCTGCGGGAGTCAGGTGCCGGCTGCCGCGGCTCTGCAGGGCCGGCTCCCGGGGCCAAGAGGGGACATAGYCCCTTCTGTTCACCCACTCCTCCTCCCCTTTTGTTTTCCACTGAGACCATTCCAGGTTCTCTCAATACTCTTATTAATATGTTTTYTCCACTGTATTCTCCCCCCATCCCTTTCCGCCCTGACCACTAGCCCTCCGCAATCTCATTGAAGGGATGGGTGTTGGTGGTAGGATGTAGCTGGGGAGGAAGATAAGTCTTAGACGCGGGGGAAGGGCGGGAGAGAAAGGGAGAGATTTTGCAGTCCTCTCTGGGCTGATTGGAAGAGGCAATCTTTGTATYTGCGGCCGGAGGATTAGCAGATAAACTTTTATTGCTCCCTTTCTTTTTTTTTTTGCATGTGTGTGTGCGTGTCTTTATGCGTGCGTGGGTGTGGGTGTGTAGAGGAAGAAGTCTCCTCGAGAGGGGGAAAATCTTTTCAATTTCCCTTTGGCAGGTGCAGGTCAAGGAGGAACTCATGAGCGTTTTGCCTGATCCGTGAACTGATCAGGAGAGGGGAAGCGATCCCTCTCCTCTTASCCTTCCTTTCCCAGTTTTGAAATAATTCCTTCCCTACCATCACCGCCCTCCCGTCCTTCCCTTCCCCTCCCCTTCTCCTTCCCCTTCCCCTTCCCCTGCACTGAATGGAAGAGTCTCCAGGGTTTTCTTCTGCTTCTCGCCCTGGACTGGAGAAGTGAGGGGGCATCTATCTACCCTCATCCGTCTCTTTCTCGCTCCATCCATTCCCGAGGGGATTTCAGACCGTGCAATGTCTTTTCAGCCTCTTGCCGCTGCTACCACTTGATACTATGCTACGCGCAGGGAGAGGGTTTGGCAAAAATGGATTTATTTGATTTTAAAGGATTTCTTCTCTAATAAGGTTCTCATTGCACACAAATATGACTAAATCCCCTATTTGGTAAATCTTTCTCTACCCCACCCCTCCTCTTTGGGCTCCCTCCCGCCCGCCCCCACCCCTTCAGAGGAGCAAGCACAGGGAGCTGATGACGGACCCATTAATCCCTTCTTCAATGCATCAAAAGAAGCCGAAGGGCTGGAAGTCGCTGGGCTCGGAGTCCTGCAGGAAATGCTTCGATCTGCTTTTGGTTCTGTATGAAACTGGTGACTAGGGGCTCGGCTCGCTCCGCCGCCGCCCGCCGGCACCTGGATGCGCGGGCCRCCGCCGCCGCCGCCGCCGCCTTGCCCGCCGCCGCCGCGATGCACCGCTCGTGGCGGTGCTGGTGATCGCCCGGGTGTGATGGGATTGAGCCGGCCGTGATCATTTGAAGGCGGTGAGGGAGAGCGAAGGAGAGGAAGGGCTGCTCCGCTCTGCTGTGTGTGGGCTTCGGGATTTTTTTCTTTTTTTTTTTCCTTCTTCTTCTTCTTCTTCTTCTTCTTCTTCTTTTCCTACTTCCATCCTCTCCCCGCCACTGGAAGTCCTCCCGTATCTAAATGGAATTAGTGGAGACCGAAGCCCCTTGTGTAAGGAACAGACATGACCCATGGGCGCAGCTTCCTTCACAGTGAGTATCTATGTCCCCCTTGCCACCTCCCACCCCCGCCGAGCTCCTCCGCCGCTCACGGGCTCCTGCCCTCCGCTGCCTCCACACCTGGCGTAACGGGACACCCAGAGTGGGGGCACACTCCCCCACGCACACACGGCATCCTCTCCCCCGCCMCGCTGCGGTGCGCCGGAGGGGAGCCGGTGTGTGCCAGCGCCCTGGGGCGGCGGGACACGCTCCCGAGGGTCGGAGGCTTTCACCTGGGCGCGACGCTCCTGGTGGCTTTTGGCGTGCCGGGAGAGAGGGGAGGGGAACTGCTCCCCGGTGCTGCGGGGCCCCGGCCGTGGCTCGAACCGGCAGCCGAGGGTGAGGGGGCGCGGGGCAGCGCCGAGAGCCGCGGAGAGGGCGGGGGCGGCCACACCGGGCACGGATCCCGGAGAGCTGCGGAGCGGGGGCGGCGCCTTCGACTGAAATCCCCCAGGATTAGCAAGGAGGCACCGAAATATATCACCTACWCTTCCAAGACCCCAGGGGCCTCCGGCTGAGCGGTGGGACCCCTTTCCCGCCTCTGCTTTGTAGAGGGTCCACTGTTGTGAAGGGGATCGACTGGCCACAGTTCTTCCCAGCACTTCTCGGCGCGCCCACACCTGTACAATAGCGCTATGGCCAGGTATCGCTTGTCCAACAACTCTGAGCCAGGCTCAGCCACGTCTGTGCCAAATCACAGCCTCCTAAAAGCCTGGCCAACAGATAAATCACTTAATGTACAGCTTGTAATGAAAAAAATGCACGGATCCAAAAAGATGGAAAGATGCGTAATCAGAGTGGCACTAGAAAGCACGATTATAATTACACYCGTGATTAGGAGGGAAAGGGGGTGGAAGACAGTAAGAACGCAACAAGAATTTTTGTGGAAACTTCTTTAAAATAATTCCCAAACCAAGATAATCACAATATTGTCACTATGTTGCCAATGCTTCCCAAGTGACAGTTTTCAATGAGTGAAGATTCCATGGTTGGTGTGTTTGGGGTCCCCCCCCCCCTCCTTTGAAAAGCACTGTTCTTTTTCTGTGGCTTGAGAAAGAAAAAGGTGAGGGATTATAAAATAAAGTGGTCTGCCTTGGCAGCTTAAATAAAATGCATTGTGTTGGCTTTTCCCAAAAAGAACACAATTTTAATTACTTTCTGGCAACATGCATATTTTGGTGCTGCTGCT
>NW_026623432.1:518606-578780 GCF_030028575.1 Malurus melanocephalus
TTTTTTTTTTTTTTTTTTTTAGTATGGGAGAAGTGTTTCACTTTGTCTGTCCAAATGTTAGATATTATATGTCCAGAATAAAACCAAAACCCCCAAACACTTAGTTTCTTAGTCTCTGCTTGTCAATTAGACCTTATTATCAAGTTTATTTTCGCTCCCTATTTACAATTAATACTGGTATAAGGACAGATAAGCAAAACTTCATGCTTTGGAAAAACAACTCTGTAATCTGGAAACCTCTTTTCCAGTTGTTACAACTGGAAGTGAAAAGATGTGTTTTGCCATGTTGGTGATAAYATATCTGTGAGTTGGACCAACTCTCTTTACTTCTCTGAACTCCACTTTTTTTTTCCATATAGAAGATGAAGGGAGAGTTATTAGATAAAGATATTTGAAATGAACTTTTAAGCATCAGATATAATTTATTATTAATTGCCTAAAAAGTAACGTTTCTCATATGGAGTTTGGCTGTTGTATGTCCTATTCTAGCTTCCATAAATTTGTGGGTGGAAGGAACTCTGGCAGCTCCTTCCATGTCCTAACACCAATCCACCTTACACTGTTGAAGAATTAATATTGGCTGGTGAAGATTACAGGCCTGGATGCATTATGATCACTGCATGAAACAMAGCTAAAGTAAATGAGCAACTTAGTAAAGGGAAAATTCCTGCCTTGCCTTCAGACTGGGACACTGTCAGCAGGCAGTCCCAGCTAGCATGGATTTCCAGAATTCATCCCTGGGGAGAGTAAGGGCATGAATGGCTRGGTAGCGTTCAGATCCAAGCAGAAGATGTAGTGTTCTCACTGAATGCCCATGACACAGAAGTGTTTTTAACTATCAGCACTGCCAATATCCATCTCTAGGGGCTGTGAGCCTGACCAAGAAACAGTGAATATGCTGCCAAGCYTTCATTTTCCCAGAATCTTAATCTTATCCTGCTTAATAAGGCAGGCATCATCCATGCCTCAAACCCTCTGTCACATGGGAAAGGTCAAAGACATAGATATATGGATCTCAAAGCCATCAGAATACTGGAAATGTGCAGACTGGCTTCCTTTGGTGTGAAAATTATACAAAAAAATGGAGTATAAAAGGTGAAAATGATGAGAGCACCCTCTTTGAAAGCATCATAGTTACTTGCCCATGGTAAATTTTGATGTCTCTTGGGGATCATTATAAGAAAGCACACCACTCAATTACATTTATTAAAGACCACAGGTCCACCAGTTCCTCATCATAGTCTACAACAAAATGGTAGCTGACTGATCCAAAATGCTCTGAATATACACACAATTTCATTTCCACTTTAAGTTCAGTGCAGCCTGGGCACTGTGTTGCCTAATGCCAAAGTAGCCAGGACAAAGCCCCAAGTGCTCCAAGAACTGATGGGTCTGTTCTCTTCTGCTTTTGCTTTTCCACTTTCACTGATAGCAAAGAAGATATGAGTGATGACAAGAAAACCAGTGGGTGATTTCTTCATCAGGTAACTAGCTAGTCATTTTGATCTTCCAAATTAGTCTCATTATGACTATGCTGAGGGTGTGSCTCTTAGCCTTTTCTAGTTAAAAAGTCATCTTTGGAAATTCCCAGAAACACAATAATTAACTCCAGGTCAAAGTCCATGTGACAAAGGTTGCATTTGTTTCCAAGAGTCATAGTTGTCCTATCATAGTTGGACACAGCAGATATCTATTTGTAGAATGGGGCTGCAGATTCACTGCAGCAAAAAGCAACACACTCTCGACAAGTCAAACAAATTAGATTAATGAGATTGTTAAGCACACACAATAATTTACTTCGCTAGAGATTTCCAAAGGCTTTGATGGATGCAAAGAACCCAACCCCTCACTTGTTTCCTACTCCCAGTACTCATTTTCAAATTTTATTATGCCATAGTGAGAGACATTAGTGAGTACAGTGGCASTAAAATTTAGTCTCCCTCTGCTAAAAGCAGCCACTTTTCTATTACTGACACAAACTATGATTATAGAAATAAATRTTAGTAAAAATGCTTTTCTCTAATATTAAAGAAAAAGGAAAAAAAATAGCAAAACATCACTGCCTGTGGATTTTGTTTTAAACTCAAAAGATCTCTTCTTTATTTTTATACATTTGCAAAGATAAGTACTTACAAGAACAGGCCACAAAGAAACTTGTTTATACAATATATGCAATGAAAAATGAAACTTTTTCTTTATGATAGCTGTATATCATTTGTATTCTTGTGTGATAGACGTATACAATTGATTTGATTGCAGGAACTATCACTCTGTGATATTTAATGCATATTTCTCTTTCAGTTGTAGCAAGTTTAATCATCCTACATTTGTCTGGGGCAACCAAAAAAGGAACAGGTATGTAAACTTCAGACATTTTTGTCAGACAATATATTAGAAAGCAAAGTATGGACTTGAGTTTTTAGTTCAGTTTTTGAAATTTTTAGTAGCTCATTTACTTTCAGTGTCTGCCCTTTGTCCATGTGTTTGGAGGATGCCATTTGTGCCTGTACACACAAAAAAAAATCCAGGGTTACTCATCAGGCTCAGCCTGACTTTAGCTAAAGACTGTAAATACTCCCACTTTCAAATTGGGAAGTCCAGTTCAGACRCTCAGGTACTGACATTTAATTTTCTTTTCTTGTTGAAGTATAATTAAAAACCTGAAATTGGGTATCATTGGGTGCATTTGCGCAGGGGGAGTATAGAAAGATTCTTAAAAGTCTTGCATGCTCAGTGTGAGGAGAGCCAAGCAGGGGAGGCTGCTAAGCACACTGTGTGTCTGAACCTGTGTCCGAATGCAGTCCCTGCAGGCCAAAATTCATTTTAGGAAATTAAGCTCCATGTTGTACTCTGCCTAGATAYAGACCAGGGAGAAAAAGAAATGCCTGCAGAGCAGGTCAGATCTCAGATGGTTAACATCATCCTTGGAAGGTGCTTTTTTCTCTTCATTAWTCGTAAGAGGGAGCCTCAAACACCTTTACTCTGCACACCAAGGGCTTAAGTTATATGGGACAGCCCTTTGATATTAGATAACTCCTTCAGAGCAAAACCAGCCTAGAATCTACTATCCTTCCTTTTAATAGCAGCCTAGGTAAATTTTCTTCTGAAGACTCTGTCTCATTTTAGCCTACTTGCTAAAGCACCATGCTCAGGAAGGGATCCCTCTTTTTTCAGCTTGAACTGGCCCAAACCTTTGTCTCCAGTTTCTCTGCCTGTGTGCAGAAGGAAGTGAGATTCAGGGCTAGGGAGAAAGCAAACAAGAAAGTCTGACTCTGCTCTCTGATGATTCAATTAGGAGTAGGAAAGTTCTGGGCTGTGATTCTTGGCCTCAGAGCTATTTATTAATTTTACAGCAAACAGTGAAATAAAAATAATCTATRATCCAGATTCCAAGAATTCCCCTATCTACCCCTGTGCAGTAAATATAGAGTAAATATGCTGCAGATTTAAAACAACTTCTATGTACGACCATAATTCTCTRTGTTGTTTCCTTGATTCTGTGACTGATATATTTCTGTTTTAGGGAGTGAAGCTTTCTGGTAGGGCACATGTTTGAGCTTTTAGAGATGTATGAGTAGGAAATTCATGCTTTCCAATTCTCAAGCAGTGTTTTCCCCTAGAAGGTTATTATTTTAAAAACAATACAAATTTGTTTTCCCCTAGACATCCAAGTGTCTCCTCCACTTTGAAAAACATGTTTTGAGTAAGAATTATACATTTGTACCCTTAAAGAACAGCCTTGTTTTCCCTAGATCAATAGTCATCCTCAGCCTCAACAGAGAAAAGTTTGAGGCCACTGACAGAAAGAGATGATTGTTGTATTCTTCCTGTAAAAGAGTTCTGAGTGTCTCACGGACATAATAATTTGTGAGCTAATTGTATAATGCTTAATGTCATCATTTCACAGAAAAGCAAACTACTTCCGAAGGRCAGAAACCAGTACAGTGTGGAACTTGGACAAAATATGCAGAAGGAGGCATCTTCACTTCTCCAAATTACCCCAACAAGTATCCTCCGGACAGAGAGTGTGTCTACATTATAGAAGGTGACMAAAAGAAGAATCTTTATATTTTGCCATCAACTGTATTAAAAAGAATAAGTTCTATTTTATGTGTTGAGTAGGTAAAATCATGGTAAAAAATCTTTTCAAGACACAAGATTTAGAGAATCTCTTGATTTCTATCTTGATGTAACTCCTAAATTAGTTCAGGTGGTGAGTATGCACGATTCAATAAAAAAGGTACACTTTATTTTATTTATTTATTTTTTCAGGATATTCAGAGAATGAATAGAACCTAAAATGCTGTAACATGACAGAAGAAAGAGTATTTTAAAAGGAGTAGTAAAAGTGAACAAAGGAAACAAAAATGCTTTTGACTTTCATGCAGATATTTTAAACTTAGCGTAACTGAATCAGGCATGACAAGYATAGCTGGGCAAAGTACAGCAAAAGAAGTCATACAGAAAATATCCACATAGTGAATGTAAAAGTAGTTTTCCACCCAGTTGTTCATAAGAAATGAAAATGAAAATCACCCAACCTACAAATAAAACTAGGAAAGAATAAACATTAGCATGAAACATTAGCTCTGTGATTTAGTTTTTAAAGAGTAGACAATTGCAGGCATGGAAGTGATGTAGAAAAGACTAAAAGTGTATTACAAACAAATTATGTGGTTTCTTTTCATCAGTCTTAGTACAATGGTYGTTGGAGGGATTGTTGTAATAATGAATCTGTGGAAAGTAACAGAGATTAGATACTGTCAGAGCTCAGACATGATGAATCAGGTACTATATACTAGGTCCCTGGAACGAATAAATTTCTTTTATGAGTTGTGAACATATGTAGAATAAAAGTGATACTCTTCTATCCATGCCTCATTTACAGAATTATTAATTTATTAATGATGAAGCCAGGTTTTGCAGAAATATTTATTTAACTAAAAATGCAGGTAATACCAAGATATATTTCCAAAGATGCATGACTGATTTAAATTGAATTAGCTGTTTTAGACACACACACACACACACACACACACATGTTATGCACTTTTAGAAAGGCAAAAATCACAACAAAATGACTAAATTCCACTTTGGTGCTAGATAACTTGACTGAAGTCAGAAGAGGTGATTATAAATGATGTAGACAAACAAGGTCTTAAAAGAAAATTTATGCTAGTCAGCCCTTGTGTGTAAGTCTGAAACTGAAGCAGATGTACAGTAAATATTTTAATTCTTCCATAGTTTAGTAACTGCTTTAAAATAAATACAATTTTTTTAAGAAAGATAAATGTATAGGTTMAAAATGTACAACTTAGCATTATTTTTTTTCTGGTTGCACTTATGTTGCTAGATTCAGGTCTTTTTGCATATATTGATCAAATTATCTAACACTCCTGTGAGACTGGAAAGAAGTAAGCTTGTTTTATCTTCAAAGATCTGAAACACATGATGTTTTATCATGAAAGAGAGAGTGTAGGAAAAAAGACCCCAGTTTTGTAAAATTTAGTCCCATATCTCAGGTAGTGAGATGCTCTTCCTCACAATAAGAAGCGCCTGAAAGTCCAGTATTATAGAGTTTTTTCTTTATTATAGAAATTAAGTACTTGCAAAAATATAGTTAATATGCTGAAAGATGGCAAAATGCACTGTTGAATAACGTGATTTAAAATACCTAAAAATGGAAATGCCTGAGAACAATTTAAGAAGGAAGGAGTTAATCAACCAGCTTCCATGACGAAGATGAAATTCCACATTGACAAGATTAGATCAATGTATAGGAAAAAGAGCAAACTCAAGAGACATCTTGTTGTATTTTATTGAAAAATTCAATCTTGTAAAATCCACTTGAACACAATTTTTTTATGCCACTGATATTTTCTTCTTTCCATCTGGCTTAATCAACAGTTTGGATTGCAGCTGGACATTTAAAAACCCACAATGAAAGTAGCTCTATCAGTACATAATTTGATGAGAACTGTGGACATTGCACAACATTTTCAGCTCTGATCTCCCCGTGTCTATTTCTGTCTTCTAAAATGATCAGGAATAGTCATGTCTGTCTGGAAAATGTCACAAAAATAAGCAGAGATATAGTGAGATGTCTAAGCAATAATATTTTAAAATGGGGAAGATTTCAAAAAAAGAAGTACTGAAGGTCACCAAAAACTTTTTTGTAATTAGAATAAATTGTTTGTCCATATTCCTTCTTTTTATGATGCATAAAAATGGCAGAAAATGATAAATAAGGGTAGCAAGTATAAATTTTCCCCAAATCTTTTATATTCTATGGAACTCATTGGCATATGAGGATTGCCAAAAAAAAAAAAAAAAAAAATACTGATAGTAATATTTTTGAGATGAGATAACAATCTATGGAAATTGTGGCTCATCCTAATTAATGGAGGACATAAATATTGTAGAGTAAGGCAAAACCATCTCCATATGCATTTTATTTCCATATTTATTATTGCAATTCCAATATGCTTCCATAGCTTCATAGAATCCTATTGAATGCCAAGTACCAAACTAGAGGCACTGTTGATATGATCCATAATAGCATCCCCCACCCCATTGCCATCTCCCCATTGCATGTCTCAGGGAGCTCAGCACACAGTGCTGTATATACCATACTGAAAGATGTGTGACTTGAGTGTAAATACATATGTATGAATCACTAGATTCTTTCCTGGCTGCTTGTATTCCTTCCTTCCTTTTTTTGCTATCACACAGTCTTAGCACAAATTCTGATTGCTTCCTTCAGACACAATTCCTAGTGACTTTAGTGGTCTTTGCTTGCAGTGTGTTGTAAAAAAATTGAATTTCACCTCCTGRTACAATTTTTTTCCTCCACATTTTATCTCAGTTTATATGTATGATAACCTTTTATCATGTCAAAATTACTTTGGTGAAGTAGAGGAGCTGGCAAAAGTTGCCATGATCATAGACTGTGAATTTCTAAAAGAGAAGAGGATTTCTGACTGCAGAGGCTTCTACTGTAGCAGTCAAAGACATGAGCAAATGAAACAGCTGGAAGTCTCANAAATCTCTTTTAGTAGTAATGCCAATGAACTCTTGAGACAACTAAAATCTCTTTTAGTAGTAATGCCAATGAACTCTTGAGACAACTAGGAATTTTAAAGTCAGGTTGAATACCTTTCTAAAAGAAAAYCTTTAGGTCGTCTAGAAATCATGGACTCTGTACAAAAATTGTTATGCTAAAGAGGAGTGTCACAAATGAGTTCAGAACAGCCTCAAAAAGAGTGGCTTGGAGGAGGGAGATGCAACTCCACAAGGAGCTTCTGATGAATCCCATCTGCCTTTCAAAATGCAATGAGGGTTTGTTCTTTTTGTTTGTTTTTTTCTTTTTTTTTTTTTTCTTTCAGTCTTATTTGGCATATAAGAAACAGAAAATAGCTGTCTTTGGCCAAATTTCACCCTTATTTTGCATATTCATGACTCTAACCTGACAAAATTCACAGCTGCCCAGAACAATCATAGCAGTGACAGCATTAGCCTTTGCCAGACTGCAGAACATTTGGCATGCGTGCTACAAAGGGAAATTTGCACAGGAGATTTTATAGGAGCAAAGGCTTTTATTTGTATTGAAATATTTGGGGAGCAGGGTAGTCATACTTAGTCATACTTTTTGCACTATAATTTGAGAGTTGGTTTGACAATCCTGTAAGTGGATACTTGTAAAATTTCAGCCATTCTTCAGCTTTTAATAATTGCTTATTTATAAATATAGTTATGGACTAGAATTGCTTCATGGAGATATGAAATAAATCTCCAACTTTACATGTTTGTGAACRTGTAGAGTTAGGCCTCTTAAAGGTCTCTCATGTTCTTGAACAAGACCATTAAGCTCTTTCATTCCAGATATTTCACAGGTGTTAAAAACTTTATTACTGAATGAAAAACCTCAAAGTCCTTTTGTATTTCATAGWGATTTTTGTGTTCAAAAATTTTTCTTCCAAATAATGAAAGAATCCTCTTTTAAAATGAACATATATTATCAATAATAGCAGGACAACCAGAGAGAATGAAGATTATTAAAAACCGTTAGTAGGGTAACAGCTCATAGGGATGGGAGTAGGTGTTGAGCTCAGTTTCTCATTTCCAAGCCATGTGGCAAATTGAAASAGATTTTTTCACTTAACTTCAGCTGTCACTTACACWGACTTAGAGGCTGATCAGAATTAAAACCTTAATTGTGTGGTTTTGCTGCAACTGTTTTACTGCAAGCTGGAGCTCTATGACTTTTTTTTCATTGGATACAAAATCTCAAGACAGCACTTGTATAAGATAATCAAATGAAAAATATGACAAGATATGCAACCATTAAGTAGGCCTTTCCATTAAGCATTTTTGAAGAAAGGTAATTGGAAGTTTTGAGGTTTAAAATAAGATCATTTTATGGGCAATATATTATTCAATATATTGCATTTGGAGTTGACAACAACTTTTCCTGACATCATGACTACAGAAGTTCTGAAGATGTGAATGGGCTTTGCCTGTGAATAAGGATGCTAGAAACGACCACTCCAGCCATCCTTTTCTGATTACATGGCCTGATGCCAATCCAGTGTGGAAGACTTGCGTATTCTGGATTTTTTTCTGTTTGTTTTATTTTTCTGTTGGTCCACACACATTATTATTAGTGACTGTTCTGGACTTTTTCCCAGTTTATTTCTGTAAGTTTTACTGTGACCTCATTTGCACACCTTTTGTTGCAAAAGCTGTGGCACAGGATGTGTATTTAAACATTAGCAGCTTGTTCTACCTTGCATTTAGCAACGAAACCCCTTATTAAACCCAGAGTACGAAGGTGTGAAATTATACCATTTTTGCTAAAAGGAGCTGAAAGTTGAGAAYTGAATTATGCATTTTCATCCCTTATGGTCATTTCTAGTAAGTTTTGATTAATTTTGTGTCTTATGTAGATTATGGCAAACAAAACATTTTACCATTGACTAGATATAAAGCACAAGATGAAACACAGAGAAACACATGCAAAGGTCATGGATGTGTGTGCTGCACTCCAGAGTTACACACAGTTACAAATGTGAAGTGTTCCTACTGGCATGGCCAAAATGATGCCAGAAAGTGACTTTAACATTAAAGGAATGTGAACAGGCTGTGGCCCAGCCCTCAATCTCATTCCCCAGCCTTACTGTATCCCAGTGGAGAAGTGGTGCTAATGAATATTCAATGCTCCATTCTTAGAGTGAAGTAGCCTCTCCTCATGGAAGAGGCCAAAAGTGGAAGCTCTTGAGCCCTCCTTGAGCTGATGTGATTCTCTCTGATCCTTTAGCAAGATCTGAGCTTCACTAGGAAAAATAAATAAAAGCAGACTTTTTGAAAAATAAATAAAAGCAGAATAGTGTAAACTGTAGAAATATTCTGATCATAAAACTGGTCGACAGGGTGAGATTCAGGGAGCTACATGGAGGTTTTGGTTTTGGAAATTTTGCTTTTTCTCCGGTCATGCATTCACCCAGTCAATAGATCTCATGTGTAACTCTGTGAGCCTGATTCTTATTTGCCCACAATATTTCCTTTTATATTATACTGAGGCTATAGTTGGCTCTAGGGCTCTTTTTCAACACCAAAAATCATGTCAAATGGCTGAACTACAACTCTGATGGGGCCCTGTGGCCATTTTTGTCATGTTACATGAGTCATGGATACAGAGAAGACCAGTTAAAGGTTTAACTATGGACCAGCACTTGTAATCCTCTTCTTGGTATGAAACAAGGCAGCAGAAAAGAAAGCGTGCAAAGTACAAATATGTTCTGATAATGGCATAAACCATTTTTGAAGCGGATACCACTTTGTGACTGTGGGAAGCAGAGCAGCCATACACTGCTATGCTGCTGTGTGAGACTAACAGTAGCAGAGGAATTGATCTTCATATCTAGTTTGTGACATTAAAACATTACAATAAAGCTCAATTTAGTAAAAAATTACTAAAGGCAGGTTAATAGCATAACACTGGAATCGTGCAGGTATAAGATATTCGAGCCATGTTGACCATTCTTAAGATTACCTAAAGTGTTTTCGGGATGGAATTTCTGATACCTGACTCTCCGATTCTTAGGTGATCAACAGTTTTCAACAAGTATTGTTACAATGAATAAAAGCATGCAGAATATGATCCTAGATTGAAAGTTGCTGATTGCTCTCTTCTGTTTTGCTTAGTTGACTTTAAATCAATATTTTTTATAAAAGTGTAAAGACAAGGATAAAAACATCTAAATAAAATTAATCGATGAAGCCTTCCAGGTATTCAATCTTTTATTGTAATCTAAAAAGATTTACTTTGATCTTCAAACCTCACCAAAGATGACTTCATTATGATCTCCATCACAAACTTTATTATCTTGCTTTACTTTTGTACAGTTTTTTGTGCTTTCAAAATGCTTTCTTTTCTATAGGCTGTGAATATGGTGCAATTATATGTAAAACATAAAGCTTTGCTTTTGCTATTGAATTTGTAGGGGCACAAAGATCAAAAATTTTCTGTAAATTGGTATAAATAACAAGTTAATAGTAAATTCTTCTCTGAATGTAAATTTCTTCCAATTGAGAGCAGTAGAAAGGGTTTCTTTTTTATGTTAAATTAAATATTTCTATAAATACCAATCATCCAATTATATTAATAATGTAAAGTTGTTAAAATAATCTTTCCTTTCAAATAATGTGTTTTAATAACTTTTTAAATGCTTCTTATAAAATGAGTCTGTATTTATTTATGTCATAGTTGTAAAAAGGATCTGACTATGTGCTCTTATGTAAAGTTTTCAAAATTTTCCTAATATCTCCTTATTCAGTTAATTTGAAATAGTCTCTTTTCTTGTGTGAGTAATGAGTTCATACCAAAAGCTTCAATTTAAAACATTTCAAAATCCAAACAAGATATGAGTTCTGGTCACACTGACAGTTTTCTCATTACTCTTGAGGAAACAAATGCAGAGATGCTGACTCCTGGAGTGGCAGCCRTTCCCATGCCAGGCTTATGCACTCGGCATGGGGTTTGACCTTGCATATTTGCATGAGAAAAAAATAGTAACTGTGGCAAAGCTCGTAGCAATATAACGTCTTTTGAGACGTGCAAAGTGCAGGACATGATCCCGTGAGAGGCACAGCAGGCAATGACACAACAAATCCTTGTCTTAGCAGAAGGCTTTGTCAGCAAATGCTCTGGTGCACCATGCTCTAGACATGGAAGGCACAGGTTTTGCTATGGACAGGATTAAGCATAGAAAGCAGTGCACCTCTAGGAGGCTGCCTCCAACAAAATGTATCGATCAAATAATGATATTTTTCATCCTTTTAAGAAAATACTATATTTCTAACATTTACTTTTTTTGTTTTGTTTTGTTTTGTTTTGTTTTGTTTTGTTTTGTTTTGTTTTGTTTTGTTTTGTTTTGTTTTATACAGGAGATGCCAGGGAATATTTGTTTTAGAGATCATTCCGACTGTCTCTAAACTTAGTACTTACCATTGATGGATTTTTTTTTTTTATACGTCTAATTAAGACCACTATGAAGTTCCTTCAAGGTTTTCAGTATATGATTTCCTCTTCAATTATCATCCTTATCTGGTTCTTTCTTAAGCAAGATTCACTACATTTGTTCTTATGYTTCCAATGAGATGATATGTTATTCTGAGTATGAGAGATTGCACTCCAGTTTGTTATTGGCTGCAATACATATAGAAAAATAATCTGTCCTTACTGCAGCACAATTGTGATCAGCATTCTCTTCATCATCATTGTCATCACTAGMTAAAACAAAGTATTCTGATTAACATCCCCTCCAAATATAAAAGAAAAAGTGTTTTTTGAAATATGTAAGTTCCTTAGAAAGGTTTTGTGTCTGAAGAAAATTTTCCTGACTAGATTTGTCTTTTCATCATACATATCTCTCTTAGCTTTACTGAGCACTTCTATCCAGAGCACTTTTTTAAAGGAYGACAATAGACCAGTAACCTGACAGTGCAAAATCTATAAAAAGTACAGGTGTACTAATTTTCAAGTCTTTGTGCAACATGCTGATGCATACAAAATTGATATCTTTGATTTTCTTGCTTTAGTTTTGAAGGGTCTTGGGTTAGAAAATAATAAGACTATTTTCTTTTTGTCTCTAGCTGCTCCTAGACAATGCATTGAACTACACTTTGATGAAAAATATTCCATAGAGCCTTCTTGGGAGTGTAAATTTGATCATATTGAAGTACGAGATGGACCTTTTGGCTTTTCCCCAATCATTGGACGTTTCTGTGGACAGCAAAATCCACCTATGATAAAATCCAGTGGCAGATTCCTGTGGATTAAATTTTTTGCTGATGGTGAACTGGAATCTATTGGGTTTTCTGCTCGCTATAATTTTACACCTGGTAAGTAAAACCCATCACACTTTTTAAYAGAAAAACTTTATCATAGTAACTTTTCTAATGATGTGTAGTTGTGCTGTTGAATAGCTTTAGCTGACTTTGTTTACTATCAAGGAAAGGATTAATAGATAGGAAATTGATAGAGGTCATATGTATCTTCTGCATAACAAGTAAGGCTTATGTAAGGGAAAAATTTGCAGAAACTACAGTTTTTCAAAGCATTGTTTTCGACTGAATTCTATTACAGAAAGCCATTCAGAATGTTTCATGGGAAGTTATGTGTTTTATGCCTGACTGCTACACTGCACAGCTTTTCTTTCAAAGAGATCATTGATAAAGTATTCTAATAAAAAATGTAATTATCTYAGAAAATTCTATCATTGCTTTTCCACTTCACCAATCATTTCCCGAACTGAGAAGTAGAATAGTTCTCCTTYCACAATAAAACAAACTATTACAAGTATTACCAGAGGACGTGTGAGATTCAAACARTAACATTTATTAAATATTTTTCTAAAAAGGCTCTAATTCTTAATTGTAATTGTACAAGTATTCCTTGTCACTTTTTAAATTTAATTCATTAAAGTAAAACAAAATTCATAGTCATGYTTTCCATTAATTCCCCTCCTCTCCCGCTCATTAACAAAAGGTTGCTGATTTTAAATTTCTTCTTTGGCTGCAGCTACACCATGTTGCACTGCACTGCACTGCTGGTTGTGACGTAGCCCTGTGACTTCTTATGTATTGAGTGATGAGTCATACTTTAATATAGCTCACTCTAAAGCACTGTAATTATTATGTAATTTTGTCAATTATGTCGTTATTGTTTCAGCTAAATTGTTGTATTAGGCTGAACAATATTCTCTAGAATATCTTCTAAAATTAGCAGACCCAAAATTGTTCTGAAATTCTTCCTCAGTTATTCCAGAAGCATCATAGATCACAGGACTACATGCTCTGTGTTGTTTCCTTTCTGGTTTTCTTTCATTAACACCAGGCAAATAGTTATAAAATTAATCAGCATGGTTAAATTTTCTTTCAAGTCAAGGACACTTTTTTGCTGTGGGTAAACATGTTTAGAAGGTTCAAACAGCAACAGAAGAGAAAATTATCTGWTAGCCAGATATATGTATCTACTGTAAATTCAAAAACTGCAAMATTTTGTTATAATGCATATCCACTCTGAAAATTGAGTTAAATTTTTATCTCTCATTTACCATGGGTTGGTGGGCTTTTTGCCATTTCCTCACCCTAGTTCCAGAAGYTCTTTGCTTTAGATTTCTTGACCTTTATTTTTCCAAAGGGTTGTGCATTATGGTTGAAAAGATATTCATAGCACAATCTGCAGCTTACTCTGTCTAAAAAACTCTCAAGTAAAAGACAATTTCATGGATCATGTTTTATCCTCATTCCTTTTCTACTGATGTAAGGAGAATTTCTACTCAGAGATCAATGTTGGTAAATTGCTACAGCAGCATAAATTATTCTAGACTTCAGATGGAATAGCTATATCTTTTTTATTCCTTGTTTCTTTCATTTTTTCCCCTCCATACATATCAATGGAAACCCCTGCAAATAGTAGGGAGTTTCTAGGAATATTGGCCAAAATGAGAACATGATTAATCTGACAAGTGCAAAACAGCACTKCTGCCTCCTTGATCCCTAGAAAGAGGAAGGGGTTCACATTCCACATTATTACCTGGACCATTAYTCATTATGCATACATGGATAAGGCATGACATTTTGAGATCTATTGTCCAAATATGTGCACTGGCAGGGGTCACTGCCAGCTCATAAAACAGAATGATGCCTTTCAAGATTGTATAAGAAAGGAGCATGGAGAGGACTCCACTCCAAGTTATGACARAGAAACAGAGAGAGGACTCCTATCCATAAATTATCACCCATATAACTTATATCCAGCTCAGGTTGTGACAATTTATAAAATTAAATTATGAACAAAGGAGAGATCAGAAGAAAATTTTCAACTAACCTCTCTTTAAAGAACATGAAGAAAATGATCCCAAGCAAAGAGTCATTTGAAAGCTAATGCTGTCTAGAGCAGCTGAATACTCAGGGSAGATGCAGTTTTTCTTGCCATCATCTCAATTCTCCAAAACAGAACACTGCCTAACTGCAATCTGCAGAGGAGGCTTTCTTCATCACAGTGACAAGTGCAACCCAGCTATCTCTAGGACCAGCAATTTTTGAGAGTCCTCACCTACCTCTGACCCGTCTCTCATCTGCCTCTTTTGCATTTCAGACCTCAATGGGGGATAAAGAGATGTGACGCTAAATGTGTGGGTGTGTGCCAAGATTTAAAAAAAAAAAAAAAAAAAAANAAAAAAAAAAAAAAAAAAAAAAAAATAGGAAATTCGACTAAATTCAAGCTTCAGCCATTTATTGTTATTTGAATGGTACCTGAAGAAATGGGGAAGGAAATTGTTTACTATATCTTCAGGGTATATAAAAACAGCAAACTGAAAGAAGTTGAAAAAAAGATCAATTAGGGTATCATGAAAAATGTTGCAATGAAGATCTATTAGTCTGTGCAAATGGAAAGAGCCCTGCACCTAAGGCATTTTAAACTAGTTTGGACTAAACCCTATAAAAAGAAATTATATAGAAAAATCCCAAGGGATAAATTCATATTTGCAGCTACTAGAACTTTCCTGTTCAATAATTTCTTTAACTTCTTGGTATTGAAATGGTTGGAAATCCATCCACCAATGCAAAAGCTCAGTAGGGACTGGGGTTTCAGAAACAAATGTAACTTTTTTGCCATAGATTCTTTTACATTTAAATAAACTTTTTTTTTTTTCGGAAGTCTTTTCATCAGTCTAAAAGGAGAGATCTTACAGGAGAAAAAGCTTTAATGACAAAATCAGAGTTACACGCAAAGCCAACACACACTGTGGTAACTGGTAAAATTACTGAAAGTTTTGCCAAAAAAGCTCCTTACTAAGAGTATAATTTAGGCTTTAAACTTTCTCATTTATAAATTATAGGATTAAAAGTCGTGGATGTATGAAGTTGTACGTATGGTATAAAAAAAGACTATTTTGAATGACAAAACTCTGAGTTAAGGGAAGAAGTGTTCATCTTTTACATTATTACAGTTAATATAAATAATAACCAGATGCAAKTTTATGTAAACTTTCCCTTTGTTAAACATGAGAGTTTATAAACRAATGAAAACTTATTTACTCTTTATACACTATTTATTTTTTTTTTTTATTTTAAAATTATGGTTAGCTATATTCATTTCAAAACAGAACTATCTGAACCTGTGAAACCTTCATAAATGTATACAAATATTTTTGTTGGGTTATTTCTTTTTAAAAAAATCTGATGTATGAGAGAAATACATACTAGGCTACAATATTGCCAGGTTGCTCTGGTTCATTTTGAATCAAGTTATGATTGGCTAGGGAATGACCCAGGAGAGAAGTCTAAGGATAATTCATTCTTGCTCTTCTTTTGCCATTCTTTGGGCCATTGAAAGGCCTACACCTGAAACTTCATTTCACATCTCTGGGTCCCTTGACTCAATCTATTACACTCATTTTTCCTAAAAAGTATTGTTTCAGGACTATTTCCAAACTGGTGTTGAATCACTGCTTAGTGTACAAGAATTCAAGTACTACTTCAAATTATTGACAGCTCTTCTCTTAAAAAAAAAAAAAAAAAATCAATTTTGTAATTCAGACAAGGATTCTGACAGAGAGAGGCTATGTTTATTTGAGCTTTCTTGCTCAGCTAGAATAATCAGATTTCTSTTTATCCTGGTCCCTGATTTTGCAGGACAGTGGCTTAAGATAGCACATCATTACTTTCAGTTCCTTCACTTAGTAGAAGCCATCTGTGTTTTTATTTAGCCTCATTAATATAAACGTCAGTCAGTAATGTTTTCTATTCAGCAGCCTGATTATGGAAAAAGAAAAAAAAATGTACTCCTATGTACCAAAAAGTGGAATAGAAAACATTCTCTGACCAGATTAAGAGTACTTTTACATTCCTATTGCAGTGAACGTCAGAGCAATAGAATAATTGCATCATTTATCTCGAGGGAAATAAATAAAAAAAAAAAAAAAAAAAAAAAAAAAAAAAAATCTCAAATTCTTCCTGGTTGGGGAATTTGTATATTTTAGAGCTCATGAAAAATTTAATGTGAATTTATTAAATTCAATCACATTTCTAAATAGCTTCAATAAAGCACRGTCAAATAATTTTGTCATCTAATGTCCATGTCCTGCCTTAAGTGTATTTAAGGAAGGCATATTACTTGTATTTATTAGTTGTATTTATTTGTTTATTTTCCTGTTCTCTTCTGAACCTGGTTTGATATCTTCTAAGTTAGTATCAGCAATGACAATCACGTTTTACTAACTTGAAATTCAGTTAAGTTTTCTGAGAAACAACAAGCAATGTCAGAGCCATTCAGCTTTGAAAGAGACAAACTTTTCTTTGGGATCCGAGCTGGGTTAAAAATGTGAGAAATTGCTCGTTATAACTTTTCACTTAAACTTTTAAGACAGAACCACTTGATGTCAAGAAACCCCAGAAAGTGTGAATCTCTTTTATTTATTGAGATATCTAGGCCCCAGCACTTCAAATTGTAATGAGGAGCTTCCTTGATTTATGAACTTTTACAGTGTTCCTATAAGTGCACTTCATAAAAGTCAGGCTCTTCATTGCTGTTTACAGGGCATTAGGGCATCTGGTCTTGGGAAAAGGAAGGAATTTCTCTCCTGTAGGATGATGTATTACATTGAAAATTATGATCAGTTACATAAATATTGTCTTTTCACGAGAATTTGTTTTGTTTTGTGCTGTTCTATGGATTCTATCATCTCACAGGAACTGTAGGTMTAGGCCCAGAGTATTTCTGTATCATAAATATGAGAATGTAATGCAAGGCTTACATTAAATTTCAAGTGAAAAATAATCCCTRTGTGGAGCAAATGAGTATCTAAAAYGTCTCATGGGGTTCTCAGATCCCATATTATGTCTTGTCATCACACACTTATATTTTTCTTTCAATAAAACCCAAAAGGCAAATACAGAACTTCCTAGTTTAGAAACCTCTGCATGCTGGGAATATCATATAGAAGGAACTTGAAGGAACTTGAACACTTGAACACTTAAGATCCTGTTAGTCTGTCGTACTTTGTGTAAAATCAGGAGCAATATAAATGTAAGATACAGTTTTAAGTGTTTCTAGCACCGGAGTAAAGAAAAAGGATGACTTAACTAAAGACAGTGTTCTCTACAAAACTCTCTTCCCTGTATTCATTCCATAATAAGCTGGACACAGACTTCTAGAGAAGGTTTRCAAGGATATTCTACTACAGACACAAATAATTCTATTATTTCACCTCCACAGGAAACACCTTTYTTCATCTATGACCTCACCAAAAATGGTGATTATGATGTTGCAGTGATAAATATTATTTTCAGAGGAATATAATTTCTCTGACAAAATGTCTGTGTTTTCAGAGCACCTGGGAGTGATCTTTAAGAAGTTTAGATGTACATCCAAAATTAGTCCTACAGAACAAATATTTTTAAATTAAGCTGCATTTATGCTGTATTTTTGTCATTCTATGAATAGTTTATTACATCTTACAGAACAATTAAATCTAAATCTTACGAGCAGCGGAGGATTTTCCTTAAATATAGTRCTTTTCTTATCCTCTTTTCCCTAAGGATAAACTTTTAGCTTTATGTAAATACTATGCTGAGTTAGCTTAACCTTAGGTCTGGTATAAAGTTCTTTGCTTTAAACACTTGTAAAAGGAAGAGATAATCAGTTGGCCCTGGACATTTGTTTTCCCTGTTATTTGTGGATTTCTCTGTAATGTTTGTGAAGCACTTGGAAATGACAGATCAGGGAGGGTAACAGGGAATTTGTACTGAACAGAAAACCAGGATAGTCATCTTCCACAAGTGTTTGGAAACAACTTATTTACAATGAGAATTTTCACTACCCACATTCAGAACAGCACCTTCAAAAGCTGCTGCTAAGTGTTACTTGCAGTTCTCATTCAAACATTATAATACTGGATATAGATTCTTCTTCAGGGGAAAATCTTCAGGAGAAAAACTGGGAATTTCTTGTTCCGCATTTAATGAATGAGGAGTTTTTGAATACTCTTCAAAGGTTTTCCAGGTCATCTGACTTTCTCATCTGGCAGATTTTCCAATAGCTCGTACTGGGATACACTCCTCGATAGTTGTATTGTGGTCTCATCCTGACAGCACTGTTGTCTGTGATAACTTCTCTTAGTGACTTTGGAATTGTGGGTGTCTGGAGAGATTCTGCTGACATTGAAGCAATTATTTTTACTTATACTTTCCTAAAGAGGCTCAATTTTCATCTTTATGCATTGTATCTACAGGTTTATAAGGTGTTACTGGTACAGGCAATAAATCTTAACAACCGCCCCAGTGATTTTGTCTAATCAGTCTGACTGTGGTCCATCTGTTAGGCAGAAAAACTAWTTTTTAGTGTAGCCACTGAGTTGCAACAGGTTTGATTCTTTAGCTGTCAGTATATCTTAGGTAAAACTCCTGTTTATATCATTTGTTTTCAGTCATCTTTTTGCATAGGTTTAACACTTGTAAAATGAGGAAATTTTTCAATTAACTGTGATTGTAGATTTTTCTTGTTCTTGTCTGCTTTATTTAATGAAGCATTTCTTAATTCTAAAACCAATAAATAATGATCTTTGTTGAGATATTTAGCCTTCCTTAGCAGATTTTTTACTCTTTGAGAAGGGCTTKTAACTAGTTTCCCTTAAAGAAATATACATAAACTCTTGTTAGGAATCATCCTGTTCCTTGTTACAAGGTTTTTGCCCAATAATTAGTAGCTTTGCACACTTAAGTCTTTGGAAAACTCAGCCATGTTTCTAGAACTGAATATCTCTGTAGTATGTAATGATGAAATTTGTCAAGTAAGAAGTATATCTTCTGTCACCCTTTGTTGTGTACACTCATCTATTGTCTAGGATTGGCTCATTTTCTACTGATAGTGTTCATGTTTTTGTAAAGASGGTAATCCAGAGAGTCTCTTTTGCTTGACAGTACTGAGGTAAATGTTATTGAATATTTATATATTCATAATTCCAGTACATGTTTGTTGTCATCTTCGTATGTCTTTTGCCCTACTGATGGCTCAGACCAATCTTGATTTGTTTACTGTCCTTCAGGGAAATGCAGACTCTGTAATACTTTAATTTCAGATATCTTGCTTGAAMTTCTTTGATGGTCAGGTCTAAAAATAAGACCATACTTCATTCAACTTTGACACAAATTTTAAGTATTTTGTAAATAATTTTAGATTGCCCATTAGAGCATCTCCACCTTTGATTATGTCTTCTCTTTTTCTCCTACTATGTGCTAAGATATAAAAAAACCCTGAAATCTTTAACATTGTACTGCTGTCATGGGGTAGAGAAATACTATTATGTACAGTCCTTTTCCTGTGAGAAACAGATTATGCAATGATTTCTGTGAGAAGTAGGTGTCATCTCTATGGCTAAATCTGGCCAATGTATGCATTGCTAGACACAAAACTTGTGGAAAATCAAGGCTGTGAATCAAGCTTATGAAGACCCTGACAGCCCTATTTGTTTTTTCCCTTTTTTCTATTTCTCTCTGTACAGTTATAGCCTGTCTTAAGCTACAGACAACTTCCTTTTAGCATATATACTTCTATTTTTTATGTGCCCTGAGGAGCTACAAACAAACCTCTCAGTAACATTGATTGGTATMGTCTGTACAACAAGGTGTCCTGTCCTAAAAATGATCATTAAAAATTGAGGAAGTGAGAAGTTAAAATTTTAAAAGGATTCAATTTTCAATATAATTGGGTTCATGCAAGAGTCACCTGCTTATTGTGGGTGTTTTTTAATATTTGTGAATGCTCAGTAGATTAAATGTGGGGKTTTTTTTTCCTTATAATATTAATTCACAATGGATAGAGATATCAATAATCTTTTGTTTGCGAAAATCAGCAAGTGSTTTTTTGTTCAATTTAAGTTCCATGTGTACATATTTTCAATTTGCACAGGGCTTTTTCGTTGTGACAAATACAAATGTTAGGTGTCCTTATTTTTCTCTCTGCAAAACCTGTTCATTTTATAAAGGCCCTCAGGTCAAATAAGAATAACAGCTACTATAATTTAACACTGTAATCCATCAAAAATCTCTGAAATTACTTTCTGATATGCCCAAGSATAATTCCAAAGAACAGTTGCTTAAGCTTACTATACTCAAATGCTGCACTGACAAGCCACTAAATCTAGTCTCAATTTAGCAAAGAATTTCAGGAAGCCTACATCTAAGCATGTGCCTAAATCCAGGCAATCTCTAGGCTTGGGTACTTATTTAAAAGTAAGTATGTTTGAAAACTGTCCTCTACCTTTCTATCTATTGAACTAAGTAACAATTAAATATTTGTTCATTTTGAAGAGCAAGACTACTGTTTTGTCAACTCGAATTAAAAGTAGTTTTCTACTGACACACATGATATGGTAGATTTGTAACAATTCAGCATTTATCTATTTGATCCATATCAAAGTAATATAGCCTTAAATAGGGCCAACTTACTAACTCCCTGCTTTCCTTTTTTTTTTTTCTAATATTCTGTTAAAGTAAGCTGAGTTTTTGTTGGAGTTAGAACATCATGATCAATGATTTTTCTGTCTTCTTCTGTCTGTGTGCTATGCTTCCTCTTGGTATCATTGTCTCCAAAAAAATCTACCCTTAAATTGTACGAAATAAAATGATTTTCTTCAATTAACTTCTACTTAGAACATAATTAATTAGGATAAGCTTTTTTGGTTCAACTAAGTTGGCCAGTTAGATTTACAAGTTGTAAAATGAAGTGACACMAGTTCTGCAATAATTTGCAGTGAGTACTGGTCCCACTCCTTGAATGTAAAATTTGAAWCATAAAATAAAGTTTACAGTACATTTTTACATTCCCACTACTTCAACTTTTGTTTGTGCATCCACTGTCAAAGGGTTTTTCTAAAAYAAAAATGGAGCAGTACTTATGGATAGTTTTTGAAAAAGAAAATTATATTATTATGTAATATTAATATATTATTCTTGTTCTGAAAACTCTTGTTAATTATTTCAAATGCACATTGTTTACATGATCACAGYATAGTCTGCAATTCACTAGGGAGATTAATGCCTGATATTAAGGTTTCTTCAAATAGGTTTGTAGAGGAGGTTTTAACTTTGATGARACAAAATATTTTGGTCTGGAATATACATTATAAAATGTACTTCCAATTAATTTTTGTTTTTTAATATGTAGGGTGATGAGATTTACCAAACAATTGAGAATGTCATTGAAAGGAATAAATTAATTGCAAAATTGTGAAAAGAAATTGTTGCTCCAGAAGTTATTACACATTAGAGATGCAAAAAGTTTATTTGAATACTTGGAGTCAAAAGTCCATATAATATGCAGCAATTTCTGTTAAGAAAGTTTGTTTGAGTCATGAGTAAGATGATAAAAAGAGAATTATGAAATATTTTTTGAGAATTCAGGATTAGATAAACTGGTTTTTGTGACACATCATTGCTAAAATTTTGTAGTAGCATGACAGAAGCAGGCAGTGTGAAATTGTGTTATTCTAGTCACATATCAGTCCCCTAGATGACACTGGGAAGCCACAAGATGTTGTGTAACAGGACTTACATACATCATTTGCCAGATGTTATCTGATAGTTGAAGCTCAAGAGACAATGTTATCAAATCTGCTGGTTTCAGAATGTGGGTTAACAAAAGATTGTATTATACTCCTCTTGTTTTCTTTTGATTTTTTTTTCCTTTCCTTTCTTTTTCTGTAGCTGATTTCTCAAGTCCATGTGAATATTAATATTAAAAGAGAATGCAGAAAATACTTCCTAAAAACATTTTATTCCTAAATTATGATTTCAATATGGGGTTTAGACAGTTGGTTATTAACTGCTACCAACTATCAATTCCAKACAGAAATCCTACAAAATAATTTTATATTTTGTTTCATAAAATGCATACTGGGATAGGATTTTAAAAATCCAATTCAGTAGCTTGAATCTCTTTAATCTTATGTGCATCCTCCACAAAAATAATTTGTAGCACTGATACAGTTGTTTGTATTCTAGAACATTGCATATCAGTGACATTTCAATGAGAATATGGATCAATGATTTACCAAGTACTTTTAAATGAAAGGTTTAATTTACATTTGACTGGGTTTATTTTTTTTTTTTTCCTTTTTATCTCTAGAACTTTAAATGACTCTTTTAAATCAAGCTAGGAAAAAATCCTGCTCTTTGGCAGTCAAAAACTTGATCTGGTCAAATGAAATTTRATTATTGTCTACTTGTTGGGTAAGCAGCTGACCCCTGCTTAACAATCCTGAGAGCTGTGACTGACCATCATGTGTGACCTGCTTCTGCTGCAAGTCAGAACTCTCCCGAGACCTCATTCCTTCTAAATATCGCCACACCAATSATAGAACAATCTCTAATCAGTGCCCACTTTGCTGTTCTTTTCCCTGTCTCTTCAGCCTATTACACAGCAATATTGGGTATTGTGCAAAGCAGACATAACAACACTGCCTTTCCAAAGTGTGATTCAATGAATCACAGTATCTTTTTTTCCTGAATATGATGCAAAAGATCACTATTTATTCTCTGTATTAGGCTCAGCCGGTCAGTCAGTGTAGGACTCAATCAATTGATGAGTTCAGCTCAGATTGTGGGCCTAAAGCTGCTTTTTTTTAGAATTAATATTAAAATTATATGTAAATCCAGTGAAAATAAGATCACTGCTACAGACTGATAGATTTTGAATAGGGGAGGAAAAAAAGTAAATCTGTTAAATTCCATGTAAACTATAATTTTAAAACCTTTTCAATTTTTTTCAATTTTAAAATTGAAAGTTGTGATAATACAATTAAAAATTTACTAGTCTATACTTGATAGAATTGCTGTTTAGGGACAGCAGATTCTGGAGTTTCTGGGATAAGGAAAAGTTGGAGGCAACAAAGTTTTCATAGACACAAATATAGCTCTACTCAGATTCTAGGTTCCAAATCTTCACTTACCCACAGACTCATTTGTTTGTGAAGTTCATGACAAACCAGTTTGAGGTAATTTTGTGAATACAGAGCATGTGGCATAAATACTGCTCAGAGAGGACTGAGGATCCATTAAAATAATGTTTAAAGAAAAAATTAAAAATATTKAAGAMAATATYCCCTGGTTTAGAAATWGYTTTCATGTTGATTTCCTAATGGRGGCATGCAGCAAAACATATGTTAGYGCTGTTTATGAGCAACAATCTTCATTCATTAATTTCAGGGGAAATGTTTGGTATGAATTATGTTTGGTTTACATCGTAAAGCATACAGTAGGACTTTCCTCATCAAAATAATAGAAGTCCCAGCTGACCCTATGTCTTGTTTTTAATAGTTTATGTCTACTCTAGGTCATTATAAGGAGTTAAGTTTGGTTTGAACCTTCTCTGGTACTTTTAAATGCATTAAATTGGAGAAAAGTAATCAATTTGAACAAAAGGGATATTCRCYCTCATGAAGTTATAAYCAACAGGAAGCAAATTAACTGTAAAGCAAAAAACCTGGCTGTAAAGCCTAGATTAACCAAAAAAATATCTAAATGTTTTCCTCCCACAATCTCAGGAGAAGTTTAATTTAATAATACTGGGAAAAGGGGGATGATTATTGCTTACTTCCAATATRTTATTTATATCCTTTAAGTGTCTGAATGTTACCCTGAATAATAAAATGTAAAATTCACAAGTTTGTGGTTATTTTAAGCAGGTAATTTAAGTAGGGAATTCACAGTTTARCACAGAGTTATCTTCTTTCTGAAATGCTTCCTCAGAGAGAGYTGCTCCCCAACGCAGTTAAAAAGATGGAGAAACAAAATTGTTAAAATATCTCCAAAGATGCTCTGCAGTATGCTCTGCAGCTATAGTTCTTGAAAGCACATCTTCTTCTATACATTTGGAGAAACTGCTGAGGTCAACAGCTCAGTGTTCCCTGAAAGGACAGTTTCTAGCCAGAAAACCTCCTAAGGGTAGCAGAAGAAGGAAAGATCTGGTGTTACTGAAATTGATACTGCTGTGAATTCTAAAATGACAGGACAGAAGACTTACTTTGCCCACAGTTCTTTTTGGGACTCGCTGTTGGTATGCCTTCCTCAGCAATTCATTGGGCTGTGTGACTTTTATAATTCCCCTTTTTGTTCACTGAAAGTGTCTGTGGWGAGCAAATATAATCACAATTGGAGATGACAATTGGGTTTAAAAAATTAGTTTCACTTTTCCTTTGATATCTGCTAGGGCTTTTTTTTTCTTCCTGTTTTTTACTTTAGTAAGAGAACATTCAGGTTCCAGTGGGTATGAAAACCTASATTTTTTTCCTTTTGATCCTAAACACCAGCAGATTTCTATTTTGGATATAGAATACATTTTAAAAAAATCCTGTGACATKGACTTTTTGAATCATACAATGACTTTGTTATAGGAGAGTACTAGAACATAATTCATCCAATAACTTCCGAAAATCTAGCAGTTACACAGTAAACTAATGAATGGGGTTTTTTTTGGCCTGTGACTGTTTCACTTGTTTCTACTCTAAGAATCTTATTTTCTGGAGCATTTCATCTGTTTCATCTCCTTCTGATATGTGGCCAAATGATTAGGCAAGAAGTTGTTTTACAAACACAATCCATGTGTTTGACATGATTCTTCACTTTAGCAAAAGACCACCTGGTGCTTTGCTAGGCTGTAAGAATAAAATATTTGGAGACAGTGCAAGAATTCTGTTGATAAAGTGGAAAGTGATCTATTCACCTGTAGAAACTAGAGGAGATATTTGAGTTTCTCATTTGACGTGCAGTTATCTTCAAAAAGATGTCATCACTGGTGTGGCCAGCTGCAGCAGGAGAATATTARTAGTGTGTAACACTATGTTGTATTTATTTTTCAATTGGAAATGTGTCATAATGCATGGGGAGCTCGAGGTTGCACTGTTCTGTTTGAAGTAGCACAAGTTGGTCATACTCTGTTGGCTACAAAAGCTCAAAAAGTTGTAGCTATTCAAAAGAAAACTACAATGAATTCATTCATTTTGTTGAATGTTCCTAGGTAAAACTAGGAGAAAACATTTCTCCTGTGAAATAACAACGAAGGCTATTTTAAATCACAAAGTTATTCTCCAAAGATCCTTCTGTGCTGAGAAATCCACCCTATGGGCTGATACAGCATGAATATCCTGAAAAAGATGTGCAGATTCTGCACTCAGTGGTAGCAAGCAGTAACCAATATGTTCAATTACTTCTGCAGAAGTAATGCCTGGTAATCAGCTGAGGCTAAACCCTCTGGCTCGTTTTTCCCCTAGTCCTCTGCTATGAACTTCAGGTGTTATTTCCTTGGACTGGGCTAGGAGTCATCTATGAGAAAACAATGAGACAAATCCTGAACCTTTAGTAGAATTGTGCTGAAATTGCATGACTAGGAATACCTAGAATTCAATATTATTCAGGAAAAGCACCGTAGCATTGCACATGTCTATTCCTAGCCCATCCCAGAGACCATTAGTCAATTCCAGGGAACCTCTGGGATATTATCTTGGGGAGACACAGACAAGGTKCTGCCCTTGACTGATGGTCAGTCCTGGTGGTCAAGTCAGCTGGRCTGTCACAGCCAGGCTGCATTACTCAGATAAAGTGGGCTCCTGAGCTCGTTCACTCTTGTTTCAGTATTTTTGGACAACCGGCAGATCAGGGTAGATGCAGCCCTTGAAATATTCATCATAGGATCATTTTTCTCCCTGCATTTCCTCACACAGTGCGCTACATAAAGGGAATATAATGCCTAATTGGAGCACTCCGCTGCTAGTGCAAATATTTAACATAATAAAAATTATCTGCCAAGTAATCCCACACAYAGCAAGGCTTCAGGGCTTCCTCTTTTCACTCACCAACCTGAGTATGACACTGTTGCCCGTTCTGGCTCTGCTTTGTCACGAGGTCACATCCAAGAAGCACTTCTCACTTCTGGGATTTAGAAGCACGTATCAAACAGGTCAAACACCATTTGAGGATGAGACCCAGAGTCTCATGAGACCTTTTGCTTTCTGACATGGTTCCCACACATGCAAAATTTACACTGGGGAAGGACCTTACTCTAAAGGATTTGTAGAAAAGAAAATGGAAGCAAGCAGGCTAAAATCTCAAAGTCTGTCATTGTGTKCATGAAAAGAGAAATTTAACTGCAACTTCTGTTTACATCTGCTCTGTTTCAGTGGRATTCATTCAGGTGCTTCTTGTCTGTTCAGTTTGACCAACCTTAGCAAGAAATTATGCAAAGACATGGATTTTCTATTTTTTTTTTTTAAATTTTCTAACGATACCACCTTTTTATTTCCAAATAGATGTCAAAGAAACAAAGAAGCTTACTTTAGGTGCACAAAATTCCAACTGTTGCTAAAGCTTACAGTATATCTAATTTTACTGAGGTCACCATAGCAGTACAGTTTGTAAATCACTATCTATATGAATCACACTGTATAAAAAAATTTGCTTGTGAGTATGAGCTCAGACTAGAAAAGTGAGAAAAGAAAGAAAAATACAAYAAAGAAGATATTGCAGAAATCAAACTTTTGGGTGCTGGTTTATGTTATTTCAACAAAATTTGTCTTCATGTGAGGTTTTTTTCTGATTTGATGGCAGGTAGATCTTCAAGGTGAAATAGCAGGAGTCATATTCACTGCCACATTTGCACTTAGCAGCTCTGAGTTTTATCATGACTCTGCTAAGAAGTGAAATATTTGAGAAGCATTTTTTTTTTATTATAAATATGTAGCCTCAAAAAGAGCTGCACTTGCTGTCCTTAAAAGAAAGAACATAAAAAATAAAGAGCAAATATAGCATGTAATATTGCCAACAATAATTAATACAGAACTTTTTCACTGTGTCTAGCAAACTATAGGCTTTCTTTGAAGACTTATTATATCATTAGTACAAATATAGACATATATATGGAAGTTTCAAGAAGACTAAAAATATGAAAAGACTCATCAGAACAAATTTCATTTTGGGCTAATGAGAAAATAATTTGTGGATTTTTGCACAGTTATTTAATTTTGTATTGTTTTTCTCCTTATTAGTTTTTCTTACTCCCCCCATCAGAATAGCTGTCCCCTTTGAGTATCATATAAAAAATATTTACTTATGGAAACTATTTTAGAACTACTTTAGTGATTCTTTGAAAAGATTTTTATGCTTTTAAAATCTCTTGGCCATCTTCTTCCAATACTTTATTACCAAATACTATCAGGTAATCCCTTAGAATAACTGTGTTTTTTCTGTACTGAGTTCTGCAATCTCTGCTTTTGTAGAGAAATATACGTCACCCCTCAAAAGGGTAGGACTGGTTTAGGGTCCCAGAAATCATTATAAAAGAACCTGACTTAGTAAAYTTGAAGATAAATAATGACTTGCTGAATAGTGAAAATCTCATACTTTTCTATGAGTATTTACATGCAAAATCAGGTCACAAATAAGTTCTGACAGAGAAGCATGTGCATGTGTTAAAATTTCTTAAGTCTTGGTAGAATTTGAATACATATTTCTAGTCAGAGAAATGAAAAGATATTATCTACAGCTGTCTGAGCAGTGAGTAATAGCAGACAGCTTCCTACTTCTCATTAGGAAATATGGCTTCAACTTRTGACTACTTTTTGTATGTAGTCCATTAAAAAGGAGATTCTTGTATTCACAAACCACAAAAAACCTCCTTACATTTCAAACATCAATCCTTTGTAATGTGTGGTTTATTATAATAGTTCAGATAATTCCTCCACATCTCATTTATAGAAGAAAATAGTGAAAAATGCCTCAAAAATTATTCAGCACCAGAATTTTGTATTTCATGTTTCCTTCATCTTGACTATTAATCATACAGCTAATGTTCACGTATTTTACCATATAATTGTACTTCAGATATTAAAAAGAAATTGTGTAATTAAATATAATGTAGTCCAGATATGCTCMGGAACACATAAACTCAATCATCCAWTTTTTTAAAAGAGGTATTAAAATGTTGACTTAAATATTTTGGCTTCCAAGAATGAGATATCTATTATTTTTTATCGGTGAAAGCAATAGGTTTGAAGTTGGCAGAGTAAGAAAGTACCCAAATTAACTTTACATGAAAAGCTAAGGAAAGATGAATAAAATATGCAAGGTGTAATTACAAATTTTACATTTTTAAGAGAGAAAACATTCTAATTTTTCCGTATTACAACATTACTTAAAAAAATCTTGTGCAATATGTCTTTGAAGACAAGTATAATGGTCTTTATAACTGTGARTTTTTTTACTCAAAGTGTGATCTTTTAAAATTGATTTGCAATAATATACCAGCAGAACATCTTGTTGCTGGTAATTAGTTTGAACTTTATGCATCTTCCCTGTGTCTTACAGAAATTATTCAAGTGGTGTCATTTTAAACAATTTAACTTCCTGTGCAAATGACACRGAGTGAGAGGTTGCATGCAAACGTGAATGTATAACTGGGTAAATGTGCTTCTGTGTGGATTTACCTCAGCAGGGCAGTCACAAAAAATGCTGCAGTGTACTTGTAAGCAAGGTCATTTACATACTTTTTGAAGACTTAATCTAGTCAATGTGCAATGACTTTTAAYTTTACAATTGTCTTTATTTCTTGAGATTTTTGAGCAATTAGATGTCCTAACTCCTCACAATTGTCCTGTTCTTGCATGTAAATTCCATGCTTGTCAGCTGCTTAGAAGAGCCAGATTTTTTTTTGCATGGAACAATGAAATGAAAAGTACAGAAATGTAGCCTGGTTTCCATGAGAAATATAGATTCCAGAGCCAGCATCCAAAATCCTTAAAGTCTTYTGTGAAGACCTAGTGGAGCTTTTTGAAACCAGACTTGAATATTTCAGATTCCTCCCAGTCAGATGTATATGTTCCTGCGACTCAAAGCAAATACCACAAAACCAAGTCTRCATTGTGATAGAGATTTGTCTAACTTCTGCTGCCACCTCAGAGAATAGATCTACTCTTTTGACTGGTTATTTCACTACTACCCAATTCAGTTGTTTAGTTATTACAGAATCAGAGGATCAGAAAATGGCTGTTTCAGAAGGCACCTCTGGTGGTCACCTTATCCAACCCACTTTTCAAGCAGGGTCACCTAGAGCTGCTTGCCTAGGACTGTGTCTACACASCAATTAAATATCTCCAAGGAGAGAGCTCCTCAGCCTCTCAGCTCCTTGCTGTTCCTCAGTCACCCTCATACTGSGGAAGTGTTTCCTGATATTTATTTGGAACATTCTGGCATTCAGTGTGTGCTCATTGCCTCTTGTTCTGTCACTGGATACCACTGAAAAGAGCCTGGMTCCATCCTCTTTTCACCYTACTATCAGATTTTATGTACATTGGTARGATCACCTCTGTCCATTCTCTTCTCCAGTCCCAGCTCTATCAGCYTTTCCTCATATGACCCTTAAAAAAATTCATGACCCTTTGCTGAACTGTCTCCAGCAGCTCCATGTTGTTTCTTATTTTGTCTCCCATTTTTGTCTCTCCTTATGGGTGATCCATCTGTTTTTCACAGAAAAGTCTTCCTGTCTTGGGTGTTTTCATCAGTCTGTTGGAAGATCAGCCAGTCAGTGTTTATATAACATTAATGTTCTGGTTCAGCCAGACTGAGAATAACCATCTGATTGAATTACATACAGAAGAGCTGCTGAAACCTAATCTATTTAATGGTAGACTATTTAAAAAGCAAATATTTGCTAGGCAAACATGCTTAAACATGGCTGAATTTTAAGCATCTGTGATAATACCTTATTTATAGATTTTGTTTTTATTATAGTTGTATTGGTATAATAGCAATATTTAATGAGGGGTTACCACCTCAGGTRGTGCAGATTTTATTTTCCTTTCACTCTTGAAGTGTTGAAAACCTGAAAATAAATGATTTTTTAGAACTGAGCAGATCTACCATATTTCTAGAATGTTAACAGATTGTGCACTTCTGTGTGCGTTGTTACCCACATTGCTGTATTTTTAAAAGAGAAGATGCTTTCAGAGTTATTTTGTGGGTCAAATTGTATGGTCTAGATTGTATTTCAGCGTGGATTCTTGCTACTAACCTTGATTTATGTGAAAAGTCTTTCATCAGGGGAAAATTCTGCCAGGACCTTTTCGCCTTCTTTTCTCCTCTGTACTTATGGTGGTGGAGTGTTTTCAGTAAATAAGAGTGATCCTTGCAAACTCAGCTAAAGGAAGAAATGCAATTGTTACATTATAGTTGGGATGTTAATTTGAACCATAATTAGAAGTAGATTTTTTTTTTTAAGTGTCTCACTTTAAGAGCTAGATATCAACATCCTAGTACATTAGCTGAAATATTTGATTCTATTGGTTGGTTATCATATCTATCTACTGCTTACTCTGATACCTTTGCAGTCCTGTAGGTTCATGAGTATTTACTMATTTTTATTATGCAACTTTAAAATAAATTTGGGAAGAACAAGAGCAGCCTGGTTATYGAGGGGAAATTTAAAAAGTGATTTTACAATCTCAGTTTTTGAAGTCAACACACTGCGACTGTTCAGGTTAAAATGGCTGATCTTGCTTATAAAGCCCTAGAATTTTTCATTATATTATCTGGTTATGATTCTTACTGTTCTTAATTGACTAAGGCTGTAGGGAAACAACAATTTTGGTGGGTTAGTTGTGGGTTTGGATTTTTTTTTTTTTTCATTTTTTCAGATACATCTCTTTCTTCCAAACTTTCTGGGGTTTTTTATAGTTCTTTCTACACTGACTGAATTCTAAAACAAGATCAGTTCCATAAGTAAATGAGAAAAACTGTGCACAACTTTCACTTTAGGTAGAAAAGCAGTGCAAATGATAGAAATTTCCCAGAGAAAACCAGTCTATTCTAAGAAATCATGTGCTAAAATGCTTTAGTCTCTCGTATTTCTGTTTTTGGACAGTATGTTCAAACTGAGCCAAATTTTGTGAAATGCTGATTTGTCTATGGATAGTTGTCTATTGAAGCAAAGGCCTAAGACCAAACTCATTTCATCTCTGTATTATACCTGACTATAAAAGCATGATACAAACCCTCTCAGATAGTAAATGCCATCATGTTTATCTGATAGAAAGTAGCACATGTATTAGACTTWTTATCTTGCTAGTACAAKAWMWYYTSWKAKWRWWWYTYWYRSWRTWTTTTTTTCTAGTAAGACCAAATGTATGCTTCTGACAAAGAAAGCGTCTCCTCTTGGTCAATAGTGATGGCAGAAAATTTTCATAAACACAGAATTAAGTTYAGATTTCTCTAGTTAAGTTGAGTGTTATACTGCAAAATGCAAAATATGCAAAAAAGGTTCTGAATGGATCTGTAAATATATCCTCTTTCATTAGGCTGATGTATTAAAAGATCATGTGGTTAGCTGTGTGATGTTCTCGCTTGCTAATGTATGCAGAAATATTTTTGTACCCTTTTGAAAGAGAGACAGAGAAAAGCAGGATTTCATAATAGAAAAAAATAACTTTGTATGACAGTATCAATAATTTCTGCATTAATAATTATTGTGTTGCCATAGTTTTGAAACATTTCTCAATTCCAAGAAAAATATATATAATTATATAACTAAAGTGCATTGTAAAATTTGAGCATATTGACATAACATCCTAGATACTGAACAAAACTAAATTTATCTTTCTCTGTTTTTAAGATCCAGATTTTAAGGACCTTGGCGTTTTGAARCCATTGCCAGGTTGGTATGTTGTTTTAGAGTTTTTCCCTAATTTGGAGGCCTTTATACTCTGCTGTAGAAAACATTTTTGTTTGCTGTTCAGGTTTCATTTTTTCTGGTGTTTTGTTATTCAGTTTGTGAGTTTGAGATGGGAGGACCTGAAGGAATTGTGGAATCTGTACAAATTGTTAAAGAAGGAAAAGCTTCTGAAACTGAAGCAGTAGACTGTAAATGGTACATCCGAGCACCACCCCGATCCAAGGTCAGTCCTTCATCCACTTGCTGATTTGCCATTTAATTTAAGAAATTGACTTTTCTAATATATTGTGCATTTCTTGGTACAGTCAGATCTCATTTAATAACTTTACAGCTTGAACTGTAAACTATTTTTTTCCTTCTACTGTGGAAGGGTAATTTGTCATCTCAGCCAAAATAACCACCTTTCTTCATAAATGATGATTTGGGCAGTGCTAATGTGCTTTTTGTGCCATAAGTGATTTTCTTAAATTCAKCTTTAATTTTGCTCATGTTTTTAAAGAATCAGTGTGTTTTCTTAAGTGAGAAGTAATCATATAATTTTAATTTTCAATATATTTCAAATACCTAACATAGAGACTACTAAGGGAACACTGCTGGCTCCCTAAGSTCATCATTGTTTCTCATCTGGGAACTGTGAAAATGGACCCAAGGTAAATTCATGTTCCTTCCTATGAAGCCTTTAGTTCCTTTGGTTTAGAGCCGCAGACAAAAAGAGTCTTCTCATATCTTTTCCTCCACAGTCAGCAAGCCAGGGCTTTGTAAGRAACATGAGAGGGCTGCAATGGATTTAAAAATACTTTTCTTGGATTCCCCTTGATTTTCYCTCTTATCCATAACTTATCAGCTATGATATGCATTAATTGTTGCTGGCTATGCTACCACTCCTCCCCTCTTTGCAACAGGAACAGCTTTGAGCCTCCCACCTAGTTTCATTTGCTGCCTGAAAGACACCCCACAGTATACTTTTTCTAGCTATCTTTTATTGGACAGGAAAGGTTTTAGAAGGTAGAATTTAAATAGGCACTACTCTCTGCCGTCTTTAAACAGACAAGGGTTTTTTTGTAAAATCTCAGTGGGGAGACTGTATTGAATATGTAATTGTTTCATCATCAGTATGACACGTGGATGAATGCTGAAGGGTTCTCTTCAGGAAAGGTTTTCAGAAGAGAAAAAGTCATTACTATCAGCATTTTTCTATTGGGAAAGTTTAGGAGAAGAGTTGGCTCATAATGACTACAGATAAATTATTTCCAGAATATACTCTAGTCATAACATTTTTAATTTTTGGATAAAATTAATATTGATAGGGTTTTCAATTAAGTAGATGAGCTTTTCACTTTGCTACACTAAGTATGATRTGAGATGATTGGACTGATGAATAATTATCCCATGTGTTAAATGCAATTTGTATTCAATCAGGACAAATCCTTGTATCTATAAAAGCTTCGAGAAGAACAGATGGAGAGCAGCCCTTCCTGAGAAGTGTTTGGGAGTGTTGGTGTGTGAGAGGCTGGACATTCCCCAGAAATATGCACTCGCAGCCCAGAAAGCCAAATGCATCCTGGGCTGCATCAAAAGTAGCGTGACCAGCAGGGCGAGGGAGAGGATTCAGCTCCTTGGCTCTGCTCTGGTGAGACCCCAGTGYGGTGCTGAGTCCAGCTCTGGGGTCCTCAGCATAGAAAATACTGTTGGAGCAGATACAGAGGAGGGCCACAAAAATAGTGAAAGGAATGGAGAACCTTCCAGGGAGGAAAAGMGGAGAGGAAATGTTGTTCAGTCCAGAGAAGAGAGAGCTCTGGGGAGAACTTAGAGCAGCCTTCCAGTACTTAAAGGGAGCCTGTGAGAAAAAAGGGGATGAATGTTTTTTCAGCAACAAAGGGTAAGACAAGAGGGTAGATTTAGACTGTATATGAGGAAGACATTTTTACAATGAGGCTGGTGAAACACTGGATCATGTTGCTCAGAGAGGTGGTCGATGACCATTTCCCTGGTAACATTCAAGGCCAGATTGGACGGGACTCTGAACAACAGGATTTAGTTGAAGACATCATTTCTCATGGCAGGGGAGTTGGACTAGATGACCTTTTTATGTCCCTTCAAACTCAAATTATTCAATGATTTATTTAGGTATTAGTAGAAAGAAAACAGACTAACACTGATTATTTGGAATTGTATGTATTAGAACCAGTACAATTAATTATGCCAATAACATTTCTCTATAGTCTTAATTTAAGTTTGGGGTTGGTTGATTAGATAATGTCAYGATGATGTTCTTACTTGGTCTAACTCTATAGTTCCATATGATTCAAGGCTCTGCTAAAAATCCTAAATTTACTTACCTGTACTCTTTATCCACACTTCAGTTCTGATGTAAAACTCCAATCTGGGTATTTACATAACTGTAAGTACAGTTATGTACTTACATAACTGTAAGTTATGTACATAAGTACAGTGATACTAACAGTACCACTGTTAGTAGAGGGCTAAATATTAAAGTTCATTAATTCTTCATAAACCTCCATACCTGTATTTAGTTGTGTTGCATTCCAAGAAGCATATGCTAACTGAATGGCTTCTGGAAGGAAGGGCAACAAGAAAGTTTTAGAAAAATTGAAGTAATACTAAATGTTATTTAATGTCACCTAGAACACTTGGTGAAGGAGTGTAATATAATATAATATAATATAAGGTTTTTACAAGGAAAAATGAAAGCTATTATACCCATGTCTGTCTCAGGGTCCTGCACCGTAATAGAAGGTTTCAGGTTACATCAAAGGAAGAAAAATTCAAATATCAGCGAGGGGATTATGAGTGCTTAGTTGAGAAAGTTTGTTCAGCTGGCATTGTTAGCCATCTGAAAGTGCGGGTTAGATAACAACCTGTGAAAAACGAGAGAAACATTAATAATGCTAAATGTAGGCAGAGGACTGGGCTGGGTCATCTCTTGATGGATCCTGCTGCTTCCGTTTTACAGAATCATCTGGGTGGAGAGATTGAGCAATATAAAAATATATAAATTAGTGTTTCCTWACACAGAGTTGAAAGGTTTCACAGCAAGCTAGGAAAAAAAAAAAAAAGATTTTTCAGGCCTAGATCCATCTTTGAGGGGTAAGTCCAGTTTAGAATTTGAACTTAGTGTGGTTTTCAAACAGATATATTTTAATACACACTGACAAGTATATAAATGCATAGATGCCTACACAGTTATAGTTTCAACATACTGGGACAAGATGAAAAACATACAGATACTAAGGAAGGAAAAAGTGGATAATTTTTAGAAACTTGTACAAAGTAAGATTTATGATAAGATTGTTTATAGATCKGATTCCATTGAACTGGAATCTACTGTCTATGTTTTACAGTCAGCTTCCTTTGTCCTTATCTAACCTTGAATTCATGACATATTCAGTACAATTATTTAGTGACATCATTTTAATTTATGTCAGCTTGYACCTATGAAAACAAGCTCTCCTGCTAAGAACAGTGAGAACTCAGCAGTCATCTTTAAATCCACATGTTCTTGTACTCTGGGCTGCACAGTTTGTTACTGGGAATTATGCCTAAAAGTCAAGTGTTTCTCAGAGAGAGTTTGGGTTGGACTTTTTCATCTTTAGTTTCTTAATTAAGCTGTGCCAGGATGTGGGTTGCTTGCAATTTCATTTGGCGTAAGCTCATCCAATCTAAACTGTCTGCAGAAGCAAGAYTCAGGTCCTTCCCTTGGTTTCCAATTCCAAACTCAAGCCAAGTCTGAGCTCAATATATGAGCAATGAGATCAGCAAGGAAGCGTGTACTTGAGGTCTTTAAGCTCGAGCTTTAAACTGACAGTCTGGATCTAATGCTTGCATCCTCAGTGAGCTGGAATGGGACAGAGAGCAGAAAATTTGCTGCACACACTTAAATCAGCTATCACTGATTACCTTATATCACAGAGAGAGAGAGAGAGAGAGAGAGAGAGAGAGAGGGAGAGGGAGAGGGAAATAAAACTGAAAACGCATATAGAGCTCAAACTTTTTCTAAGTGCAGAAGACAGCAGAAGGCAGTTTGAACACAACTTCAATCTATATGCAGACCTGGAGTCTTATACTTGAAAGTGAGTAGTTGAAAAATCTGTGTTTCTTGTAATCATTCAAAGTCAGTTCCTGCTGAGTAAGATRGCTGCGAATTTTGAATAGACTAAGACTGGTGGTCCTTCATGCAGAATGTGATTTCAATTAGTAGTCAGGGCAAGAATGGAAAATTAAGAAGAGAGTTGCTGACTGAAAGTGCTAACCTACCCAGAACGGTAAAGTTCTGGATGAACTTCCTTATCTGAAAATTCCTCAGTGAGGAACAAAGCCCAAAGAAGGAAGTGTATGAGCTTATTGCACAGGAATTTGAAAAAAATCGGAGATATCCTTGGCTACAAGTGGAGGATAAGTAAATATTTGGTATTTAGGAATAGAAAATTGGAAGGTGAAAAGAGTTATAGTTTTCTTACTTTCTGTTGAGGGTGAAGTGTTGGAGGGATAACAAGTGTTTTTCTATGTTGGATGTGTTAGCAGTTTGACAAGGCCCCCCACGAAGATGCTCTCCCTTTGGTGGGTAACTTTCTCAGCAAGGTACCTTTGTATCATGCTTGTTCTTTGAGAAGCTCTGTAGAAAAAAATAAAACTACAGAATTTGATACCTAGAGTAATAAAACATTAATAAATATTATATTCTGATGCTGGTGAAGAAAATAGCAAGCAGTGCTAGAAAAAGCACTATTATCAGGAGCTCTGGGAACCTCAGAAAACAGCATCGAAACAAGAATAAATTTGAATGTAGTCCAGTGGAAATAATCTAATTTGAAGGAATAMAGTACATTTAGACTGAGCAAATAGAGGGAGTACCCTCTTCTTTTGCACCATGAGAAAGAAAATGAAGTCACGAGGTAATTAAGCAAAGGGATGTCTGTTTCTGTTGTCCCACCTAAAYATGATATTGGACAAAGGTTATAGGATGCAAGACTTCACACAAAGGATTGAGAAATCCAGAGTAACAATTAACAAGTACCTGGCTTTGGCATATCATGGCAGCATCCTTAACCCATGGCTGCCGGTGAGTGGCTGTGTCTGTTTGAAGCAGAGCTATTGGGGAGCAGTGGGAGCAGGACACACAAGGAGGGAGCAGGATGGGGGAGCCCACAGCTCCAGGACATGTCTGAGGAGATTTGGACAGGCCTGGCCATGGTGGCTGGGGTGTCATGGTCTTGCTTGGGCAGGGGGCTGGCCCAAGCTGGCAGCGTGGCAATGGACAAGGCTGGGGTGCTGAGGAATGAGGCTGGGAGCGAGGCAGCGTGACCCAGCATAACCAAGACACTTGCATGTTTACAAAGGATAAAAATGCTGCTGCCTGGCACCCTCCTGCCCAAAGGGAGAGATGACACTTCTGGTTCCAAGAGCCTGACTTCATATTGAGAGGAGTCTGGAGGGAGACTGAGTTGTTGGACGTGCATTTCCTGGACAKTTAGCAGCAAACACGAGGTGAAGTGATTCCGGAGCTATGAGTGGGTCTGTTTTAACTGATCTGACAAAACCAAAATATTTTCTGCTCTCCCATGTGAAGTGAAAATTTGTGCTCGCAGATGCGACTGGTGAGAAAAGCAGTTTAAGCTGTGTAGCACTGGCAGACTAACATACCTCTAATTTTTGGAGACTTTTTAATCAGATGTAGAAGAGAAGCTTTAAGTAGGGCACTAAAATTTAATAGGAGCCATTTGAGTGGTGATTCTTGAAACGTTAGAGAAAAATAAAATTTAAAGGCTGAATAGCCTAACAGCCAAAGACACTTTTACAAGCTTCAGATGCTCTCTGTCTCTGAAGAAGCTCTGAAGCTTACTGACACCCAAAAAATGTCAATAATATTACGAATTAAAAAAGGCTCAGCATAGGTGCATATGTAAATATGTAATTATATATGTATATATGTATATATGTATATATGTATATATGTATATATGTATATATGTATATATGTGTGTATATATGGAACAAAGCGAATAAATTTCATTTTAAAAAGAAGAAAATATTGTTTACCTATGGTAAACTCTTAAAATCCATCATGTAAAACAGTTTTCTGAGGTGAAGGCACAAGGCCAGTCCATGGTTAGAATCATGTGCATCGTAGGTCTGCTAAGAAGGCATGTTAATGCAAATGCCAAAGTAATACTGTAAAACTCCCACTTTTAGGTTGCCATGAATCTGTTCCATTCAGGTACAGAAATATAACCAACCTCATTATCCTCAAAGCAAATAGCTATTAAGCTATTAAAAAAAGCTACAGAAGAAAGTAATACAATGTCTGTCAAAGGAAGCAGCAGAAGCAAGAGTTGATTTTGTTTTCAGTGCTAAAAAGCAGAACAGCACCAAGGAGCTGTAAATGTTGYTCACTTGTGAGCATTTTTGCATCGTACTAGAGAAAAATGAGAATGACTTGACAGAGTAAGTGTCAGATATTGGAGAGGCACAGAAGTTTGAAGAAACAAATAGGACAAAGCAAAGAAATCCAAAGAGCTTTACTCGCCTAGAAAAATGGTGTTCTGACATGTGAACCTTGGTTGTGAATCACAGGGTCTTAGAAGCAGCATATAAAGTTGTCATCTTTGACAGACAATATTCTCCAAGCTCCAGAAGAGAAGAAAATATGAGGTATGGAGTTCTCTGCACAGCATGGTCCCAGAATAGCAACAGGACGCCCAAAAAATTTGAAAAAAACCTAAAAAAAAACCCCCAAACAACAGAATAACAAACAAAAATCCAAACAGAGCATGTATTGTTAGCACTTCTGGATTGGAATAATGTTGATTGAAAAAAAGTTTATGATATTAGCAAGAGCAAAGGCCATTGCAGAAGACAAATTCAAGCATCATTAGTAATACGTTATTTAGGCTGGTGTACTTGGTGTCTGGTTGCCTTGAAGGAGATTAATTAGTGTTGCACAATCTACTTTAAAAACTGGGTTTCTCAGGCCTAAATACTGGAGGTATCATCTTGAAAGTACTTTGTTAATCACACAGAGACAAAGTGATGCAGAATAAAGCAGGTGCTGTAGCTGATCATTTAGCAATGGGGAAATTTAAGGCAGTCCTGTGATTACGGGTGAATTGACTGAACACAGAGGCTGAGTATGCAGAACCTGGACATTATGCTTGGATTAAGAAGAGGTTTTTCTTTTATGTCTAAATTACTTTTGGCAGCTGAACGATKGCTTTTTGTTTGTTTGGTTTGGTGTGAGAGGACTGAGTGTCTGTGCACATATATTAAGTCTGATATGCTGGGATATGGTTTGAAGCTTTTCCTGACTGGCCTGATCAATCATGTTGTCATCCTTAACCTTCAGTGATTGATTAAAAAGCAGAAAACATCAAAAGTGATTCACTATGAGCAGATTATAATCTGACCATTTTACTGTGGTGATATATTACTTGTAGTTCATAATAATTTYGGTTTTTCTTTCCTATTAGGTTCAGCCAGAAATTTCTGTTGCTTTCAAATTAAAAGACATAATAAAACTTACCCAGCATTACTATTTATTATTATTATTTATGGTGACAATACAAACCTTAAAGGTGACAAAAGAATTATTTAAAATGTAATGTGACTGAGGGTAAATTACATATGCCAAGGTTGCAGTGAGGCTTTATCGGTTTTGTAGCTAATGACATTGGCATTTACAATGACATCTCGAAACTCAGTAAATCTAATATTTGAGCAGCCTACTTTTCTAAGTAGTGTGGAGCTGATGATTTGAGGAAAGACTCTTATTAAAACTTTGTAGCAAAAATGTGAAAGAAGAAGATATGGTAGTTATGCTTCTTCTTTCAAATAAGATGTTCTCTTCAGCAAGAATGCCTCGATTATGTTAATRTAATGTGTCAGTATCTATGGAAATGTTCATTCCAAAAGCTCCTGTTGGCATCAATGAAAAAATGTTTAATGAAGGCAGATGGTGGTGTTTGAGTCTGTGACCTCTTTAGTTCATTTGCTTTCTTTCAGAAGAACAAAATTTCTTATCCACTGCTGATAGAAGTAATGGCTAAGATCTCTGTAAATGAAATAACTGGTAATATTGATAGTTTTCCTCTCACTTTCTGATTAATTTCTTTTAGTGACATCCACATACCAGTGAAAGWAATGAGAATATTGCCACTGATTTCAAAAAGCTATGTATAGGGAACATTTTGCATTAGATAAGAGTTTGTCATATAATCAGTTTTATTCTTTCCCTGGGGAACTCAATTTATTAGTCATTTTCTTCTGCCAGTGTGGGTCTTACAGCCAGTGACAGGAACAATGGCAAATATATAGCAATAAAACCATAAAAGTTGGCAGAGGCGTACAGATGCAATTAAATTATTCCAGCTCTTTAAAATAAAATCTGATCCAATATCAGGTTGTCAGTTTGTGTAATCAGTTTCCAGTTTTTAAAAATGCACTGCAGTCTTAAGCCAAAGGTCTGATCCAAACAGGTAGATTGAGAGATATTCACTGATTTCAGGGCATATTGTAGCAAGTCCTCCATGTTTTACATAAAGTTCTGGGAGTAGTCATCTGCAAAGGCAATTTTGAGAATGAAGCTCCAACTCACCTCAGAATATCAGGAAGTTATTTTCTCTAATTTATGAAGCTTCATGCCATTGGAAAAGGGGCATCTTTCTTTTAAAGGATAGACATATATTTTTAAGTCAAATATTTCTTTCCAGAGGTTCCACTACCTATTAAGTCTATTTATGTTATGGTGTTGGCTGAATTTCTCACATAGGGKAATGAACTCATATGACTGACAGAAGAATTCACTCTTGGGAAGAGCTGAAGGTGTTGGCTTCTTCRCTGAAAGACTCAAAGCAAAATGCTGAGTTATTATTCTCTTGATTCCTTTTCAGTATTTATGACTGCTATTCTAAGAAATATTTTACTATTTTATAAGAATAGTGTGCCTCTAGAAACTAGAGAATGTCAAATGATAAGCCCATAGAAATAAGATTTTGTCTSAACTGCTATACGAACAGTGTGTTTGAACAGATCAGTAATAATTAATGAATACTGGAAATTGGTGGGATAGCTGGTATTTTGTAACCACAGTGAGGATTAGCACACATTTCTTGTAAGATTGAAAACTCATAAAAATTATACCTCTATACTGAAATGGGATACTCTTTACAAGACATTATGTGCTTATATATATGTACATGCATACACTTGTGCATATAAATGCATCTATAAAAGACAGCAGGACAGAAATAAAGAACCTGTGAACAAATGTGAGAGGTCTTTCACCCAGCAGATATAGTTTTACTGTTGTTCTGCCATCAGATTAAGGTGATATTTTTTCTTGAGTAAATACAAGTTTTTTCTGATGAGGGGAATAGATAAAAATGTGAAGTGATGCATTGCACTATATCTTTGTGCTCTGTCATGTATATGTATATGTATATGTATATGTATATGTATATGTATATGTATATGTATATGTATATGTATATGCATGGCATATAAATATAAATGGTATAGGTATGGTGGGGATATATAGAGAGTGAAAGCAATGATTCATGACAATAGCATGTTGCAAACCTCTGTGAGACATCCATCTGTCACTTTTTGCCTCCTGGAAAGCACTCACATGTGTGCAATATTACATATAATCTGCTACAGGAGAGTGTCACTGCAGTACCTGTGGCAGGGCTGGCAAGCACAGAGGCACCTTTCTGTAGCACATTGYTTATGTTAACTGGGAAAAGAAAAGCAGGGGGCACATTTCATTCCCTAAGTTATGCTGAGATGGACTATGGGCTGTCTCAGCATCTTCCCAGGAAAGGCTGGCTGCCAGGGCTGCACAGGGACTGTTATCCCCTTGTCTGAGCAGGAGGATCCTGGAGCACAGAAGCAGCTCTCTGGTGTGTCCTGGCTATTGCCAGTTGCTGTGTGTTTGTAACAAGGCTCTGCCTCTTCCCAAATCTCCCTCCCTCAAGCRGGATCTTTTCCTATCAGCACAAGAGAGGGTATCATTCTGCTGCTTTACTGGGGCAGCCAGTAAATGAAGTTAAAAACAATGTAAAAAATATACCTTGATCTAAGATATTTCCATCTGAATATGTCTTTGTGTATTTCTGTCAACTGATCCATTTCGCAGAAACCATTACAAGCAGCTTTCTTAATTTATAGTATGTAAAACACAGGATACCTGGTGAAAGTAAAAAAAAAACAAAAAAACCGAAGCACCTGCTGCAATTTAATTCAAATATATTCCTCTGAATTCATCTGAAGGATGGAAATGATGGAATATGAGTAAGTAATCATTAACATGCAAGAATAGCATATTAAAAAAAAAAAAAGGTGTGGCAAGCAAAATGAAACTTAGTATACCTAATTTCATTTGCTAGTAAAAAATTTTCACAAATGTTCTCTTCAGAGAGACATTTATGCAAAACATAACAAGGAATGAAAATATACCATAACATGCTCCCTGAAAAGGCCCATTAAAAAATCTGAGTTGTTATTAAACTGTGGCAGACTTCTTAAGAGCACATAATTTTCAAACCATAAGAGCTTTAATGTATTAATGAGGTGAAATTATGAGTCTTGTTGCTATGCAGATGCAGAGAAGCTTATTAAACAGTTGTTCTATGCATATAAAAAAAAAAATACCTGAAGTCAATAAAATTGTTTGGAAATAAGTRTATTTGATGTCTAATACAGTAGGATTTCTTTTTTAGTTATTTTTTTTCAATTGAAGATGCACACAGCTTTATGCTGGGTATTTTTACTGCCTTTTCATACAATTTCTGCCCTAATTCACCTTTCTGTATTGTTCTCTTGAAGTTCCATGCGTACCCTCAGCAGTTTGATTATGTATCATGTATGTATTGAAAATATTACTTGCCCTCYCTGTGAATGGAATATTTGAAATTGTTTGTGCAGTCAGTTGCTTTTAAAATTGGTGGTTTTCCCTGTTAAAATCCATATACCCTTGAATATAAAATTATAGCCCTTTATCCTTACCCCTGCTTYTTTTTAGGCAGATTTAAACATTCTTCTGCAAATGACAATGTATCTATTACTTTATGAAACAACTCTTGTATGCAAGAGACATTTTCTAAAAAACTTTCTAGGTATCTAGGAGTTTCCACAAAATAKGCTTGATTTCAAGTCTGCTAAATTGTGAAAATGTATACCATAATGCTTTGTTTGGAAGAGCTGAGATGGTGACCAGATCCTTGAGGAAACATAAAAAGAATAATGACTGAGTTCTGCCTGGCTCTCAGTTTCTCACTTCCTGAATCAGCGTAGCAGGGACATATAAAGATGACAAGTATTGACTCTAGGGAGGGAGCAACAATGATTTGCCTTATTATTTCACATGTCAGTCGTAATACAGCAATATGTTGTGCCAAGAAATAAAAGAAAAAGTTCCTAGGTTATCTGTCCTTCAGATTGAAGAACCATTCTTCTGAAAAAAGGTACATATTTGGAAATTAGGACCTTACTATGAATAAGAACAAAGAAATATCTGGATCTTCTAATAGATTTTACTTTGAAGCAAGACAAAGTACCAGGAAGTACAAACAGGGCTCAGTTTGCATATTTATGCCCTTTTAAGGAAGTGCCCTATGGATCACCAGCTCCAGAAAAATTGTTTYGATGGGGGCATTCTGTACTTTCTCCTACAATGCAAAGCAAAGTTGCTTAATGTTTTTTTCAGTCMTTCTCAACTTTCTGTACATGTTGCCTTTGTTGTTTGATTGATTCATAGATCTACTTGCGATTCTTGGACTACGAGATGCAGAATTCCAACGAATGCAAAAGGAATTTTGTAGCAGTCTATGACGGAAGCAGCTCCGTGGAGGATTTGAAGGCAAAGTTCTGCAGCACTGTTGCTAATGATGTCATGCTGAGGACAGGTCTGGGTGTAATCCGCATGTGGGCAGATGAAGGCAGTCGAAACAGCCGATTCCAGATGCTCTTCACATCCTTCCAAGAACGTAAGACCCTAATCAATGCATCTGCCTTTCAGTTTGTTAAATGTTACCAATCCCCAAATCCGTTAATATTTTCTTCGTGCAGAGCAGTGACTGAAGTATGTTGCCAAACAAGCTATGTTCCAAATGTATTCAAAACAGTTTTTATTCCAAGCATTTGTAGTGAGTGATAATTCGTAATGCAGTAGACAGACCACAGGATTCAAAATCAAGAAAACAGGTACAAGTGGTTATGASCTGTCCAGTCATATAACTGTGACTTTTCTCTGATCCCCAAGCTACCATGTAAGTTTTTCCTTGCTTACAACATGGAAAATAATAGAGCTCCGAATGTTTTAATCGAGTATTATAATTTTCTCTGAATTTGATTTTTTAGGTCTTATTATGATTTACATTTGAAAAATACTTTATGATTATTTTATCACACATAGCGAGTGTTTCATATATCAATGAACATGTATGTCAGATACTGTTAAGCAATGAGTTTAGGGGTTTTTTTGCAGCAACATAAGCTTTCTAAAAGCTTTTCATATTCCAGTTAATATTCTCTTTATGTGCCTTACTTGCATTTATATTTTTATATGAATTCTGGACTTAGATAATGAGCAAAACAGCCTTTGAAAGAGGCAAAATATAGGTCTAGCCAATTTAAGAAAACAATCAAACCAATCACCAAAATCCCTCAACAAAACCCAACAATACCATTCACTGAAAATGATTGACCCAGGCAATCCTGTGAAAGACTTGTGAAAGATATAAATCTGTTTTTTTTTAATGGGAGTAATACATATTTGGCCTCTTGAGAAAGGTGCATATGCTTTTATTTTCAYGTGCTAGTTCATGTTAATTTTTAATGTTTTTTTGGTTTGTGCATTTTGTATCTGACAGAAAGATTTCTTTGTGGCTGTCAGTGGTTGGAATGAAGTCRCAACCTACCAAATACATTCTTCATCTGTATTCTGTGTGTGCATACCCTGCAATGAGGCAATGAGTCTCTGCTGAGAACAGCCTCCGTAATTCCTTAATTATGGCTCTGATTAAAAATTTCTGACAGTTTACATGCCTGAAACTGCATGCACCACTGTACTCTCACACTTGCARCCTCAGGTTGGATTATATTTTTCTTGCCTACAAATCAGGCCGGGGTCTAAAAGACACTGAGAACCCTTGTTTGAGATGATACTGCCCTTTTCTCATTTCTGCAACTGGAGATGTCTTGAATATTCAAGATCTGATTCACTTTTTTCACAAGGCATCTTGATCTGTTACCTTAGAAACAACTGCAAAGACACTGGAGGTTCACAGAATTTAAAGAACGGGAGAGTGTAGCACTATGATGACTAACTTGAAATGAAGGTTTGAATAAGTGCATGTTTKCAACGCTCTCCTATTTTAGAGGATAATAAGGGAAAATGTGGGATTTTTTTTTCTCTTACAGTATTCCTAATATATTTACCTGACATGCTACATCTTATGCGATACTCCTTTCTTGTAAGCAGATGATAGTTTATACTGAACCATATTCTGATTGGGAAATTCAAAATATGAACATGATGTGCTTTCTGTAAATTKAGTCTGAATTGTCATTGCTCACTAAAAGCTGAAAATCTATTAAAGGCTTAATTGTGCTTTGAAATATGTCTACACAGCCTGCTCATAAATAGTAGAATAAACTGCATGTGTGATTTTAGTGTTGGGAATTGACTTTAAAGATTTAAAGGTGATGCAGATGGTACTTTCTGTGTCTTGTCAGTTGTCCATAAGTGCTGCCCTATGCCACATACTGGTGCTGGCTGTCAGGAGTCAGCTAGAGCAGATGTCAGTGAGACACACTGTGAGACACAGCTCATGGCATGTAAACTGCAACTCTTTCAGCAGCGTGTGGGAATAATTAGATCATCTGCATGGAAGAGAAGGGATGTCAGACCTCATTCAGGGAGATGTGCATCAGGGAGCAGACACCTGTGTCTCTATTCAGGGACAAACTAAGAGGAAAAAATTCTATTTTGCTCATATAGAGAAGATAAAGGAACAAAATAGAAGATTTATGTTGCAGTTATGTGCATGGGAAAGAGTGACAAAGTAGAATTCCTGTATTTACTGTTCCTGTGGGAAGGACCAGGAGGTGTRATCTGTTGCTCCCCAAGTTCCTCTCCTTAATGTGATGTTTTCCCTTACACAAGGCTCTGTGTAGTGAAAGYGGTATTTTGTGGGAACAGGCTACTAAACCTGAACATTGTTTTCTTTCTGTGGGAGTTTGTTCAGTGTTAATTCTTGTTACAGAGCCATTTCCTGGGGACTTGACATTTGTGTAGAACAGAGAAATCTTACAGAGATTTCTTACATTATTATTTTYATGYRGCTCTAYCAGTGGGTTCCAAATACATTTGAAATGTATTTCTGTTTTTTGAAATGTATTCAGGCATGCATTTTTTATTGGCATCTAAAAAGTAGTCTTACAAGTTTCCAAACCTCTAGCAGTGATGCTTTCAGAGCAGCAGTGCTATAAATATGACTGAAGAAAAGGCATACAATGCATGAGGTTGTTCAATTTCTTRCGTGAAAATATTRTCATCAAAATMSTAGTTGAGCTCTAAGTAACACTTCYTAACTAGTTAATTCTTAATAGGTGATAATAGGTGATGATTTAGAACGATGATCTGATATTTCATTATCAACATAATTAGCTATTCCAACTGYCATTGTGGGGTTTGTCTGCTTATGTCCTTCCTTTTTTTAATCTTTGGAATATCTTCTAAGTATAATCATACTTTTATCCATGGGAGTCACTGTTTTTGTGAGATTTTAAATATCCAGTAAATTAATATAAGAATCAGAAAGGTAAACAAGAAGCTGGTATAATCAAAAGGTGTCTGTTCAGTTGGTAAGAAGACTTGAAAAATGAGTCTTTGTTTTCTCACCCACTGACTAACTGTTCATTTCATTTTCCGTGATTGAAGAGTGATCTCCAGCCTGATTAATGACAGACATGCTACACCTACAGCTTCTTCAAAGAGCTGCTCCTCAGCAGACACACCTACGCTTTAGCCTAAAAGCAGATTTGTAGAGCCAGGGCATACGGGATAAGAGGAAAAATCCTCTGTATGCCCAGCAGGCAAAATGTTCACTTCCTCACCTCTGACAGCTCTTTGGGCAGCATGGCTTCCTTCTGTGCCCATAACCCTGGACCAGAAATCCCAGACCAGAAAAACTTCACTCCTTCTCATATCTGTTAAAGCCCTTTGAGCAGTGTCTGTTTTTAGAGCCCTGTCACATGTGACTTTCCTAATGGAGCACAAGTTTCCATCACTCTTATTTTATTTTTATTAACAAAACCCATAATTGGATAGAAATCTAAGGCCATGTTTAGAACAGTRGTGTGTGGTTTGATCAAGTAACAGCACTCAAGTCCTTGTTTACAGAYTTGAAGGTGATCACCCAGCATGGGCAGCTCTTTATTGGGGAAGAAGGACTGCAGGTATGCAGGGCTAGGGACTGTGTTTTTCCTGAAAAAGGGAACAGCAAGGTGCCAAGTGCAACATGTGGAGAGGAAACATTCCTTTGCAAAGACCTATGAATGTAAAGAGATTGCAGCTTTGCTGGTTTTGCTCTCTGCTTCTACACTAATATATTAAAAAGTAGCCATTGGGATTGYCTCCACACTGGTGAGAACTCATCTGTGGTTTTCTCCCCCTCCATGCTGTTCGCAGCTGTCTGTCTCTATTGAAAAGCCCCCACTGGCTAAACATCCCAATGACTCTCTGACCCTACACAAAATAACTGTTTGGGGTGCCCAGAGTGTATAAACTGAGCACAGGCTGGAGCTCTGAGCTCATACTCCTGAGCTGCCGTTCTCTRGTGAGTTCGTATATCAAGAAAACCCCAAACAACAAAACGTGAACACACAAAGGTGTTTTTTAAAGACCAGATTATCGATCTGCATATGGTATTAACTATCCATAAAAGCTATGTTTATCTTTCACAGAGCTGTCTGAAGGTGCCTGAGAAGAAGCATCCAGCATTAAGCACATATACTTTTGAAGTTTCTAATAGCTGTATTTTAAGAATCCCTCTTTTTTTCATTAGTGGCAAATGAAAAGATTATAATTTTACTTTAGGCAATATACTTSTAGTGTACAGTACTAAAAATCTTAATAATTTTAAAATAACAAGTGAAGTTATCTCTCAGCATAAATGATGATTTTTTTCCTTGAAGAGATTGGTAGAAAACTTCTTCCTCTGTTTCAAGGATGATTCAAGGAACATCTGAAGAATTTAATTTTTCTTTCTCTTGGGGAGGAAAGTAAGGTCTATTTTTTCAGTAAGGAACAATAGGAAAATCCAAATGATCTGTACTCACAGAATTCTTGTGCAGAGCATGATGCAATGAGCTATCTTGAGTAGAGGAGGAGTAGGTGTGAAATGTCTAACGACTTCAGTGTAAAATGTTTCTCACATCTAACCATTGTTAAGATTTCAGAATTTTCCCATTCACCCTGAGGAGGRAGCAAGACCTCTCAAAAATATTATGAGAAGAAAGGAAGGGGGGAAGGGAGGGAGAGACATAAACCTAAAAATAACAAGTAGGGTAGGGCATTTGTCTAAGATTATCCAGTCCTGGCCTGAAATCCCTGCCTTGAAACAGGCTCAAAGGGTAAATCCACACGGTTCAATGAAGCACGACACAGACACCCAAGCTGGCTTGCTCAGAGGTTGTTCACACCCTGGAAGCAAAGGAGCTGCAGCAACTCTGGATGGTGCTGAGAAATAGTGAGAAATACACTGGGGAAAGCACTGCACTGAAGTGGAACAGCCAGGCTGCACACCAATTCCATAACAAGTCTKCTTTTAGCTCCACCTTGTAAAAATATTTTGGTCTGCCCATGATTGCAATTTATACCTCAAGTATCCTGAGATGCCCAACCAAATGTTGCTTAATGTACAGAGATAATGAATTTTGTTACTTATGTAATAACATTACAGTAGTATAATAATTATTAAGAACACAGAATATTTAATTTCTATGCTGCTGCATAAATATTGTCACTTAATAGTATAAAYTGGAATGCCTTACTTGTTTCTATTTATTTTATTGTCTAAGTGAAAGCAGTACAAGTTTTTTAAAATATAAATTACAACTGCTTTTATTTGATGTTGCTTTGTAAAATGGCATATGAAAGAATTCTTCATTCACTTTATGTTTCACTGCCTTAGGGATATTCAGGATTGAAATACTCCTTTTTCATTAATAAATTAAAAAGTGCAGATTAAGAGGATGTGTGTTTCTAAAACCTTTCTATAGTAAGAAAATATAGACAACTACATTGGTTCAATTTTTAAGAGTTTTGAAAGCAGTAACCTTCAAATACAAAACAGAAGCTTTTTTGAATACTGTGGTGGAAACCTTCTGRAAACATGAATAATATAACAATCTTCTAATTTATACAATAAACAGAATATATTTACATGCYTGATAACATAAACAGGGGTTTTCTTATTGTGATTGGGATTTTTTTTAACTGGGGTTTCCTGAACCTCAAAAAGATTCTGGGATATCATGTCTATTCCTGTTAACTCCCTTGCTTATATATCTTCTAGGATAAGGGCACCATCTTGCGTTCAGTGTAAATAGTTGTTGTAAAACAGCAAAAGTTACATTATAATGAATTCAAGAACTATAAACTTTGCTTACAAATTAAGATACAAGGTATTCTTATACATAGCATTCACATTCATTACAAGAAAAATATAAAATAATCGAAAATGAAATTATTTGAATTTTTAATACTGTATGCATGATTTTACAAATAACTATTATTTTATATAAAATAATGATCAGTTCAAATCCAAACTATAAAAAATAACCTTTATTAATATTTTTCTTTAATTCATTATTAAATTCAGATTATAGTACTTTCATGCTGGAAAAAAATGGTTAGAGACTTAACTTTATTAAAATGTATTGGGTTGAATTATATGTGCAGTTCTAATTTGCTCAGTTGTGTTATAATCATTATGAATTGTTCATGGTGCTGAATGTGCTATCTCACTCATTTCTAGGCCAGTACCTTTGTAGAACTTGACTGAAGGCAGCTTTGGGACACAGGAGAAATAACATAATTGTGTGCTCCCAGCTGTCACTTTTGATCTAATTATGAAGTTGGGGTTTTTTCAGAGAGTCACAGAAGGGATGGAAAGGACTTCAGGACATGGTCTAGTCCAATCCTTTTGCCCTAAGCAGGGTCAGCTACAGCAGCTGGCTCAGGGCTGTGTCCTGTTGGGTTTTGAACATCTTCAGCGATGGAGATGCCACAACATCTCTTGGTAAACCAGCTCTTGTGCAGTGTTTGACCCTCCTCAAAGTTATTTCTTGCATTTAGAGGGAATTTCCTGTATTTCCTTTAGTGCTTGTTGCTTCCTGTMTTGTCACTGGGCATTTCTGAGAAGAGCCTGGCTCTGTTTTGTTTTCTTTACTCCCTCTTCTTTACTCCCTGGGAATGGGATGCATGGACAAGAGCCTGCTCCAGCCTTCTCTGCTCCAGGATGAAGGGTTCCCATCTTTCTCAGCCTGTCCTCACACCTCTGATGTYTCAATCCTCCATGGCCCCTTGCTGGCCTCGCTGCTGTACATCTGTGTTTCTCCTGTGCTGAGSAGCCCAAAACAGRACACAACRCTGCTGATGTGGTTTCACCATGCTGAATAGAAGGGAAGGATCACATCTCTCAGCCTGCTRACAATTCTGTTGTTTTTAAGGCAACCCAGGATAGTGGTGGCCTTCTTTGTCACAAGGGCACGTTGCTGACTCAARGTGATTTTCAAGGTGACCTCGTTACATACCAGAACCCTTTCTGCAAAGCTGCTTTCTAGTCAGTCAGTCCCCATCATCTACTGGTGCATGGTGCATGAAGTTATTCTTCCCAAGGCACAGGACTTTGCATTTATTTTTGTTGATCTGCTTGAAGTTCCTGTTTGCTCAGCCCACTGAGGCCTCCATTAGCAAGACTTTTCAGAGGAAATCAAGAGTGGCTTCACAATGATATGAGCCACCAACTAAAGGCAYCACAACAGGACCCATGGATTCATGTCTGCCCAGTGGATTAAATATTCCACAACCTGGTCCTCTTCCACTCAGAGAAGTTCATATTTTTGCTGGGATCATGCTGCCCTACTGCCACTTCTTGTATCATTTCTATGTTTGAGTTTAATCAGGAGCTCATTGTCCATCCATGCAGAATAACTGTTACCATCCCTGGCTTTTCAGCCTGTGCAGATAGACAGCTGCTGATCTTGGAGGAGGTGATTTTACAGAATCAACCAACCTTCCTTGAACCTKCATCTTTCCAGGACCACCTCCATGGCATTTATCCACCCAGACCCCTCAACAGTGAAATTTTGCTTTTCTGAGGCCAAGAATTATGACTGTGCTTTTTGGTTTATTCCTTCTTTGCAGCATCCTGAACTCCACCATCTCATGCTGACTGCAGTCAGGGATATTCCTGRCATTCATATTCCCAACTGATTCTTTTTTGTAAAAGTATGAGGCACAGCAGAGCTATCCTCATCAGCTCCTTGATTATCTGTGTCTGGAAGTTACCAATGYACTCTGGAAACTTCCCAGATTACTTGTGACCTGCTGTGTTGCTCTCCACAGATAACAGGTGGTTAAAATCTCCATAAGGACAAGACYCTGTGTTTGTGAGGCTGCTTCCAGCTGTCTGAAGAAGATTTCATTGACTTCTTGTTCCTGATCAAGTAGCCCAGACATAAAGTACAGTACTGGTAGCTTTCCACTAGGCTTTGCAATAATCATGACCAAAACCTCACTGGGTTCCCCCTAGGTGAGCTCTCTGCATTCCTGTCTCTCTCTGATAGAAAGAGGATTTATATAGTGATGGAGAAGACCATGGAGTGATAGAGTACAGTGTCTGGTGTGTGAGATATCTGCTCTGCTTTCTCTAGGTGAAGTTAATTACAGCAGCATTTTCTTTTTGTGAAAACATCCACAACCTTGCTGTCACAAACTGCTTGATTTTCCTGCCATCCTGGGTTCTGTAACAGCTGTAGGAATGTATCAAGACCAGATCCATCTTGCTATGAAAGAATCAGGTTTACTACCACATAAATAACATTTGTCTTTCTGTTATTATTTGAATGCTCTTGAGACAGCATTGCAAGATCCCTTCACTGTGCCTTTTTTCAGCACAAAAAAACCCGAATCCCTTCAATGTACAACAGGACTGGCAAGTTTTCAGCTTCCCCTGATGCTTTCATTCATTCCAACAAAATACTTCGGTTAGAGTGGGGGAAATATATWTACTTCTTGTCCATCTTAATCATTCCAGGTTCATGGGACCACAGAGAGGGCTCGGTTATTTTAATTTTGTAAACATGAGCAAGAGGGGGCTGTTTGTCATTGGTTTTCTGAGTCTTACTTTTGGGTTTTTCTCATGCTAAGTTTGCTGTACTGGCTCTGAAATTACTTTTCATCACYATTCATCTTGTTTTGACATTTATTCACATACCATTTTTTTCCCTCCACCRTTCAATAGCACAATTTAAGAAAATCTTAATTCTCATTCTTTTTTCTTCCTTTCTCTTGCCTTTCATTTCCAGATGTCCCTGTCACCTTTTTGCATAATTATTCCTTCTTCTTAAATCTGAAAAAAGGGTCTTTTTAATGGCTCTTGATTTTTCCCTTATCTATGAAACATTTCCTAATATTTTTCAATTGATAAAAATCTCATTTCTTTCAGTGCAGAATGAAATAACCAATTGACATTGTTTTTCTGTAGAGCTCTCTCTTTTTTCCTCTTCCTTTAACTTCCTTGCTATACTCCTTTAGTTMTCCTTTTCTACTCCTTTCCTCTCCTTTCCTACTTACCACCACTATACTTCTGAATTAAGACAGCACTCTGTCCTTCCCACTTCACTTCTAAGATCCTTCATGACACTCTGGATGTTTTTTGATGTTTTGGTGTTTTATTTTGGTTTTTTTTTTTTGTTTGTTTTTGGTTTTTTTTTTTTTTTTTTTTTTTTTTTTTTTTTTTTTATTTTTTTTTTTTTTTTTTTTTTTTTTTTTTTTTTTTGTGGCTTTATTAGTACAAACTATCCTAATCTTGCAATTTCTTGTTTATTTATTTTTGCCTTTAATATTTCCCCTTTGTTGCCACGTCTCTCCTTGCATGTTTTTTTCATTTGACATTTGGGTATTTTTTTTTGTACACTTTGTATTTTGAATTGGTGGCTCTTCAGATCTCCTTAGGTTTCTCACTTTTTTTTTGGTTAGAGTAGGCAGTGAGACTGTGTCTGCATGTGGGAAACATCCCAAGAGATCCTCACCTTGCCTGGAAACAGGAATTGCAGCTAGAGTGTGAAAGGATGATTACGCCTCTGATGTGTTACCTACATATGTGTCACATCATGATGTGGTGCAGTATCCTCCAGGCTCAGCCTTCCCTGTCCCCAAATGACAGCAACAGATTGATAAGGACTGTCCCTAAGCATCCTCCCTTTCTAATGTGCACTTGTGCTGCTCTGATTTGTCCAGCATAAGGTGGAATCCTTCCTGCAACAAACTTAAAGCATGGCCAGGGTCACTGCACCTCAGGAGATGGTATACCAGATTTAAACACAACAATTGGTCAGTGGACAGGCTGGTTGATGTCTTCTGCCTTGGCTGACAGATACAGTATATGTAAAATGTTATATCTGAGTCAGTGGTTGCATATTTGGGGGTGTGTACTTTGATTTTGATGGCATTTACTATTTGCTTAACACACCACAACTGCTCCAAATAAGCCAGTCATGGATATCTGAACTCAAACRCTTATTGAAAAGTGGATTTCTTGACATGATATATTGAGTCATTAAGTTCTATGATTTAAATCCTTTGTCTTGCCATTAGTCTGTAAACCACTAAGCTGTTCTCTCTGCTATGCATTTATGTTGTCATAGGAACTGCTTTTAAAATTGCAGRGAACAGATTCCATGAAGTGTCAAACTCAAAGTATCGGTAATATCAGCATCATAACTGCTTTCTGTTTAGTTAAGGGTCTTAGTTTATTTTTTAACTCTCCCCTAAAAATARTTAGAATGCTTTTGGGTTTCTTGAACTTAAAAAAAAAACACAGAGAGTGCCTTTTTTTTTCTGATTTAACACTGACAAAGTTTATAGCTCTTCTAAATTATGGAAGGTTTTCTGGTTTGAAAAAGAGGAGTCATTTGTCTTTACTGTTACACATTTTTGGAGTAGTAGCTTCACAACCCCAACACCTAATGATCTCGAACACTTCCACAAACACCACAGTTTAGCAGCATGTACAATTCCTCCTGGAGGCTTTCARGCAGTCTCTTCACAGTAATAATACATGGCTATCATAAAGTCATTTTCCTGAAGCTTTTCCCCATGATTCTTCTAGACCATAAGCTCCAGGGACACAGAAGACTATTGTGCTTTTTTTATCTTCATACTTGTGACCAAAGGGGTGCTTCTTAACTGTARCCTTTCTTATGACTAAAAGGTTTTTAAAATAATTCTACTTTCTCTGTGTATAAATGTTCAGACAACATTGATATGGGCCCTAAAGTATGTATCATCTTTGCATCAAGCAAGTTTTCTTATAAAATTGGTATTTCAGCAACAAATTTTAAAAAACATTTACCATATATTGGATCTGACAAGACAGAGTTAACTCTTTTTGTAGTGCCCTTAAGGTAAAATGTTTTTGATCTGTGGCTAAAACTTTGATAACACATCCATGACTCCCTACCAGTGTTGGGGAGCCAACCCACTGCATGCATGAGAGTCATGCTAAGGGAGACTTCAGTCCTCAAAAAAAAACCTGAAAATCTATTGCCACAGACTAATAAACAGTCTGTGACTTGAGTGCCCTTCATGCTGCACATCAACTATTTAATATGTTCAAGGAACATGTATAGCTTTTTCCTGTTACAGAATACATAGTCACTCCTAGATGTGTTTATTGAGGAGAGCTGAATCACTTGCTAATTAATATCAACTTTTTCTCTCATTTTTTAGCCCCTTGTGAAGCCAACACATTCTTTTGCCACAGTAATATGTGTATAAATAATACACTGGTCTGCAATGGGCTCCAGAATTGTGTGTATCCCTGGGATGAAAACCACTGCAAAGGTAAGGTGTAGAATTGGAAAAATAGTAATTTACACTGCATGAGATACAGCATATGACCTTCAGTTTCTCGCTAATTATGTGCCAGATGGGTGAAAGCTCAGGAAGAGTAATTCAGGGAGAGTGTACATCAAGCAATAGAGAAAATGATGGAAGGTAAAAAATGCCAGTGGATTTTACTTTCAGCATTTTCATTTGTTTTTGCCTGGTGTTGCATTGGTTATGTCCTGCTGGCTGGTTATGCACTTCTGGGRGGCTTTCTGATCACTTCTTCTGTTTTCAATACAGCCTAAAGCATAATTAAAAGTAATATTTTGGTTCCTTTGCCATAGTTACCTTTGTAGTGGAGTAATATATGAGTAGCAGGTGTCTTTTAGCTGCATGCTATGCCCATAGTAGCCCAGGWGGTCTCATAAAGGAAGGTGAAGTGGAATTAACACTGTAAGAAAGCAACCAAATCTACCTRTAATAAGAGAAATTGAAGTGCAAGGATCAAGCGCAGGAAATGAGATGTAATTTTTATTTCATAGGCAGGGTGGGATGTTCCAACCCATGTTCTGACAATAGTTTCTAAATATGTTGTTGTGAAAAAAAACCAAAAAAAAACCAAACCAACCTCAAAACAGCATCTGTGTTTTCTTCAGGGAAAAGAGCTCAACTAACTTACATTGCTGGCTAGGGAGACAGTTTGCTTCTGTCTTGTATCCCCCTGTCACCCCCTGCTGCGGATTTGTTCCTGGAAACATGGGATATGCCAAATTTAGGAACCAATCAAGACAAAATTCAGAATGAGGTGGATTAGCAGTSAGCCCATAAGTCTACTGAAGCCTGTAAAATCCTGACAAGCAGTGCAATAGGGCRAAACACAAATGAAAACATATACTTCAAAAGAATACAGCTAAACTGTGTCATAGCATAATACTCTTCAAAGAAACTAAACATGMAATTGGGAAATGATTATTCATTCTCTGGTTTTTCACAATAGAGGAAAACAGAAAAGCTTCACCACTCTAATTTCTAGAACGATTTTCATCTTTCCTTCGCCAAGTATCTTTTATCACGTCTTGTGCATTTCTCCTCTCTTGTTTTTCTGACTACAAAAAGGAGGTTTGCTGATTCCAGCAAAAACATTATTTACTGCAGTGTTGCTTATTCTAACTGCCTTTTCTTCAAAGTCTGTGTCAGTCACTTAGAAAAACACTGAGTGAATCTACAAGCACAGAAAAGTTAAGCTTTGGTATCTAGGAGATTATGAAGAGACGGATGTTACTGTTTTGATGCMAATAACTTTCATTTCAAAGGCTTTTTGTTAAGTCCTTTTACATGTTTTAGGTTGCCAGGAAAAATTACACTAAACTGGTTGTTGAAACTTAACCACAATTGTCTTGCTATGCCRGAGAGAGACTGATGCAAATGCTTTCAACTTGAATTTCTACAAGGCTCAGGCACCATCTCATGTGCCTGAAGCCCTTTGAAAGCAAACCACAGAGAAAGTTACACAACAGTAGGGGAAAACTACTGGTTTTATTTCATTATTTTACTGTATATTTCTGCTTCATCCACAATACAGGATTTCCTGACAAACTTCTTAAAGGCTTCTGAGTAAAGGGTAGTAGGTCCGATGAGCTTTTGGATTTTTATTACTGTTTATAAAAAAGAAGCAACTTGCACCAATTTGTTTTTTGTTTTTTTTTTTCCTTTCTGAAATCTAAATTCAAACAACTTTTCTATTTTCTTTTGAATTAGCTTTTTTATTGAATACTGTCAAAATTCCCACTCAGCTCATAMTTATTAGGACTTCACAATGCAAAGAAGAATTTATTTTTAAATACAGTAAAATCATGCTTTTTCATTGGACCTAATGTCCCAGTTACATATCTTTACTGGAAGAGAGAGAAAATAATGACAAGAACATCTGTAACAGTCTTGGGGGCTTTAGCAGGCAAATGGAGTTCAGAGGTGACACTGCAGCCATCTGYTTGTTATGGTGGTTGCTTTTTATAAAAAAAAAAATTAACTCTTTCATTTAATTAAGCTTGCAATATTGAATAAATAAGTTTCCAAGTAGATAGGCACACAAAGGAGTTGTGTGTTGTTTATTTGGCTTTCACAAATGCCTGATTTCTTCCTCTTTTCTTTTTTGTTGGTGAGATTGATTAAGTGAACTCAGACATAGACTAGGCTCAGCCTTGCAGTAATCTTTGAACCCATCATASCTGTTCTTATTCTTGAACTGCAATTAATTCTGTGCTTTATTGTTTGTTTTTTGTTTTTGTTTTTTTTATTCCCTGTCACACAGAAAAAAGAAAAGCAAACCTATTGGACCAACTTACCAATACCAGTGGGACTATAATTGGGGTGACTTCTTGCATTGTGATCATCCTCATTGTTATCTCTATTATAGTACAGATCAAGCAGCCTCGTAAAAAATTTGTCCAAAGGAAAACAGACTTTGATCAAACAGTGTTCCAGGAGGTATTTGAGCCTCCTCATTATGAGTTATGCACCCTTAGAGGGACAGGGACTACAGCTGACCTTGCTGACGTTGCAGATGACTTTGAAAATTATCATAAACTGCGGAGATCCTCTTCAAAATGCATTCATGACCATCACTGTGGATCACAAGTGTCTAGTATTAAGGGCAGCCGTAGTAACCTCAGCACAAGAGATGCTTCTGTCTTGACAGAAATACAACCCCAGCCTGTAAAACCACTTGTTCAGCCCATGAACAGGAGAAATATCCTTGTCATGAAGCATAGCTACTCACAAGATGCTGCAGATGCGTGCGAGATAGACGAAATCGAAGAGGTGCCAACCACAAGTCACAGGCTGTCCAGACATGATAAAGCTGTTCAGCGGTCAGTATCAATAAATTTTTGATGAAGACTATTGTRTAAGGACTTGATTACTCAAACATATTCACGCTTTGTTTAGGAAAGACATATTTTCTTTCTTCTTTATTTATTGTTTAAATTTCTGTTTCCTGATAGCTCATGCCATTATATTATCTCTCTTTTTGTCTCTATTTCACATTTCTGCTCCTCTTTCCTGAAGGTTCCTGTATCTCCGTTTTACCTTTCTACTTCTTTCGTTCTTTTTCTTTTTACTATTTTACATATGCCCACATGCATACATACAGAGGTCAACAGAGAACAAGTACATTTTTTAAAACCAAAGATTGTGCAAATTTAGTTTTTATRACAGCCACATACATGTGGTTTCCTTGTCACTGTGGTGGCCTTGAATATCATCCACTAACCATCTCTAAATAAATACATCAATAAATAAAGGAAACATATATCCATTTTGAGGCATTACACAAGAATGTGGAACACAGTCCTGGGGAAAGGAAACCCCTTTTCTTAYGGAACATTACTTTTTATGCAATGAATGACAATATTTCCAAAACTTTACTGTATCTGTTCCATTATTGATCACAGAATTTTGGTTTGTCATATTAACATACACAGACTGATTAGAACATGAGACATAGTGAATTCATATATTTACATATAGGAATGAAGTTAAAGGGAAACTTTCTAATCAATTAAAAAAACAAGTCAAGCAAAATATTTTAATAAAAGAGCTATTTCTTCTGTATATTGCACTTTGAATGACTGTTATTTTGAATGATTAAAAGTTTACAAGTAAAAGAAAAAGCAAAACAGAAGCATTCATGAACAATTTATTTGAAAAAGAACACACAACCCTTTTTTAATAATTTGTGTTTTCTCTTGCATGCATTACTTATCCATTTCTTGTGACTTTACATGCCCTCCATAATATCTTTGTACATTAAGGCATTTCTTTCTCTTGAAAAAAAATATTTATTTGGTTATTTTAATCCAACTGCATGTCTGTGTAAGTTACTTCATGAATATCAATCAGATTATCAAAATGTACTGTTTATTGAGTATCTATATGCATATATTTATTTTTTTCTATGCAAACACTATTATTTTGAATGAAATAGCCATAACATTCCAGGTTCTGCCTCATTGGGTCTCTAAGCAAACATGAATCTGAGTACAACACAACTAGGGTCTAAGAGAAAAACCTGAGGTAAGTAAACATATCTATACAGCAATTGAACCATCTGTTGCTTTCCATTTTATTTGTTCTATGCTAAAATGCATATTAGGTCTCAAATTGTATGTCATCTCATATAGGGTCAGGTTTGAATGCTRAGGAAAATGAAAGGCAAATGACCACTTTAACACTGTGAACTGAGTAAAATCTGTTAATTCCTTACTACAGAACTACAGTCATCCTCTAGCTAAATGCAATCTTTGTTCCAAACGCATTATAAAGTWATGTGCTTTGCATGGCTCTTGTGTTTCATTTACTTATCTTTTAATTATTACTTGTGAAAATAAGTTACTGTCCCAGCATGTGAAACAGAATGCAAAACTTGGCAATTTAACTCAAGCCAGTAAGATATGGAACTATCTGTTTTCAGTTCATTTTTTTCATCCAATCTTGTGAAGTGTTGGGGGAAGAGTGTGTGGTAGTACTGACAAATTTAGAAATTCTGTAGTGCTACGGTTAATGTTTTCAGTTTAAATTGACTTTTTGGAGTATTTTCTTAGACTTTTCATTTTTGCATAATTTTTATCAGCTCTTAATAAACTTAATCTCAGATGTTTATAATGGAGTTACAGATAGCTTCTAGTCTRTCGATTTATGTAAGTRTATATATAAACATAGATATATGTATATACATTTTTATGTGTATATATGTATAAAG
>NW_026623432.1:578944-611173 GCF_030028575.1 Malurus melanocephalus
TTGTTTTGCTGTCAGACAACTATTCATGCAGTTATAGAAATCTATAATGAAATATCTCAGCTGTCTGAAAAAGAGAGTGGACAATTTTCCAATAWAATTTAATTGCCTTTATGCCAAATTAAGAAGTATACACATATCCTTAGCAAGATAGTCCCAGTGCACCAAGATATATTTCTTTTGTATTTTGGTTGCTGGCCACCAAGTGCTCCTTAGTTATTAAATCGACTTGGAGATTTGCTGAAAATCTGAGAAAGAAATTAGTTCCTGAGACTGTCCTTTTATTTTACTTTTTTAAAAGTAATAGTTTTCTTTAAGTTGATCTGTTTCATGTCTATTATTTACTTGTATGTTGTGTGATACGTGGAAGAAGATTTACATTGAACTTTTGTTATATGTACGTTGTTTTCATTATATAGACTGCTTGARAATAGTGCGCTCCTGGGTGATTTTGAACATGCTACAATGAAATATGAAACTATCGTCCTTGGAAACACCAGCTAGAGGTTTTATGGACTCTCTGACCAGCTATGCTCTTATCATGAACAAAATTCAGCAGTGTCGAGTAAAATTACTAGAAGGCAATAAGACTTTGGTTATTATGCTTATCAGTCATTTCTCTTTTTCTTTTTCTCTCTTCTTTTTGTTGCAAGTAAAATTCCCAATTTCAGGAACAATTTATTGAAATCAGGTATTTAGCCATTCATAACCACTTSAATAGAAACGTTTGTTGGATACGCATCTAGCAATATGACTGAATTTGACATTGAGAAATTAATCTGCATGTATGTTACTGAATATTTGAGTTGGCAAAAATCCCTTTATTAGATACATTGTAAAAAGCATGCATTCACAGTTATTGCTGTTACTGTTCCATTTCTGTGTCATATGCTTGCTACTTGTAACTTTTTATATAAAAATACATAAAACAATGTATAATAATTTCGTACCTTGAGTTTAATGCAATGTTTTCTTTTACCTAATTTACCAATCCTGTGTAAGTCAGGAGATTAAACTCAAAATGTAGCTCCTAGGAACTTGAAGCACAGATATAGCAGAGAATCAACTGCCTTTTCACCCCTCACTGAAAAGCAGAATACATTATATTTTTAAGATTTAAAGGAATTCATAATAGGTTGATCACTTAATTTAATTTAAAAGATTTGTGATAAACCGTGTTTGCAGTTTGATACTCTTAAATAATTTATTTCCATGGGAAGTATTAGGAAGTTTTCTTCAGTATGGTAGAGTTGCAGATTGTTACCAGTTACACAAATCTTATGCTTGGGCTCCAGTTTTAGAAATACAGACATAAGCCACTTCTTTAAGCAAGATAAAATTATATCTCTAATTCAAGCTGTAAGTATTAGTAATCAGCACCAAAATCAAACCTGAAAGGTTATGTTATTAAGGAATTATTATATATTGAAGAGCCACTATTGTGTGAAGGTGAAAGTCCTCTCATCTAAGAATTCCAAAACCATGGATAAAATCACAGTTTCACTATCTATTTAAAGTCTATCTTCCAAAWTCTGTTTCAAAACAAATCCCATCATATTCTTAAACATCATGTATCATTCATAGTTGTTAGGTTTTTCTGCATCAAATGTTGTTAGATTTATTGAAAAAAGTGGAACGAATTCCATCTCTCTTCCCAAAGTATAAGTAGATGGGAAAATTAGATGGGAAAACTTAAAAGACTGACATAAAAAAATAAGGTGATCTATGAGCTATTTAAATATATAATACTTAATTTGCATAATTAAAAATACAGAAAATCTGATTTCTACAGCTGTGGCTTAGTAATGACATGAGAAGAAGGGTTTCAGGTATTTGACTACTTTTATAATTACAATATATTTTGCAACATTTTTTTAGCGCAAATAATTGATTTGTAATCACATATTACAGTCCTCTGTCCTCGGCAGTGATTGAGTCATCCCTCAGTTACATGGGTTTGCAGCATGCACCAATAGTTCATTYCCAGATCAGTATCTCTTCACAAGTTCATATGATTTATCACAGCTTTTTTCCTTAACCTTTCCAAGTCCTAGCTCATCATCCTTTTTTWAAGTATGCTATGTTAAGATATTTACCACATCCATGCTTAAGATGGATGTATCCATTATAAAATACAGGCAAAATGAAAGACATGTTAAAAGAAGTGCATACACATGCACACACTAATATGTATATTTAGAAATATTTCCTATTGGAGATAGTGTATAAATAAATATATGAGAAATCGAAATATTTAGCTTTCAATGAATTATATTGGACTCACAGAAAAATGATGAACTTGTTTTTTAAAGCTGCTGCTATTTAAGTGCCTAAATCCCACTGTAACACAGAGTTTGTCTAGTCCCTCTGAGACAAGTATATAATAAAATAAATTTTACGATTTTTTCAGTGAAGTGTTAACCGAAAGAACTAACTGTAGAGGACACGGATGTTAATAATCACATTGCGTGCACATCCGTGCTTTCTTTTAAAAATATCAAATTGTGCCACAGAAAAAGGAGGGAGAAACATAAAACCCTGTGTAAGCAAAACAAGTCAAGCAAAGTTAGAATGGTAATTCTTASGTGATCCTGGAAACTCCTTTGGAAATATTGTCTAATAGCTAGGTATACCGTTAAACAAAAAACATTGTAAGTAACAAAATGTGTGTGCACTGGGGGAACAGGGTCAAATTGTTTCTACTAAGAATACAAACAAAAACAAATTTAAACCCAGATAAAATATGATAATTGAAATTTTTAATTAAAAGTAATAAAATTCTTTATATAGTCAATTTAAATAATAGCCTAATCCACTATACCACAAACAGTAAAGATAACATTTCTTTCATATCACACWATAGTAGGGTATCTTAATGTGATCTATGAACACAAAATATTAAAATAAAATGGATTTTTGCTGGAAGCAAACTGTATCCTTTCCTATTAGTATTTTTCATTATTATGAAGCCAGTTGTTTAAAACCAGAAGGAAGTTCAAACAAGCTTTCCATTTTGTGGAAAGGAAGTTTGGGTTAAATTAACACCGCTATGTGAGTTAATATTGCATAATACAGTAAATTACTGTGGATTAGWTGAGCTGTTAGTCTTAGCCTCATGCATTTTACCTCATGTTTGCCTTAATCTAAAACTAAGAATGATAGATAAATCATTTTGGTGTRTCTGGTGCAATGAGTGTGATCTACAGCCATGTTGACAGTATACTTATTTCTTACATAGTTTTCAAAAAATGAGGTTTTGTTATCATAGTGCATTGAAATATTATTTATAGTTTTGTGAGATATTTCCCCCCTCCATGAATATAGTGTTATATATATATACTTTTCTTTTTCCTGGTATTTGAACAACCACTCCCAATCATGTTTCTCTGCTCCAGGAAATATGGCCTTTTCAATTTGTCAAGGACTCTCTGCAACATCATTTAAAAATCTCAAGAAGTCCATATTGTAAATCACCCTCATTTAAACCTTTTCTATCTTCACAATTCTAAAAACAGCTTGGGGGGAAAAAAAAGGCTCTGATAAATGTTAGCAGCTTACCCCTCAATTTTTTTTCAATTTTTATGCTGGAGATATTCTCTTGAATCTATCAACAATGTAACYAGTGAGAGAAAGTAAAGATTTCTTGCTAAAAAGAAATTGATAGCACACCTCTCCTTCCCCCCACCCCCCAAAGAAAAGAGACTCAGAAAGATAATTAGAAGAAGAAGATGAAGGATTTTGCTCATACYTATTCCCAAGTTTGCAAACACATTTAGGACAGATAAATTCTTTAGCCACCAAATAAAAGCATACTGTTCGTGTTCAGCTGCAAAAGATAGAATACTTTAGAGAACACTGCCCAACAAACAAGAAATTGGCCTTTTGTGTGTGTCTTCTATTTTATATATAAAAGCCTCCCTGAAGCCACAAAGATATTTCAGCTGAGGGAGCAGAGCTGAAGTGCTAAGACATATACAAAGGACAAAAACTGCACCATTCAACTCTTTTGAACACAGAAGTCTGTATCTGATCTGAAAATATTTTATCTCCTCACTTCTGACTCAGCATTTGATGTGAAGTCTTACACTCACAACTCCACTGCTCTTCATCATTACCTTAGGATCATCTCTCTTTACACTTTGATGATCACTTTACATTTTTATCACTTGCTGTCTTTCATTTCTGTCCATAGTGAGTTTCGTTCGAGTTTAGTTCTGCTCCCATCTCACCTCAATATTCACTGAAAATGCTGTAAACCAACCAACTGCCTTTGTGTTATCCTTGCATCCACCAAGCTCTTTCCCATCTGTCACTTTGGAGCCATCTTAACGATACGCTGTCTATTAAAAAAAAAAAAAAAAAAAAAAACAAAAACAAGAGATCTCTGCATATCCTAATCCCCCTCAATTTATATAGCACAGCAAAAGCTATGAAGGTGCACTGGAATGGACAGGAGGATGGGCTCATTGGGCACACTGGATTTGTATTTTAATGACTGTGCATCGGGGKTCTCTGGGCTGTCTGCCTCTGTGTTGGCATGTCTGCTCCTGTGATAGCCATACCTCAGTGTCCATCTCTCAGTTTTTCTTCTCCCAGTTTGCACCATTGTCAGACCTTTTCCAGCACTTCCATGTTTTCCTCTGTGCTGTATTTATAWTAGTCTGTATCTCCACATGACATAAATCCTTGTCCTGCCTTCCTTCACATACTTGTTGAAATAGTGCCTGGCAAACACCTGCCAGTGGTGTGGCAGAGCTACCACCAGCAAGGTAAGAACATCAGCTACCAGAAGAAGCAGGAGTTGCTGCTTCCATCCATTTTCTTTCCCAGGAAAAGGAATTGTGTTGATTCACAATCTCCCAACAAGGTCAGTATGGGAGAGAAGGGAAGCTGCTATGCCATTCAAGCAATGAATCCTAACTGGGAGAAGAAAGACAATTTAAGAAGCCCATGATGAAAAAGGAAAGAACAAAACTGCTCAGATTTCTTTACCAAAGTAACAGGTCTGACCAACACTGCACAGCGGCATTTCAATTCTCCATTCTCAGATAAAGGAAAACTGCAGTTCAAGACTTCTTATCTCAAGGAGAGGGATGCCACAACTGTGAGTACTAATTCTGTTCAGAGCTCTGGAAGGACTTAACAGCTTCTTGCATAAATGYAGGCAGACAAGGACTTACTGGGCCTGTGAGGGCAGCCTTGTGCTGCTACATGCAGCAYCTGCAACATGTAGTTATTTGCATCTTCTAAGTTTTCCATTCTTCCAGTGAGATACATGACAAAAATACTCAGCTACTTAAAAGGCGGTGGCTKTAAAGGAAAGCAATTACTTGGTATTTAGTGTAGTTGGATGTGAAAGGTACCTGTGGCACTCRTTGCAGCTATTGTGAAAAAAAAACAGGTGCTTTTTTTTTTGCACAGATGCTAGATTAATGTATCTGGATAAAGGAAGCATTCAGCTGGATCACCTGCTTCACTAAATGAAAACACCTTTCATCTGGGGTTTTACTTATAAAACTGCAGTGCCTGATTCATGCTTTAGTCACATCCTCCCTCTAGATTCTGCTTTTTTATGAGTTCTAGCTGTAGTTAGGAAAAATCAGTTTGTTGAAAGTGAATGCCTTTTGCCATCTTTAGTGAAGCCCAAATATGATTAATAATGGGGAAGGARAACTTCATTCTCATTTCTTAGTGCTAGAGGATTTTTCATCACAAGTAATCYGCTCTTTCCCTTTGTTTTAAAAATCACTGTTTAAAAGCTAAATTAATGCTCTATACTTAGGTGATCCATGTAACATTGAAAAGGGAAGTTAAACAATGTAAAAGAACACCAGAAATCTAAAGCAAGCATATTTTCCCAATGATCAAAGCAACAACAGCATTTTCAGAAATTACAAGACTAACATTGAACCCTTGGTTGCTATATGAGCTCAATCCTAGCTTTCAGTTTTGCAATAAATTTCATATTATCACAAGATGAAGCTCAGCTGAGGATTATGAGTGATTTTATATTTGTATACCAATTTAATATTACAAATTTAACATTTAAAAATCTACAAGGAGCTGATATGCTTTATTTTAAACACAAATKATTTTGCTGGTCAAAAAGAATTACTGTATTTTTTTTTTTTTTCAGAGCCAAGTCCCTGCATTTTGAGTTTTCCTTGCCAAATGGAAGACATTTTTAATTCCTTTCCAACTTATTCACTCCCACATTCTACTGACTGGTTTTGGTGCAGAAACCACCCATGGGGTGATTTTGTTTGATATTCTGAGCAATCTGGCACCTCTTTGTAATGAAGCAGTATGAATTACTCTGCSTGCAGGAGGAATTTCTTCAACTGTTATCTAAGTTGTGTGGCAAAGATCCAGGCCCAGAGAGTTCTGCTGTCATTTGAGAATAACTTTAGTGACACAAAGTATCTGGTTACCTTCAGTGTCTTGGTAGAAAGTCTACACTWATCCAGGCAATTATTTACCTAGTAATAATTTAAATTTTCTGTTTTAACGATGTCAGTACGGCATGTCCATGTGTTAATATTGCCAGTTCTTTGATGATTGAAAAAGAGAGTGATGTTAACATGGAAAACCCAGAGTTCATAGCAGAAGGCAGCAAAGGTAATGTCACATTTTTATTAAATACACAATGGCTTTCAGATCTGTGATTGTTTTTCTTAAATTCAACTAGAATTCTCAGCTTTCCTCCTCTCTTTTGTAATGCAAACTTTGTAGTCTTTATATGTCTATCAGATTAACATCTCTTTTGCAATTCAGTAGCTTATGGGGACTCAAAAAAAATTCTCTGTGCTGGCATATAATATACAACTTTATAAAAAAGTCTATCAAATGTCATTAGAGTTCAGTTGGTTGACAGTGTGCTGCTAGAAAAATATTAGATTTGAGATGCATAAAAATAAAAATAGGAAAATACTCTAGGTGTTCATGATTTTAGTTCTCCAAGATTTTATTATTCAACTGGATTTGATCAAAAGACAGAAATCTCAACAGGCACAAACTTTTATGGAAATCTCAACAAGGACATAAACTTTAAATGGAATGAAATTTTAAACACACATCTGTTTGGAATATATGGARAAAAGAAAGGGAACATTTAGAAACTTTTTTAATGTTGTGAGAAAATGAGAGCTTCTTCTRTCTTAGAATTAATCAAACAGATTTTCCACAGGCTCCTTTCTATAGAATCTGTGCACAGTGATGAACATTCCATTTAAATGGGAGGTATAAAATRCAATATTTAATAAGGAATRGAAGTAGATCATGGTAGTGAAAGTGTTTATAAGTATGGTGTGTGATTCTGAACACCTTGAAAYACTGCRAAATTTRACAYCCTTTGGTTTCCTTASTATAAGKCATATGATTTAAAACTGTGATATAYCAARTGCAAAATAGCCARTWAAGTAAATAKAMAKTTTCTTTCTTAAAGTTSCTGAACCAGAATCTTGTCATCCAGCCYGTGAGGCTCAGCACCCTCTGYTGCTGATGACACTAAATGAGCTGATAATTCAGGGGCTCTTCATGACAGACTTCTTGTCATTTTATTTAGGACTGCAAAACCCGCCTCCTGCTATGATGGTGACAACAGAAATTAGCAGGTAATGAAAAATTTGGTTTAGGTAACCCTCAACTATACATTGCCATTTATCTGTTTTTACATTTTAACATTTTAACAAAATGACAGTAGAAATAGCAGCGCAACTAATTCAATTTAAAATACATTCTATCACTCTGTCTGGATTTTCTTTAGCATTCTTGAAACTGTTCAYTGACAAACAACTCAAGTATTTCTTATTTAAGATCATGGCTTAAATGACATTTAGCTTTGAGCACRAAGTTCTGAAGATTTAAATTTTGTTATCTCACCTCGCCCCTTGACATTTATTAACATTTCAAAGCTCTCCAGCCTCTCAAGATCTTCTATCCAGTTTGGAGCTGCCTTTTTTCAGTGCTGAATACCAGCTGTGTCAGAAGAAAGAAGAAAAATTTTGCATCTGAAGATTACTAATCATTTTCTCAATAAGAATAATCTGAATACTARAGCTACATGGACACTTCTGCTGCTAGGGGAGAAAAAACCATGGAATTTCAACTTGCCAAGTTTTATTTTTGCTATGTGGAAACAATTTTTGTCTTCAGTTTCAAAGCACATYCAGGAGAAAGTGGAAAGCAAAGGAGGATGATAAAGAAAAAAAAATCATGCAAAATCCTGGCAGTGGTGAGTAAATAAATAATTGTAAACTTGTGCCTAAAAATAATGTACAGCATAYCATGGGGTGGAGCCAATTCTGCTCCTTTTGGATAATTTGCAAATCCTCTAATGAGTTTATGGAGATTGTTTTTAGACATGGATCAAGCATTGTCTACTAACATTTTAGTTAAGTTTTCTTCATCTGCTTCTAAGATTGATGGACTCTACATTCCTAAATGCGTTTTAAAGGTGTTAGCCAGACAGTTTGAACAATTTCCACTACTTCACTTATTTTACAGATCATATATAGATTACAGGAACTGCAGTATGGAACTCCTGTTGAGCCTAGAAAACATTGCATAGCTATGGCATCCAKTCAGCAATGTAATCATAGAGCATTGTTCGAAAAATGATGGAAAATACAATGAGGTATCATCATATCACATTCAAGGGTACAATCTACAGAACCCTTGAAAAGGACCTTTTAGAGAAAAGGCAGTACAGAGTCACCTCTAGGAGCTTTTCTTTGTCCTTTTTCACATGTTGATTTCTAAAATTTGTGAACATTTTGAAGGAGAAAGGAAGAACAAAAGCATAAACCAGATTTTTTTCTTTCATTATAATAGTAAAGCTTATCCCTACATCTACTGYTTGGGTAATGTATTGTTTGGGGAGAATTCTGTGCTGATACAGGCTCTCAATCATAGCACGTAAAGATGATGTTTATGCAAGACTGCCCCACGATTGTTATTGAAGTTTCATAAAATTCAAAAATCCAATAAACATGATATGAGAATATTACAGCATTTTGCCTTTGCTGTTTTCAACATGAAATGCATTCTAGATTTTAAAAAAAAATCTGCAGAAAGCTCAAGTTTAAACAAAAGTCCTGAATCTCTCCCATTTCAAGTCAAGCATATTGTGGACTTYAACATAGGCTAATTTGTAAAAATGTGGTTCATATTCTGACATATGCAATCAATTTTCTAATGTGGCATGCTTCCCATCACTTAGTATGCATATCTCCCAGGTACATGGATACTCTRCTGTGAACACAGGAGCTGATATGTCCCCAGACAGCAATAAGCAGTCATCAGATTGCTGAAAACTGCAAATGTGCCYAAGCTAATGCTGCAAGTATTTGGACATATATTACACAAAGAAGTTGGACAGAGAAATACAAAGGAAGGCTCTCATCCATTTCCAGAATATTTCATGCTTGGCATTACAAAACGCATTCCAGTTGCTATGATGATGAATATATATTAAAAAGACTTATCTATTTGCTTTCTGAAGATGCTGTTAATGTTTTATTCTGGGGGAAAAAAGATGCAGCTAAAATGTCATGATGCTTAGGAAACATCTGTTCAACCAGATCATGACTAAAGAAACTCCACACTAACTTTATTTGTGTTTTGTTATTGTTTGCTGTCTTTTAATCACTCTTCATAAATGTTAAAATCTGTTAATCAAAGGTRTGCAATGTCTCAAAGCCAAACCTTAGTTCCAGATCTTGGAAGGGTTGAACCCTTTCTGGATTAAGCACAACRGAAGCCAAAGCAAAGATGGGCACTTGTCATTTCCCCAAGCTTGAGCCACTGCAGGGAGAGTAGGGAAGGAAACAGCCTTATTTGAAAAACTTCAAAAGTTTTTTTTTAGATTCTTTAACCCATCAAAAAAAAACACTGTAAATAGCTGCTTTGTAAAAGGGCTTCTTTTGCTGCCATGAGAAAGAAGATGAGAGGCAGGTTAAGGCTGACTGACATTCTTCCAATTCATTAATTGGTGATTGCTCATCTGCATTATTTGTCATGAAACTCTTTCTGAAACTGCTCTGGGAGGTTCCAAGCTTAGCCTTCCACAGAAAAGAAAATGGCCTCTAACCACTGTGCTGAGAAATGGGACTCCTCCTTCCTCCTCTCTTTGCACTTTCCCTGTTGATGTAATGAATGTTTGTCTTTCAAAAGGAGAGGAATAATTCTCATAAGAGTAATTTCACAGAGGACCAYGCAAGAGCAGCTAGAGTGTTGCACCTGCAGGCAATTACTTTTAGAATTATTTCCATTGAGTTGAATTCACAKCTTCAGGTAACAGAATCTGAAAACTGCCAGGTTAAGGCAGGCTCTGATTTTGCTGCTGTCTTTCCATGTTTCAGTTCTKCTATTACAGTAGAATTTGGAAGCTCCTGCTTCTGAGGGCTGGGAAAAAATCCTTACGGAAGAGATACTCCACAACATATGCCTTTGATAGCAGCCTCCCTTCCTCTCAGTTCAGTCACTCTCACAGATGACCAAGGTCACAGTGGTGGCAGCAACCAGTAGCAGCTGGAGAAAAAGGACCCTGAGGTGGTGTTGGAAAAGGGAAACAGTGGTCTTTTCCTGGTATATTATTGCTCCTCCTCCACCAGTAATAACTGATAAATCGTTTTGCAGCCAGTAAGARGGAGAGAAGTTTTCATTTGTCAGCCCCTCCTTATGTGAATTTGCATCTTGCAATCTGAATTTACAGMAAGTGCTGACTGGAAGAGGGGAATATAAAAGGCAAGGGTCTTTTTCTATCAACTAATTCTTAATTTTCTCTTCTTTGTCAGGGAAAATTTTAATATTTATTGTGTTCAAATAGAGCTGCCTTGTCAGCAAAGTGTTTAGACACCTCTGGTTTTGGTGCAGGACAAGTTTTAAACACTTTGGTAGGACAGTCGGCATCTTTTCAAAAGCTCAATGTCCAGTATTATTTAAATTAATTCACAGTCAAAGCTACACTCCTCATGAATACTTATTTCTTTTGATCCAGGTCAAAACAAACTCAATTGCTTGCCTTTGTGATGGATTTCAATAAATCTTTCTTATTTCTTTTTGCTAAAATGGGAAGATGAAGGAAAGAAGGTAACATATTTTATCTGAAGTCAGTTTCTAATTCAATTAGAGCTTCATATTGGCCCCATTGAACTCACTGGGCTTTTTGCCACTGACTTTAATAAGGTTAGAATTGGACTCATAACATGCAGTTTCTTATTTCTTCCAGATAACCAATTAAAATATTAAATATCTCAGGGTGAATGCTTCCTTCTTGTCCACATGTTCTTTGATATTGTGTTATTGCTTTTTCTTCTGTCCTTCAGTAAGTTTTAATTAAGAGTTCCTTTGTGTGTAGGTGAAGGGGGGTTGTTTTATTTTAAAACTTTTCAGGTTATCATACTTTAATTTTGATGGTTTCTAAAGACAGAAAAAACAGATTTTTTTTTTTTTTTTCTAGTGGAGGCCTAATCTACCAGATGTGCTTGCCTGAGGAGGAACTGGGAAATGAGATKATGAATAAGGGGTATGAGAGCAAACATACACTCTCTCTCCTATTTTAATTTAAAAACGAACAAAGGGAAAAGAATGTATTTGATTATTAAGAATCGTAGCTCATCAGACTCTCCAGAGAAAATAAACCTCCTTTGTATTTCACAGAAAGTCCAYTGTGAAAACAAGATTAATATTACTGATAGTTGGATTAATTTCTGAAGCCTCATCACATTTATATCCATTCATTCYTTCTAAATCTGACAGATCAGTGCTTACATCAGGCACAACTGAAAATAAGCAGTTTGTGGCAYTGCTTGCTATGCCTGACAATACATGTGAAAAGAATGTGATATTAGGGACTACAGATTCAGATAAGAACTTGAAGCAGGACATGTGGGCAAAGCAGCACCTCTGAAACATTCTTGACTTCTGGCTTGTTCTTAAAAGAAGAAGGAAGATGTTTGAGTGGTGGAGAGAAGGGAAAGAGGGAATGAGGAGGTTCAGGGAGGAACCTCRTTGCTTTCTACCTGAAAGSAGGTTGTAGTGAGGTGGGAGTCAGTCATTTCTGTCATACATCAGTAGAAAGGATGTGAGGAAATGGCCTTAAGTTGTGCCAGGGAAAATTCAAATTAGATGTTAGAAAAAAGTTTATCACAGAGAATGGGGGTTAGGTGTTGAAATAAATTGCCCAGGGAGGCTGTGGAGTCCTRGAAGTATTCAAGAGGAGTCCAGGTTCTCCTGTGGGGATATGGTTTAGGGTTTAACCCACTTTAGGGTTTATGATTATGGTGCTGTGAGGCTGATGGCTGGACTAGATGATCTTGAAAGCCTCTTACAATATTCATGAGTCTGTGTGCCTCTGTTATTGGACTTGATTTTCCTTTGTTTTTGTTGTGGTGGCCATGTACCTGCTGGGTGGCAGTGCCTGGACCAGCAGCACAGCCTRGCTAATACCTGAGCAAAGGTGTATTTCCTTCATTTCAGGCAAATATCTGAAAATTATAACTTTGGTCTAAGCAAAGATTTTGCACTGCAGTTATTGATTTGGGCCTTATGTTCAAGGCCAAAAATATGCTTCTTCTCTCGCTTGAAGTACACACAACCTACTGGTATATGGTATACTGGTATATGCAAGATGGTAATTGAAGACCTTTCTAGAGCATCCACAGTTAAGGAAAACTTAATTTTTTACATGGATTGAATAACAGTAGGGAGATAGAAGGGGAGGAAGTAAAATCCCATCCAATCTACTGATGCGTCAAATGGGTAACACATTATTTCTAATGGTATGTAATGTAATTGTCTACTTTTTTATTTTAAAAACCTAAATTAGAAGCTCTAGAGTGTTAGATGCAGGTGAGCMATTCCCACTCCTTGTAAGAATTAAGCTGCTGGATGCTTACAAGGTTTTCTAATGACAAAACCGTCTTCCAAATTCATTATGGCCTTGTTTATTGATTTATTTAGGTATCAAAGGAATATTACAGACTGATCTGAAATGTCTGTCTCATGTATATTGAAAAACTTAAAGCTGCTGTAAACAACCTATTTGATGTCTGAATAACTTTGTCTAATTGTTGACTTTAAAACTAGCTGAAGAATATATCAAATGTTATCATGTCATTAAGTTTGTTCTCTGATGAGTGTTAAGTGTTTTCCTACATACTTCAGGTTCCTTCCTCAAGTAAGGACAAGACAGAATTTTTCTCAATACATTGTACTGCGAAATCCTCTCCAGTTAAACATTTCATCTTTACAATTTTTTTTTTCTCTTTTGTCTGAAAATCAATGTACAGTCTTTTATATGCACTGTACATCCTAGAAATCTTCCAGGATTTGAAATCTGGCCCGTGTCACTGTAAGACTCTAGGGACAGGAATGTAATATTTGTTTAGTTAAATCAAATGGGAACCATAGATCAAGATGTTATTTATAATCCAATGGCACTGGCTAATTTTAGTAGCCAAGCCATACATGCATCGAGCAGGTACTTGYTGAACCTTGCTTAAAGAGCTTTGATGTCTATTGATCTTTCTGATTGTAGCCATGCCTTTCATCTGAAAGTGATAAGTGGACATCCTTGGATAAATTGAAAACCACATGAAAGCAAATTAATGCCTTTTATTTGAACAAATAGATGGGAAATTATTTTGTTTATATTAGCTCCAGACAAGAGCATTTAAGCTGCATAAATTTTCTTCTTTTTTCCATCCCAGGTAGTGGGATGTTTTCCTCTTCTCTTTCAGACAATGATTTGAATGAAGCAGTGCTGAGTAAAATGAATTGCAACAAGAACGAAGAGATGGAAAAAAGATAGAGTTGAACTGAAAACAGTCCTTGGATTTGTTCAACACAGTTGCAATTGGGGTAGCTTTTGTGCTACTAAATACTATATTCTCAGGTAAAGTAGGGCATTTGGCCAGAATTTTTAGATGAAGGAGAAAAAGGAATWCATGTTAGAGACATTTATCTCAAATCAGGTGTTCCTCGGTGTTGATCATGACTGTGTGAGTTTCAAATGTCATTGAAGTTATCCTGTGGTGAAATAATATATTTGAATATTTTGGAGAGAAATATATGAGTCCATGGTGATTTACACCATGGATCCAAACATGAGATTTTTCTGTATTTTGGGAGAGTCCTTGGATGAGCAAGTTTTTGTTTATGCATATGCAAAATAAACCTGTTCCTCTGGAAAACTGTCATATTTTGATGTGGAGATTTAAGAYCTGCTTCCTTTACCTCTAAAATTAATAAAAGTTGTCAGCAGGCTTTTAGGGTGCTTAAAACTAAATGTAAGTGGCCCAACAGTATCACAGAAATGTTTCTGGTGAAAAGCAAGTAAAACTAAAAGCACAAAACTTAAATGAATGTGTTTCATTGTCTTARTAAGAGTGGTGGCATGTTTGCAAGCATTTATAGATCAATGAATATGCTGATCTTTTGCTATTGAAATTATGTCAAACTTACATTGATTTTTTTTAAGTCCTAGAATATAACTTTAGAAATCTCTTTATCATAAGGTACATTGAAACTAGGATGATATTTTTTAGTAGAATAGTTTGTGATTGGGTTAAAAAACATGCTTCAACTTTTGAGTTATTCTTGTCAGAATGAATAATCAAGGTAAAATAATAAATAATGCTAATGACAATTTAGTGAAATGTGAGTAGTGAATAGCACTACAGATCTTTTCAAATGGCTGATCTATCCAGTAGTTTATCATAAATGCAATTTTTAAGCAGTAATATAACAAGCTATGTTTGTTTCAGATTTTTATTTTATATAAAACTGATCCTAACACAGACATACTTTATATCTGATTTAATAACACTATACTTATTCTATCCATTTACTTCTGTCTGTCAAAGTTTGTACTACTATAACATTCACAATTCACATCTGCAATTTCAGAGAACTTACAGTTATTATTGCTATTTGTAATGTAATATCTTTCTGCCAYTTTTCATTTTTTATGAACTGAGGTGTTTTGTTGTGCAAACTGAGAAAACATTTTCAGAAACATCATYTCTTTCCTTATCTGTTAATTTAAAAAGAAGTACAACCAAAATCTTATATATTTTACTGTGCTATAATCTTTTAATTKCTCTTGTGTAGTCAGGTTCTGTACTGATCTCTCCAAAAGCATCAACTTGCATCTGTTCATTGGTCAAATCAAACCAGAGTCTACACTGTATTTCTGAAGTGTGTCCTGAACARCAAACATTTCTTTGGCTCCACTTGTTCTTGCTGTTTTCTCATTAGGATGCCTAAGGATTTTCACTGAACTGGTGGGATTGACTATAACCAGGAACTGAAACCACCCACATTTAAAGTTCTCTTGTCACTGAAAAAGCACTGAAAAAGACCTTGACTTCATCTTTCAAACTCCAAATTGCATGGCAATCTAAAGTGAAATTACTCAGCTGAAATTCCCAGCATCTTAGGTACTCCAGGCTACTGGAAAGACATCCTATGATTATTCCTGCCTTAATGAAGAGACTGGACTTAGGGCATGATCCAGAGCCCATTGTAGTCAATGGGAGTATTTTTCCATTGACTTCATCGGGGTTTGGATCAGGCCTTTACTTCCTAAAATGAATAAACTCCTCGCAAAATCTGCTCTAAGCAAGTGGCATCCTTTTCTGAGAGCTTAGAAGATACCGAAGAAAATATTGCTGATACTTCACCCATCAGTATGGCTGTGTGTGCCTCACTGCTCATGGGGAGCATCCAGTGTCTCTTAAAAGCAATGAAAACCCTTAAAAGTCTAAACATTGTTGGTCACATTCAGAATATCTGGTCTAAAAAGTAGGGATTTATGTTCATAAAATTATTTGGTAAATTATGAGAAACAAAGCTGATGTATCTCTGAGTATTTCTTAGTTTCCAAGRGAAAGGGGATTATTTAAGTTTAAAATTCCCAGGACTCTAGTATGTGAATTCTTTGCAACCAGAAATAAAATAAAATGATGTCAAGAGAGACTTTATTTTCTGTCACAAAAACTGTAATAATTGTACCAACACAAAATTGTCAATTTGTCTATGAAGAGTGATGATTTTCAAATTTGTATAAAGAGGATGTCAATATGGCATAAATTTGAAGGAAAGTAAAGGATTTATTTTAAAATAACGAATAGAAGGGAGTTGTAAAATTGCTGTTTAGGTGTTGTTTTTTTCAGAAAAAAAAAAAAAAAAAAATTAATCCTCCTCCAACTCTTGAACCTGTGTACTTTCCAAACAAAAAGTTCTGATCAAATCATGTAAATGTCTGTAATCCTGAATGCCTGACTGTAAAGGCTAAGCAATGACTTCTCAGGGCTTTTGGCTTCACAGTCTCGATTAGTTACATGGTATCTAACTTGGGYATCTGCAGAACTGTCTATGTCTGAGATGATCAAATTTTCCTTTAGAGATAGCACTTTTGTAGCAGAAATCTTGTCGAGCTACTGCAGTTGTTTAACACTGATCTGATTAATTGTGTCCCAAAACTACATCTATCTCTACAAGCGTTATGAAAGAAACAATTATGACAACTCAAAAATTCGTGTATACATTGAGCAGGTAATTTGCTTTTGCCTCCATCCTTACTTGATACAAACTGAGAACCTTAAAACATTGTGGTCAGGACCAACAGAAGTCTACAGGTTCTATAGTGAAGGGGTTGATAGAGCCTTTGGACTTACAGAAATCTTTATTGTAAAAGTAGAGAGGGCTTGGACACTGCCAATTGTAATTTTTACTGCTCCAAAGCAAGTGATTTGCAAAGGGAAGAGGAAAGACCTTGAAATATTTCTGCCAGATGTTCAGAGACACTTTAAATTCAGATACCCTTGATGCATTCTTCTCCTTTTCCTCCTTCTATGGGAAGGTGCTCATATTTTCCATTTCTTGTCAATTGCCTGAAGTGATTGCTGTCTTGTGTTTGTACAAAATTCTGTAAAAAATTGACATTTTTTTAACAGAGTATTTTGTTCCTCCTTTCCTAGGCATAATGAGATGCATAKAGAGAAACAACATTTTTGTTTTATGTTTAACCTCTGAAGAGAGTTATCTGTAATGTTTAGTAAGCATATTTTTTTTTTGTCAAAACTAGTCAACAAATAGGATGGGACAGATTGTTGGTGCTTCCAAGGTAATTACATCCTTTACAGTAATTCCATAAAGGCTGTTTCCTGGTTGACCAAAAGAGAACTTAAATGGAAATGAACCTGCATGAAAAATCTGTTTAGGAATATATAGTGAAACTCCACAAGAATTCTTACTTTTATATTTAATGCAATTTTTTTTCCCATTAGAAACTGAATGCAATAATCTAGATAGTTAACACATATTTTAGGGAAATTTTATGATCAAAGTATGTATTGTAATTGGGATCATTATTTCTTCCTATATTTTGTTTTCTTAAAAAATTTAAATGTCTTACTAGGGGACTCTTCTTATGGTTCATATCTCCCTTGATTGATGTGATCTTATTTGACCCCATTTTTTCAGTTTAAAATGTTGTATAGGTCAAAGATTCTCTTTGAACCCTGGAAAGSTACACCGTTACATTTACAAAGTTATAGAACATAAGTCAGACTGATATGACTGTAGTTTATAATGCAACTAAACTGTAAATCACTATATGTAAATTATAAATATGGTCTTGTGGTTGCCTTTGGGCTACTGATTTTTCAAAGTTGTTCTTATATTTTATAGTTTCTTAATAAAAGTTAAACTTGCTCTTATATTTTATGTAGTCTCTTCAGTTTATTTTCTTATTGCTCATTCTTAGACTTCAGTAAGAACACAAATTAAAACCATTATTAGATTCCCTTCTGTAATTAATCYCTTTTCCTAACTTGCAAAAGAATGTTTATAATATGCCTCTTTATATTCTTGAAAAAATACTATGATAACAGTGYCAAAATATTTTGGAATTGTTTTCCTTTAATTCTGTAAATTATTTCTGTCATTTATGTTATTAGATTTGMATTCATTAATAATAAGCTAACAAACTGTGAAGGGTACAAATGATAAACCTTTCAACAGCTTTGGCAAGAAAAGTCATGCGAGGGAAGTGTGAATGAGGATTTGGAGGATCAGTTGTGGGTGAGTGAGTGATGTTATGAAATAAGGACTTTATAGATGATGAATAATAACTTCAGCTTGAAAAAAATCTGCATGTGTTTTATAGAGTGTGATAATTCAAAGTGACCAAATTACAGGGATGTCACTGAACTTCCTTTTTAGCTGTCTACCTAAGACAAATCTTGTTTTTTCCTTTATTTTTGTGGGTTTTAGGTTTTTTTTTTTTTCAAAAGAACACAGAAACATGAAATGTGAGAATTCATTCAAGTATGTCACTGTGGTGTGGCAAATTGCATATTATCCCAGTTCAAACAGTGTTCTGCAGAAAATTTATTGTTATCTCTAGAAACTTATATTATCTACAGAACACCTATGAGGTGCTGCAGTCTTATTTTTAAGAATCTGTGATGTTATGTCTGTAACTATGGAACTGTCACTGTTTCACATATATCAGGAATATCTTATTGCTAGTTTCTCTTTTCAAAATAATGTGTATGCATTAGCCAAGGATAGAGGTGAAATGGTTGAACGTTAGAAAACCATGCTGATGGACAAGCTGGCATAGAAAATAAACGGAAAATTATAGGGAACTGAATGTCTAGAGAGGTTTGTCTCATTGATTAAGGTTTATTTAGTTTAGCAAGTCAAAAGCACATGGGAAAAAATTCCTCYCATGTACAAAAAGAGAATAAAGGTATGCTGATATGAAAATTAGTTACTTAAGTAGATATTACACAGAGGAATATTGAACAAAGCATTGTTGTTGGCAAATGGTTTTGATTTTTTTATGCTTCATGTAATGGTTAAAGTAAGGATRTAAAACAATCCATTAATGTGTTGTGACATTTTCTGTAAATACTAGAGAGAGATAATGTTGATTTTGTGTGGAAGCGATGCACGTTAGAACAAAAAGCATATCAAGATCTCTTAGCCTGACAATTTATACCCAGACACAGAAAAAAAAAAAAAAAAAAAACCAAAAAACCATTTTGATACACAATTGAGAGTCGCAAATTGATTTAAGTCCTTGGAAATCAGTATAATTGCTCAGAGCTGATATATTCCAAAGTATTAGTGGGTAGGAAATCCTGTGTCTCAAAAACTTGAAAGTCTCAACACAAGGGAAAAATACTGCTCCTCAGCTGACGGAGACATACTGACACTCAAACACCCTCTTCACACACAGTCGATACAATTGCTATTCACTCATTTGATGGCTAAGTTTCATATTTTATTCACGTATTTTATTTCTGAGACAAGTTTCTGAAAGAAGACATTCTATGAATTATAAGAACAGCAAATATAGATAGGATTTTGGCACATGTAAGAATAAGGTTTAGGAATAGCTTCAGTTTCTATAGTATATAGTCTGAGGAACACAGCTGTGTCTGAGAAACACAGGCTCTAAGATGGTCTGCAGATGCTGATTGTTCAGCTTTGAAACCTGCATTATTCAGATCAGAACTACTGTGGAAAAACCACCACGTCTTTACTTTGATAGACACACAGACCTGGATGTTTCAACTGTTTCATTTTTTTTTTTGTGGCTATAGTGGGCTTGTCCTGTTATTTGTCCAGCTATTGAAATTCTCAAAATGAAATATCTTAATTTTGCCTTCTTCCATATTGTTAATAAATGGTTATAACTAATAAACTCTGGAGCTGAACTTCTGTATTATTTTCAACTCATGCAAACTGCCAAGTAAAGTTGACAGTTGTAAATGTCAAGTGAATATGGTATTGAAGAAGACAATTACTGCAATTACTAATTTAAATTTAAAATTCTCCTTTGTCAGTATTGAACTATCACTTAATCTTTCAGATGAAGACTGAAGGTGTGATGTTATTGATTTATTTTTAATAGAGAATAATCTTCTCTTACATTCTGAAGGATATATTAGCTTGGAAACAAAGGCCAGTTTAGGTTTTGATAGACAGACTGGCATATTTTCCTTTCAGTCTTTACAGCATTAAAAGTCTAAACCCCAGACTTCTAAGGGCCAGAAAAGAGAAAGGATTTACATTAATTGACTTATTTTGAATCCACTTCTACACTGAAAACACAGGACATAATTTTTTAAGGAGATTTCACAGGTGAGTTATCAAACATCTTTTGCTTTATGTCTTTCATAATGTTATCAGGTAAAAAGGAGGCAGTTTTCAACACAGCTCCTTCATCTTTCCAGGTACTCATCTGTTTGTGAGTGTTCTCTTTAAATCTCCTTTGTGAATTTTATGGCACTTTTTCTTCCAGATTTCTCATTTATTTATTTTCCAGGACTGGCCCAGAGGAAAAACATCAAGATGGATCTCATTTTGCATATTAATTGTCAGAACACTAACATATAGCATAGGTGTTTCTGTTGTTGTAGGAGATAAATTGCATCCTTTTGGCCTGTGGAAATAGTGAAAGTATTGTATTCTTTCACGGTACCAGATGGTTTCTAATTACTAACACCATTGCCTGGAAGATTGCTTTTAGTCACTGACAAACTCATATTATATTTGCATTTAAATGGCTCTCAGATGTACCCAATAGCCTCTCAATACACTGCCAGTAAGGACACAACTCTAATTTCACACAGTTCCTTCACCAAAGTAGCTGCTGATCTGCTGTCTGTCCAGAAATTGAACTCACTGTGGCTCTAGTGTGATGTCTGGTTACCTTTTACTGCTTTCTTCAGAACGGGGCTTTGCTTCTTCCCCCAATAAACAAACCTCTATCTTTAACATGACAACCTCTTACATTTCTTTCTTTATCATTTTCCCTGGGCTAATGCAGTCTTCTCTAATGAAGTGAATTACTTCCAACTACTACAGGTGCTGTGCCTAAAATTCTACTTAAAACATGGAAAAAAATCCATTTTTCTTTTGTAAAGCTTTCATCACAGTACTGCCAAAGTGGAGTCATTATTGCATTTCATCTAAAGTTGAYTGAACTATGGTTCAAAAATAAATTCTAATCAGTGCAGATTGACTTCATAGAATGGATTGAACAAAACTGCATCTTACTTTAAAGGTGTTTTGGTTGCTCTTGTGAAACTGGCACAGGCAAAAACTTGTTGGAAGCATATATGTAAGATAAAAAAAAAGATATTTTAAACATTAGATAGCAACAGTGTTCTCAAACCTGTACACTGCTGATCACTGATGCATGGAAAAATTTCTTTGAATATTGTTTCAAGGCTTATGGTCTAAATTTGACTGTTCTAAGGTTAGACATAATTGTTTTGTGATTTTTATGATTTAATGAATGTGATAGTGTGTTTGCATGACTCTATCTCCATGRTATTCATATAACAGCAATCCTTAAAACTTTTCCAAATACAGCAGTTTCATTTGTTTACAAATTTACTGTAAGGTTTTTTTTAAGTATTTAATTTTATCATTAGAATTAATAAAGATTAGAAAAATACTAAACAATTTTAGTTCTATTTTCCAGCTAATGGTATGTACCATTCTGGTATTAATTACCAGAAGCTCTTTTAATTTTAGTTTCAGTCACTGACCATATATCTGTCTATCTTGTTATATTTGGTTACATATTTTTGCTGTTGAATAAACCCCCTGCAGTGTCACATTATCGTCATCTCAAATGCAAAGACAAGACGTGCTACGTACAGTTTTTGTGAACTGTCAGAGAAGGTGAGCGTGGTCTGATGTTAAAGGAATTGTAAAATGGGCAGCTAATTATTTGTACATATTGCATTGCCATTCTAAATACTTTTTTTTAAGTTTAGACTTTTAGCCCACATAATGGGGAGCTTTTCTGGGACACACTCTCAGTCATGCTGAAGTCAATGTTAAAAGGCTCACAAAGCTCAGATTTCATCCCAGCTATTTACATTCACTGTAGGTGGAAAGGTAAAAGTTAGTGACAGCTCTTCTATACTGCTCTGCTAGTGTCAAGGGAAGGGGTTTGAAATTACCCAGATATGAATGCTGACAGCTGGGACAGGGCTGTGTTTATGAGTGGATGAGAATGACTGATATYCTGGATCAGGAAAACCAGCTGCCAGAATTTCCACCACCCTCACCTTTAAAAGAAAAACACACTTTGCAGAGGCACGTTATTGTTGTAGGGTTGGTGGCAATAGTCCTACAGCTGTCAGCTCACAGGACAGAGGATGGAGGCCCAGTAACTGCTGACAGTGATGGGAATTTTTTCTCTGACTTCAGTATGATTCTGGAATGAAATGCTGGTCCTATGCATAGWTTATCTATATCTGGTTTTGCTCAGTTCCCCTTGCAGCCAGAAGGAAGGAATAGGCTTCTCTCCAGAGTGATTCATTCCATCAAAAGGTGAGGGTAAAAATGTGGAGGTTGATTCACCTAAACTATTTCCTCCCATCCACTTGGAGAGGAATGAGGAAGCTGACTTATATAGACAAGTCAAATAACAAGATTTCTAATAAATTGCTTAAAAAGGACTTCAAAACACCATGTTAAAAAAAATTTGACGTGTCTAAATATAACAGACAAAAATAAGTTTCGATTTAAAGACCAACAGTCAAATTTTGCTCACATTTTCCAGTTGAATAGAAGAGAATGATGAAAACAGTTTTCCTTGTTAAGTCTTGGCTCCTATATAAGGTGCTTCCTACAGTGCAGGCTGTTTTCTCTTCCAGTACCATTTTTAAAACCATCTGTATAAACAGGAGCTGTCAAGGGCAAAACTCCATTGGTGTCTACCAGACAAGCTGGGCAGGCATATGCTCTATAATGCTGGGGGGATAWAAATGCAAACATTATCCCTCCTGCTGTCTGTGAAACAAACAGACCTCGGAATCTACATAAAATCATGGTTTACTCAATGTGTCGGTATGACTCACTTGGGTCTAATAAAAAAATAATTTTCTTATCAGTATTGTGATGGTTGCCTTTAGAGAGACACACACTTCTGTAGCAATGCTGTAGCAGAAAATACTTGTAATTGATCCTGACTGAAGGCTACACCTAGTTTCCAGTGCTATTGAAAAGCCCCCTGCCCAGGGAAAGGAGAAGACATTCTTGTAGGTAAGGATGTTATGATGAGTAGACAGAGAAAAGAAAAGCTGCTGTAGATAGCAGATCAGGAAAATATCTCTTCTTTCAGTCCAGCAACTGAAATACAACATAAATCTTTCATCTGCAGGCACCCTTGGCAGGGCTTGGTGCAGGGCTCAGAGGCATTCAGATGGGTGGATCAACCCTTCTTTTTGGAACTCACAGCAAAGAAGAGAGTTCACTGGGATTGTTCTGACAGAAAACCAAAATTAACAATCTTTTCCACACATTAGGCATGTGTCCTGCTGAGGGACATTTTCATTTGAATTCTGTCCAAGGTCAGGTGTGAAGAATTATGTGGAGGGTGATAGATTTCCTCCCATCCACATGGAGTGGAATAAAAAACAGGAGTAATATACACAAGGCAAAAAATTGTATCTCTAATAAATCCTCTAAGTGGAATGTTCTGAAAATTTGTAAAGAAAAATTTGCCTCTGCACTTTTTGGGCATATAAAATCTGTTGTTCTCCTCTAGATTATTACTACTGGTCACATCAGACCAATTAGAAGTTACCTGAGTTCTAAGGTCATAAGGCAATATGCCAGTTACTCATAAATGCTTCAGATTTTGAGAACTGTAAAGCATAGCTGGAAAACAAACAAACAAACAAACAAACAAACAAGCAAAACAGAAAAAAAAACAAAAAAAAAAAAAACCCAAACTCCTGAAAAGTCTTTACCAAAACTGAGTCCTGAGTGACTTAAATCTGAGTTGCACAGACAAGAACAGAGATTTCCCATTCGGGGGTGTTTGGTTGCTTAGTTGTGTTTTWGTTGCTTCTTGCTTATTTGATTTGTTTACTTTCCCAGATAATTGCTTCATTCCACACTGTCTGAGCTATTAGTTTATAAATTTTGAGTTTTGATATTTAACTGGTAAGCAACAGCAATACACTGAGTGCTAACAGAATATCCACAGATTTTTTTTATTATTGATAGTTATCTTAAGCCTAGAAATAGAAAGAGTAGTTTGTAATTTAACCTCAAAATAAATACAAAAAATAATAGAGGAGAATGGTAGTTACCTCAACTTTAAATACAACTCCTATTAATGACAAACAAAATAAAGGCTAAGACTCATGTCTTCTTCACTACACAAGTCTACAAATGTCTACTTTTTATACCTTTATATATATTTCTTTCTCATACAGAAAAATATTACAGATTATATTTATAGATTTTTATGAAATGGACCAATACATGTCAAATATTTTKGAGGTGTCATATGTTTTTGAAATAACATGACTCTGACTGCCACAGATTTATAGATCCCTGATAGTTTGTGGTAATATTTTTCCTCTGATCCACAGCAGAAAATGTAAGGACCTGCAAATCCTGAGAAACTAACTGGGAAGTGAGCTGTTTAACTTCAAGCTTAAAAACAATAAAAAGACAATTCTTGGCCCTACTTGGAGTTGATATTAAATTAAATCAGGGAAAAGCAGTATGCTCAGTACTCCTGAGCATGAGTATGGGCACAGTGTCAAAATCACTATGTATGAAATAGATACAAGAGGTATTTTCCCATTTCAAATCAAACTAATCAGTGCTAGCAGTGGAATCTGTTAATTTAAATTTTATTTTGTCAGCCTAAACGAGCTTGTTTCTCTCATTACATTTTTTTTCTCCTCATGAGTCAATCCTTTCTAAATTTTGAGAATTTCTGTTAACCACTRGAGCAATATAACATTTTTTTCTATAATGAAGAAAGAACTCTGTCTCGCTATGAAGTATAAAAGGGTATGACAGGTGTGTAAAGGAACCAACAAGAAGACCACAGTCTAATCTGTTTATTTATTCAAGTACAGACTTCTGGACTTGGTTTGTATCAGAAACAATTGCTGCTGTCTTATATAATTAAAATAATAAATCTTTCTGCTTTATAGCATTGTTCAGTAAATCCAAAGCCTCTTTCACAGCTGAAGGATGATTTCATTTGCTTTAAGGAATCACTTCCCTGCAAAATTTAATATTTATATGTTTAAGCTAGTTTTTTACAGGATTTCTTTTTTGCCTTTGTCATAACTGCTTCCTTAGTGAGATCCATGCCCGGGTACATCCTTGTGGCCTGGAGAGAAGAGCAGGAAAACCTTGGGCATATCTGATAACTGTCATTTATGGAAAGCTCTTTCAGTATGATTTCTAAAAGCTTATTGAACACAATGAGCATTTACCGGTGCTCAGTGAATTGTGTCTGTGTAATATTGAAATTTAAAAATCATCCACAGCTATCAGATAAAGCAATGGGTTTAGATCTGAAACACCATGAGCAAGCTTTTTGTCACATAAAGCAACAGTATCTGAGAGGAATCAATATACCTGCATTTAATCAAACACCTAATCCRAGCAATGTTAATAGAATTCCGGGCATGTTGGTCTCCTTAAACTTATTTATTCATTTTCCTTTTGATACAATGTGATCATCCACAGCAATAACAACTTGAAAAGAGCTAATAGAGTATGGTCACTGTCTTTACTGATGACAAGATTTAAGATGGGATATTTATGCATCAATATATGTGCATCAATTATCTTAAGCTATTGTCCCAATGACTGCCTGGCTATGGATATGGAGCTGTAACATGCAATACTGAGATATGTTATTAAACACTGTTTTATTATTTGTCTTGTTATGCCTCCTACTGAGGATATTAAGTTATCCCTTGCTATCTGACCAAGGACATTACAGGGCTSCCTGGAATTTTATCGAGGAAATGTTCTATTACTTCAGATTAGTGAAGATAAAAAGAATCTAGTTTGCACTTTAGATGGATCAACAAAACTAGCAAAAGTTCCTCACCAAAAGGCCAAACATTAATAGTAAATATGAAAAAGATTTCATTCATTTCAGACTTGTTCTCTGTCAAGAAAGATTGTTTCCTTGAACCATTCAGGATGAGAAAGAGCATTCCACAGATATTAAAAGCAATGAGATATACCATCTATCAGAAGGGACACATCGCTATTCTTAATGACAACAGTATAAATAAATTTCCTAAATAATAATCTTAATCATCCAATGAGTTGAAAATGCATWTTATGTAGAGGGTGTATAATGTTCAGTTTTAAAATGAGGAAGTTGAAATAAAGATTCAATCCTTTGTGCTTCAATATTGAGCTTGTCAAAAGCAGCTGTTATGTTGATTGGCTGGGAAGTTTTTCATGGGCCATGTCCCAGTTCATAAGCATTTACAGAGCCAAGACCAATGTTATAATTAACCTCATTGCAGCATCATATGCCAAGCAAAAAATGAAGAAGTACTCTTTGGAATTTTTTTTTGAATACCTTTGTTAAAATAAAAAATCACAGGGTCTCTTCTAAAGAGATAGATATAGTCATAGAGATAAATAGAMATATATATGGCAAGATAGAGATTATAGACAAATACACATACACATGATGATATTTTCATATCACTTTCAGGTTGCTCTGTACATTACATAATTATTTCATCTAAAATGGAAGGGGTTAAATGGTATTAATCTGTCACTCTGTGTGTGCTTTAGATGGGAAATGTTTCTCCATCATCATTTGGGCCAGAGAAACGAGCTTGCATTTGCCTGACACAGAGTTTGTTAAAAATCTTTTGCTGCCTTATCTTTTGAGAAAAGCTGGCTGGTAAAAGTTGCATGTTGAATTTATTGAGCTAATTCATATTTCAAAACATGTTTATATCTGTCAGTGAGCAGTTTTATAACATCCCTCTTATATTTTACATCAACAGTATTAACTACAATTCATGTTGTTCATTTGCTATTAAAAGTAACAGATGGTACACTAAGCTGTTWTTTTCTACAACATAAAGCATCCTCTCAGTTGACATTAAAATGTGTTTCTGCTCTGAAAAGTGGCTTTCATAAAATGCACTTCATGGAATTCATGTTTATCATTTCTTGATGGGTATTGGATGAAATAAACTCTTCTTTATAAGTTATAAATTGGATTTTGCAAGTGCTTGCAAGTTTGGGTGGTTTATAAGAATAAACTTAGTTTTAATGGTACCGGAATCCACAAAGGAAAGAGGATTTGCAATGAGGATTTATGCACCAAATTTGTTCATGTCATACAGGCACAGATTCTAGCTCAGTCCCCAGACCTAAACTAACTTTACCAAAAAAAGGCACACCAAAAAAAAAAGGCAAACCAGAATATGATTAAATTTCCTCTTAGACCAGCCACCTAAACTCTAGAAGTATTTTTGACAGCTTAATCGAGTCTGCACCAGCCCACAGCTGGAATTGCTGTCACACTGTCTGTCACTCCTCAGAAAGTACCGTGGGCTTCTGGTGTTTGCTTAGAAGGTATCTAATACTCAGGTGGATCATGTGGTTTTGATTAATCTGGCAGGTGAAGCTTCCTTGTGCCAATTAATACAGAAAATTATGAAAAACTCTGGTCACTCATTGCTACGTGTGTCAGGATTATTTTCGAAGATTTCTGTTTTGATTGGGCAGCTTCGATTAATCACTTATTGCAAAGTGAAAGGAGTTGATGAGAGATGTTATCTTACAGATTTTKTTTTCCTAGCTCTTTTACTCTATATGGATGCATCTTGCATAAACATTCCAGAAAAACTTTAACATTATGGATGGCTGTAACACAGTAAAATAAAATCTGATACATTTTGATTAGAAAATTAGTCAATAATTACAGGACAGTATAGAAATTATGAGGGCATGGAGATTCAATACACAATGGATATCTTATCTGTTTAAAACCTTATCTCTTAGTTTTGCTCCACTTGAGGAAGAGGTWTCCTGAGGGAAGGCTTTTTATTGATGTTTTTAATTTTATTTGTACTCTGACAAACCATTAAGAAATTCCTTACTTCTCTGAATTGGGATGCAACACTGAAGAATTTTTCCTTGCTAKTTGTTCTTTTTAAATTTTAAAGATCCAAAATAAAAGTGCAAGAGAGAGGGATAAAAAGTATCCTTTAAGTACAAGTCAGGAGACACTGAAAAAGTGCTGCGGTATTTGGTGTTTTACAAAGGATAACAGAGACACCTAATGGCAAAGAAAAGGAACTTGTTTAACCACAATCAYAAACAAAACAATCTTTTCAGGGAAATTTGAGGTAACGTGAGATATGTGCCAAAGGAAATTTTTCTTTCGATATTCTAGTCTAGATGTAATATAGATGAATGCAGAAAGGACATGAATATATGCAATGGAAAACAGTGGGTGATGGTTGTTACGTGATTGTTCATTTTGCTCAAAGTTCTCACCTTCAAGCAATTAATTCTAATTTTAAAATTCTTTTCTTGCCTTCTGTACAAATATCASTGMAATRATGYTTGGTGAGTGGTGAGAGAAATATGCTTYGATTTACTTCAAAAGACTATTCAATCACAATATTATATATATATATCCAATTTCAACTTCATTGAATAGGATTAATACAAACCAAGACAGTCACAAGATGTGAAGAAACAAGTTCTGAGGATTTTCTTGAAAAGAAAAGTAAAATGTTGGAAGGGAACCACCCAGTTCCTCTGTTTTCTTTTGCAAAACTGTCATGCAAACGGAAATCAATTGAAGATCATGTTTCACCTGTCCATTAGAAGGCCAAGATGAAATCCAAACAGGCACATCAGGTTCACACATAAAGCTGATATTGACAGTACCTGAAACTCAGCACAGTTGGGATACTTGCTAAGGAAATGCTGCTCTGGCATCAATAGAAAGCACACCAAAATCACAGTGATATGACTGAGGTGAAATGCTGAAATGATGTGATTTCTGGGTACAAAAGAGAATGGAAAAGGCAAAGACTATCAGTCTACAGTCTTTGTAAAAATCTGAGTCACAATTTTGCATAAAACTCGCTGGACTTTCACATTATAAAAGAACGGAGTGCTTGGTCAGTCTCCAATGTGTGTAAGTTTTTGAGTTTCACAAAAGAAAAATACGTGGYCAGCTGATTCTGCCTCCTCAGCAGCGTTCCAATATCTCCTTGCAGTGAACTTCAAGCCTCCAGTTTGACAAGATGAATTTTATATCTAATTTATACGATTAAAGTATAAGGACATCAAGTCCTATGGTGTTTATCACATGAAGTTTATCACATGAAAAGAGGAAATAAGTGCTTCAAATAAAAAATTGAACAGGGAGCCTTACATGCACAGATCCTAAAACTTGTTTGCTTTYACACACAGTAATCTGTATGAAGTAAACTCACCTAAACTCAGAGATTTYTATTGACTCAGCCCTAACCTCATCTCCAGCTTTAAGCACAGACACGCAGCCCCTGCCAGACCAACACAAAGCTGGCTGACTCTGCAGATTATTGTCCTAAATACACAGTGTCCATCCTACAAATGACTATAGATATAAATTATCAGATGTCTGGAACAAATAGACCAAAAAACCAAAACCTCTTTATCATATGTAATATTTGGGGAAAGAGATTGAATTAGGCTGGGCTTATTGTATCTTGCCATGAAACTTAAAACAGAGGGTTGCTGGGTTTTGAGGGGAAGGTAAAATAGGTGCACTGACCATGAATCCTGGTGGATCTTCCAGAAAATGGCTTTTGCATCTCTATTCCTTAGAAGCATGTGCCTACAAAAACTTAAAAACAACAAAGTATTCCCATGTTCAAAGACCCACAGGGGAGAGAGACTGAGCAAGTGTCATGCATGACATACAATGTTCACATATTTGCATTAACTTTATTTTTTCTAGATGTCACTGGATGAAAAGTTACTTTATTCATAGATGTGCAGAAAAAGAATTGCAATTTTTGTCCAAAAAAGGTTTCATGGTTTTTGGGTTTTTTTGTGTGTGGACTGTTATATTTTTGATCCTTAACTTTTGCATACTCAAAATTAAATTCAGTAGACATGAATGACATGATGGAAAAGAGTAATTTCTAAATTACTATTATAACTTCAGCTGAGATCTTCATTCAGTGTAAATAGCATGTACWCCCCTAAAGAAAATGTGAAATAGAAAGTAAAATCAAATACATGACAAAGAGTGCCTTAAATTTTCCTTACCAGATGAAGCAAAATAGATATGTATATTCATGGTAGGGAATGAGGGAGGAAAGACCTGAGGACAACTGACAGACATTAGCAAACAATACCACCAACCTTGAAAGTCTTTGCTGGCAGTTCTTGAATTCTCCCACTCAGCTTAATTGACTCTAAAGATCACATAATGCATGAAGAGACTTTAAAATTCATGTTCTGAGGCAATTTCAAACCACTGCTGTGGTAAGCTGCAGTGCAGAACACATGAAAACTTCCCAGAATAAAATATATTGTAAATGTAATGTAAATACAAAATTAATATTGCATTGTATTCAATGCTGCCAGAGATTAAATTATATTGTAAATATTTAAATGAAGAGCGATTAATTTTTTAGATTTCGTTTTAATTAGCATTAGGGAAGTTTTAGAAATATGATCATCAAGATGTTGCAATCAATGGCTGAATTGTTACCTTGCACAATAAATAGCTTGTTTTCCAGTTCTTCCTTGTCCTGAGATGGAAGGCAACAAGATTAAAATCTCAGYCCTATGTTCTCTACTTTTAACCACCATGGAGGCTGACACAATCTTTGAAAATAAAATCTGGAGAGGTTATCTGGTGACAGAGAGTATTTAGGGTAAGTAAGGACATTCACATTCTATCATCTGATAGAGAAGAGGATGTTTTTTCTTTTCCACCATTACCAATTATTCATGAAGCATCTTTCAAATGCACCTGATCCATACGAAAGCAGTGCTGGCTTTACCAGGATTTGTAGTTCTGTGCAACCTTRTCAATGTTCCTTTATTTAAACTTCCAATTTCAGCTCATTTTGTGTCAGATTGGGTGTCACTACTGGAAAAGAGAATGAAGACAAAACTGAGGAATAACCCCAGCCCCCGGAAGTGATAAATAATGAGGAGTGGATTGAACTTTGCAAGAGCAAGCTTCCAGCTGTTTWAGKAGCTGGTCAATGGGATCCTCTRTGAAACTGTCCCTAAAGACAAAGGSGMTKAGCAGAGCTGGCAGCTCTTAAGGCCACTTTTCTCCCACACAAGAGCTCTATGTCCTCGTGTGCAGGAAATGGAACAAGGCCTGAAACTGTCATGGCTGAGCAMGGATCTGCTCCTCAGGCTGGATGAARTCCTGAGCAAACTGAACTAGTTTGGCATCCCTGCCCACGGCAGTCTTACTGGAACTGGATGATCTTTAAGGTCCTTTCTAACCAAACCCATTCTACGATTCATTCTATTAATATAGCTTAACTTCTGATACGAGTCTCAYAAAATAGTGTCCAAAGGAAAAGTTTTAATAATGAGGAAAGAAAATATTTTTCTATGAATCTCCCCATTTCTTTAACAAATATGTTGCAATATATTACTGAACTGGAAGAATCTTGATCAACCAGAGGTCTCAAATAYCTCTGAAGTTAGTTCTGCTGAAATAAGAGATTTGTCTATGTGACTTTCAAAGACAGTTTCTTAGCTATACTTAATTTTTGTGATATTAAATTTTTGAAAACAAAGTGGAAAATATTACTTTTTGTGTTTCTAAACCCTTTAAGTACCAAAAACAGATTCTACAGCTTAGCAGAAGATGATTGTGTTAGGATAATGAAGTGGCAGTATCAGCTTGATGCTGACAGCCTGTGTGACCTTGCACCAAATGCAGTGGACTAACTCTGACTGGATCCAGGTGCCAACCAAAATCACTCTCCCAATCACCTCTGTAACTGGACAAGGGAGAGAAAATATGATGAAGGGTTCATAAATTGAGATAAAAATCAGGAGAGAGATTACTCATGAAATATTGTCATAGGAAATCMGGTTCAAATTGGAGGTATTAACTGAATATTTTGCTAACAAAATCAGAGCAAGATAATGAGAAGTAAAGTAAAACTTTAAAGACACCTTCCCTCCWTCTCTCCCTCCTTCCCAAGCTCTCTCCTCCCCCACTGGKGTAGGGAGATGGGAATGGGGCTCATGGTCAGTGATCACACCTTGTTTCTCCTGCTGCTCAGGGAGAGGAGTCATTGCCCTGGTCCACCGTGAAGTCCATCCCATGGGAGACARTTCTCCATGARCATCTCCAATGTGARTCCATCTCATGAGCAACAGATCTCTTCAAACTGCTGCAAT
>NW_026623432.1:612082-612804 GCF_030028575.1 Malurus melanocephalus
TCATCTAGGAGGATGACAGAAATACTCGAGTATTGCCTCTTTCTATCAGTCTACTTCTGAAATAAGCAAACTGGGTCTAAAATATGGTGGATCCCTCTGATGCTGGATCTCTTCAATGCTCCCTTTCTCAAGAGAAAAGGCAAGGCATGATCTGAAGCATTTCCATGAAAACAGTAGCAAGACATTATGGAAAATACTTGGGATTTTTCATTACAAAAAGGAGATTAAGATAATTCTTACCCTTGAACATTTCCCATAATCACTTGTCAGGTGAAACGGCTGTGGGGGCAGCATTTAATAAACTGCATCTCCCACTTGTACTTTACAAATATGAACGTCTGTCTGCAAAAAATATGATTTTGAAAAATCGGTCATCTCTTCCCCACTAGTTCATGTGCTGTCAGAGTAATGGCCATGACATTCTCAATATTGTCAGCAAYAAYGCTCCATTGACAAAAAGAAAAAAGMATGAGGGCACACACAGCCCYAGGTCTGATAATATTTGCCTTATTGCCCTTCATAACATGACACGTGATGTGYACAGCTCTGTGTGTTGCCCTTTCTATGAAAAAGCGCTTTGGGGGACCTTACATAATCTTCTGCATGACTGGGTAGGCACCAGTAAAGCAGCTTCCTTGTTCTTACATGTCAGTCAAACCAATCTGAAATTTGATTTAGATTCGCTTTGTCAGGGAAATTATACTTTGCTATTGTAAAATGTA
>NW_026623432.1:613157-639705 GCF_030028575.1 Malurus melanocephalus
AGAACTGGGCAGGGTTTTCCCAGGGCTTGCAGGTGATTTTGTCATCACGTCAGAAACCGGTACCACATTTTTGGTGCTGCTTCTGGCATCTGGGGAGAGCTGTGAAGCAGTAGGGACCACACACCACCAGAGGGTGCCAATTACTTCCACAAGCAGCAAAATAAACTTGCCAGGTAAATGCGACATTATTTGTAAATGCCAGGTAAATGCTTCTGAGTGGGTATGTTCAGAAGGTTGTGCTGGGCATTATATTGACCATCAAAAGCCTCCGTGTGACCCCTGACACGAGAATAAATCCACGAGAGCCAAAGCGTGCAGCTCTGATCAGGGGCAGTGTGGCAAATGCCTCTAGGTGCTGTTACAGAGACAGSATCAGGAGGAGGATTTGAATGACTGCCTCCCCGAGCTATTTTAAAGCACGTGTTGTTCCACAGCCGGGAAATCTGTAGGCAAACAGGTGAGCAACAATGTGTGAGCACACAAGGATGTGTTAGGAGCGGTTCTCTTGCAGAGCAAACACACAGGGAAGCATTTTAACTGTGATACGCGGCAGTTTGGTCAGCTCTGTGTGTGCTGATCTCTGCATGTACGAAATTTAAAAGAGTGTGATGGCACTGGAGGTCTTCTTGTTAAAGAGTAATGAACTTGATAAGGATCTTTCCTTGCCCTTTTCACTCTGCTACTGTTCCTTCTTTTTCCCTTCTACAAATGGTCCCATTTTAAACAGCTTAATGCTTCTCTGAGCCCCCAAAGAAATCACTAGTACGGAACAGAGAAAAAGCCAGACAGGATTGTGGGTAATTGTATTGAAGGAACAATTATGAATTATGAGTATTTTAAAGTGCTAGCAATCAGAGTTCTACMATATTAAACCAGGCTGCGCTCCAGCAATCTGGATTTTTGTTTCTTTTGTTTACACAATATTTACTCTGGGCTGAAAGAATCTGCAGTACTTAAGCAGAGTGAGACACTGGTGGTCCTATTTTGTTTCTTTTTCCCTTTTTTTTAGGGAGGGGGGGGCTGGGGATGTTGTGGGTTGACCTTGGCTGGCTTCCAGATACTCACCTAGCTTCTCTCTCCCCCTCTCCACCTACTCAAAAAGCCAGGCAGAAAATRGGGTAGAAAAGCTTGTGGGTTGAGATAAAGAACGGGGAGACTGCTTACCAATTAATGTCACGAGTAAAACACGTTCACTTTGGAAAGGATTAATTTAATTTATTGCCAATTAAGAATAGAATAGGACAATGAGAAATGAAGACAAAAACTAAAACACCTTCCTCCCATCTCTCCTCACATCCCTCCTCCCTCCCAGCATCAACTTCACTCCCTCACTCCTTAGTCCAAACTTCCTCCCCCACAGTGGTTCAGGGTGATGGGAAATKGGGGTTATGGTTTATCCATAGCAGCTCCTCTCTTCTGCTCCTTCCTCYTCACGCTGTTCCCCAGCTTCAGCAGGGGTCCCTCCAAGGCTGCAGATCCCTCCAGGGCAGGTACACCCTCTCTAGTGTGGTATCCTCCCCAGTGAGAATATTTGCCTCATCACGGTCCCCTCTGGGGGTTGCAGAGAAATCTCTGCTCCGGTGCCTGGAGCACCCTCTCTCCCTCCTTCTTCTCTCACCTTGATATTTGCAGGACTGTTTCRCACACATTTTTCTCACTCCTCTCTCTCAACTGCTTGCAGCATTATTTACCCTTTCTTACATACACGTTCTCAGAGGCACCCCACCCATGGCTGAGGGGTCCTGGGAGTGGGTGGGTTGGAACAGATTGTGTTCCACATGGGAGGCCACCCCTGGCAGCCCTCCCCACCCCCAGCCCTGCCATTGCCTGGGCACSTGTTCCCAATACAAGGGCTTAGGGRAAAGCTACAGMGTTTAAAATGAAGAAAMGATTGAAGGARGAAGGGGMATCTATTGRGTTWACCAAGARGTTGAGGTTTTGTGGCTGAAAGAGGGAGCTGCAGGTTGCACAGCAGGGCACTTGGGTCCTGCAGGACACCAGACAGGTTGAACTATAGCCAGAGCTCTGGAAGAGTTTACTTAAAGGAGAGAGGGACAGCCAACAAATGAAAACACTATATATAGGCAGAATAATGAATAATAAACTTATTCTCTGAGGGATTCTTTTCCCAAAGGAAATGTGGCTTAGGAGGAAGACCAAGAACAGGTGGAAATGAATTTAAATCAAAAATTCACCATGCCCTGTGGCATCCTATCCTTGCAGAAATTTRCTAGTTAGTTTTACAGTTTCACCATGAGATACTTTTGTGTTTTACCTGAATGCACATAAATTAATTTATGTGCCCACTCACATCTCATGCCAAGCCACTGTCTGACCCAAGATAATGTTATTGACATCTTCTCCACTTTCCAGCAATTTAGTTTCTTCCCAGAGAACAATGATAAATCAATTAATTGTCTAGTGATTTAGTTTTAGAAAGGTTAAGAGCTGCAAGAAGCCAAATGTGAATGTGATAAGTAGAAAAAGTCATTATGGCTACTGGGATTGTCAGTGAGTACCTTTGACCAAAACACAGCAGGGCATGATGCTCACAGTTGTCCATTGCAGCAAAACATCTAAGATATCACTATTTTAACTGTGAAATTTGCCCCATTCAAAATGTGGTAGGACATCTCATTGGATTAAAGTTAAGCCACATTCCTCTGCTGAATCTAGGTCAAAATGATGATTGGAAGGTGCTTGCCATAACTAATGTGCTTGTGCCACGCTTCCCTGTGCCTCCAGCTCCACAAAAGGTGTCAGGTGCTCCCAGGCWGCTGTCTCTGCTCTGAGCTGACCAMACAGACAGAGGAARTGCATTAGAAAACAATTCTAATGTCTGTGTGTGGGGAGATGTTAACTCTTATGTCGCTCCAAAGCGTTGTAAGTGCCCATTAGTGAGGAAGTCAAGGAGTCAGTTGTTCACTGCMGTGGTTGTGTGGCAGACTTTGTAATGTGACCGATCCCTCACTTCCTCTTAAATCCCTGCCAGATCTGGAGTTCATGTGCTTGGGAATGTTGTCAGAAAACATATAGGAGAAAATATCTGCAAAAGTAGTGACTCACCTGACTGTCCTGAATGGTCACGTTCAGTAGGTACAGGATTTCCTCCAAATAATCTGCAAATTTTGCGACTAAAATGGTGACTTTTATCAAATTTTTGTTCTATATCTATTATACATGAAAATGATTAATTTTCATATTTTCTTTATTGTCTTTGGTATGATGTAAATTTGTTTAGGCTACTAGGAATGTGACAGAATGAATCAGACAGATTTTGGCAGAAAATTGCCTGTCTGGCTTTGCATGGCMTTCCTGAGGCACTGAGTGTAGGTTCATTCACATCACACAAAGCCTTGTCTTTGAAACAAGGAGGCCACATAAGACACCTGAGGGAAATTCCAAAATGATCTTTGATGTCAGTGGGGTATGTAAGTGTTCATGAGGATCTTTTGGGGGATGRAAAGTGATTTTAAGTAGATCAGCCATGACTTCTGACCTGACAAGAGTGTTCGAAATGTTGTATGGAGGAGTTGCAGACTGATTTCAAGACTGTCAGTTCAGACGTGGGTGGGATTACACAGGGAAAAGGATGCCATCCTCCAGTGTTAATGAAATTCCTGTGGTGTTATGGAAAAAGTGGGTATTGGTGAATGGCAGTATCTGATCATTATTTGTTATCTTGTTTTCTATTTCTGATGCCTTTTTACCATAAATAGTATAACTTAGTAGGCCATCGGGAGAGGTAACACAAGTCTGTTCCCTCTTTATACATATTTAGATTATGTTCATTCCTTAAATATTGTGTCAGGCAGAGCCACTTGAAAGTGAGATTGATCCTTGCCATCTGTGACTACTGATCCTGGTCAAGTTCAGAAGGGAAAAGAAACYGCAAGGAATGTTGGGAAGAGCTAGAGAAAAGGCAATTTGAACAGCAAGACTGCAAGACTGCTTAAAGGAGAAGGGAGATGTCAATTTAAACGAAGAAGAAAGAGCTTCTAAAAACTCCCTTTCTAAGCTGTGCAGAGTTTGCTGCAACACAGGAGGTTATGCAGTGACTCAAACCAAGCCTAGAAGCAAGATAAACTTAAAAAGACATTCGAGCCAATGGGTGAGTTAGGTATAAAAACTTTTATCCACATTATGGTTGCCCAAGACACTTAGAATTTTTTTGTTGTTAAGATTTGCTGTCTTAATTAATAGTCTAATAAAATTATGTTTTCAGAACTTGTTCCTTATAGGGAGCCCCCTGTATAAGATGATCTGGACATGAGAATGTCTCAGAGGACTAAGCTTCTAAGAAGACTGACTTCTAAGTTTAGAAGTCCACCACAGGCTCTTAGGACAGTTGTTGATTATGGTCTTTCTCTCTGTGTATCCGAATTATGCCTGWGTTTTGTCTATGTAGCTTTCATATCCACCTCCTTCTTTTCATAAAAATGGCCATAAAATTGCTCCTGTTGATGTCACATATTGACTGTCAATTACATTGATATTTATGGCAAGTTGCAAAAAAACCCCCAAAACCCTACTGCAATATTATTTGTGTGTTTGAAATATCTGTTGACTTGCCTGAAAACTCATGACAGTGTTCTGTATCCAACTATATTTACTTCCTTGTAATGAAGCTATTCCTTTACAATTAATTAAATAAATACATATATAAATATATATAAAATGTGAACTTTGAAGAGCTGCAGTAATTCTGCTGTGCAAACCAGGCATAGTTTTCCCAGAACCTGAATCTATATGATCTATATGAGCTTAGACAAAAGTGACAAGTGGATAGCAACAATCATATTTTATTAATATTACTCTTCATGTGTTTAGATAGTTCTGASTAAAAGATATTCATTTAAATTTACAGAATTAAATCTATCTAAWGGAACTTAATCAAAAGTTTACATGAAGAAAAAATAGTCATAAAGATTAAATGTTAAATGTCAGGTTTTGCCAATCCTTTTACCATTTATTTCAAAGTAAAGCAATAAAATAAACCCACAAAAAAATTGAATTACATTTAGAAATAAGTTAGAAAGGTTGCAGAGTTTTTGTTTTATATAAAAGTATCTTTAATTATCCAAAGGCTTCAATTGCAAGAAAGGATAATTTAAAGTTTCCAACTCCAGAGATGCATTTTAGGCCAAATGCAAAAAATGTAGCACAAAATGTAAATATATTTATGTAATGTGCTCATAAATGATTCAGTGTTTAGACACCAATCTAATTTTGTTTAAACTGTACCACTTTATTGTAAGCTACAAAAATTTGAAGTTTGAATTAAATTAATGGGCTATATAGATATAGCTTCTGGGTGAGTTTTGTTTTCTTAGTTTTTCTCTCTGTTATTTTTCATTGTGGGGAAAGGCTTAGCTTTTGGGGGAGGAAAAAGTAAAAAGGAATAGAGAAAGACCTTCCTGAATAAATCTCTGTTCCTGAATTTCTCTGTATCACAATCTATAACTGTGATGGTAAGTCCCCACTTAAAGCAGATGTTCTAGCTTCCTCTTTGGCCTTTTTTCATGTTCTTAGCATTTTGGGGGTGAAGTGGGGAGGGAATATTAGCCTTCAGCAAATTCAACTTGAGATGTTGGCAGACTGGATCGCTGAATGAGGTTCAATAAGGTGAAGGTTTGGGTCCTGAACTTGAGTTGCAACCCCCTCCTGCAGCACTACAGCTGCAGGAGGAATGACTGGCAATCTGCCCAGAGGAAAGGGACTTGCAAGTGTTCCTTGGCAGCCTACTGAACATGAGCCAGCAATGTGCCAGGTGGCCAGAAAGGCCAGTGGCATTCGGGCCTGTATCAGGAATAGTGTGGCCAGCAGGGCCAGGGCAGCAATCATGCCCCAAGTTGGCACCAGTGACACCTCGAGTTCGTGCCCAGTTCTGCACRCCTCACTGCAAAAGGAGCATTGAGGTGCTGGAGCAAGTCCAGAGAAAGACAAAAAAGCTGGTGAAGAGTCTAGAAAACATGAATTAGAAGGAGCTGCTGAGGGAGCTGTGATTCTGAGAAGCTAAACTTCTCAAAGTCCTGTCCACACAGATGTGATAATAATGAAAATAAAGGGTGAATAAATTAGTTCAGCTGATGCAGTGGCTCTCTGTAGGTAAGTATGATCTGTTGCCTGTTTGTCTGCATACCAGACTCAGGGCTGCCCAAGATTTTGATGGGATACATGTTTTGCAAATCTCCTCTATTGTACAGATATAGAGTGCCAGATTGTCCCTGAGAGAAAATAGCTCTAAAACAGAGGAAGCCAAATGCCTGGATGCATGTCTTTCTTGTGTTACAGAAAATTTCTACTTTTGAAAAGAGAAGCTTTCTCATTTTTTAATAGAAAAAAATGAGCCTCAATAAAAAGATATGCAAAATTTTCCCATTCCTAGAAAAAAATGGACTTCAATAMACAGGAACAACTTCCAGGGACCAAACTCTGAAATTAACAAGGAAAAAAACCTCAGTACAAAACCCCCAGCCATTTCTAAAATAGGCATTTGGTTTTGTTTGTTTTGTTTGTTTTGCAGGGGAGGATTYTGAGTTTTGGTGTTGTGTTTGGGGTTTATTCTTGTTATAAAATAAAAGCTCTAGATTCTTAAAATGGATTAAGTTGTGAGAAAAAAGTRACCAACATATGATCAAAAGAAACATCCCAGTGAGATGCAGCATGAGTTACTAGATGACACTGACTTTTCTATGCTTAGAGAGGAAAAAGAGACAAAAAATAAACTTATATAATGTTTGAGACAGAGTAAACAGCCAGAGGGGTAGCCAAAAGAAAGATCATAACACATGGCAGATCATAAATGGCAGATCATAAATGACACAACCTTGTCCATATGTGAGATACCCTTAATGGCCATCTGGGTTAAAAGTTCTTGTACAAAGCTTTCTTTTGACCTTCAGCTTGGTAGTAAAATTCCAGAAACTATACAGCCTTCAAGGAAAAGCCAATTACAGTAGGTTCTCTGCAACTGGGCTGTCAGAATACGGGCAATAAATTTTGAATTGGGTAAGAACCTGGTAGTGGGAAGGAGCCCTGTGTGTCTACTTCTCCAGTCATGCACAGCAGGAGAGTGAAGGTCAGGGTTATTGGGGGATGATTCTATTAGCTAATCATATTTGAGTTTTTCTGCTTGATGTGATCTTATTCCCTTTATCCCTTTTCACAAATCCTGTCTGATTGAACTTACTTGTCATTGGGAAGGGAGAACAGATAATTCCTGAGCAACCAAACGAAGAGATACACAGATATGTTTCAATACAGAATCACAACAACTATTTTTCAGTATGCATTTTCCAGCTATTAATTGAATCTAATAGAGGCAAGCCATAATGATTTTCATGCCTCAAAGAATGTACCAACGTAAATATCTGGCAAGGATATACTTGTTCTGAAAAAGAAAGAATGGTGGATGGGGGAGAAAAATGCTTGACAGTCATTTTCTGCTAGGGAATACACTTGGAACGAGTGCAAATGAGTGTAAAAGACCTCTGGAAGCACTGGGGTATTGAGGTTACAGCCTCCAGTAAAAGTTGTACAAAATACAGTGAATTCTTGCTAAAGTTTAGATGAAAGTGGATACATTTATAAAAGTAAAGCAACAGTGCCATTAGGTCTCTGTTATAATTAGAAATGCCTAAATGCCCCTTAGTCTTAAGTGTTGAAACTTGGTTTATTTATATCTTGTCTTTTCAATTGGTTTTCTATTTGGTCTCAATAAGTTCTCTATAAATGACTTCTGTTGAAGTGTCCTGACTCTTTTTCAGTTTTACTCAGGCAATTAACAATTATTTCTAAGTGAATCACTATCATTCTCTTCTAAAATATATGGCATTGTGTGCCATAAAAATTGTGATTTAGTGATTGGTAATCCATTGGATATTCTTGTTGCCTGTTCTCTTAACCCTGCTAATTTTCAGTTTTCAACTGTCAAAAGTCCATATTTTCTATGCTTTGGAAAGTTACTTTTTTGCCTCAATAAAAGGACATCTCTTTGGATTTTGGAAGAAAATGTTTTAATGCACTATAGAAAAGCATTCCTGCCTTCCTTTTCACTGTAAAATTGTCTCATGGCTCAGAAGGGTTCTCCAACATTTCTGAAAACTGTAGGGACATCAGTGGCCTGAACTCTGGAAGTTACAGGAAAGCTTCTTATGCTTTCAAAAGCACTGATGTTTTCAAGTGCTTTTTTTTTTTTTTAATGTGTAAAATGTAGGTTTTTCAATACTCTATATAAACTTGGCTTAATTAATTTTAAGGGATTGCTTGTTTCTTGAAATCATCTCAAGAAAAGGCTATGCTGCTCAATAGTATTTTTGCTTCATTTTCCTGTTGAAGAGGGCCATTACAGCACATTTAATAATCAAGTGGCTACCATGCTGTGAAGGTTTCATTTTATTCAATATTAATATCTTGATGTGCAAAACAGAAGTTGAAGAGAATTGTTCTGCTACAGCACTCACCATGGTCATGTTTTCTGTGTAATTAATTCCCTTTAATGGAACAGCAATTTACATATGAGAGATTTTAGTTAAGATATGAGAAGTACCACGCAGAAAAAGTTTTATTATTAAAAAATTAGCCATTCAAAGATCTGTTAATTCAAACGGTTAACATTTTATRTTTGTATTGCGATGCAGTAAATGTTTCTGGATTAAAAGAGAAAATCTCAGCAAGGATTGTTATCTCATCTGCTGGTTCTATCCATCCAGATAGAGGTGAAACCTCTTGTAAATTAGGTTGCCTGCAGCGGCTTTCCCTCCCTGCTTCTGTCCCAGCTGGAGCTCCCTGTGTACTCAGAACTGCATGGAGTATTTCACTACTGATTCCTCAAGAGCTTCGTGCAAAGGCTGTACTTCTTCCCTATTCCTGCTCTGAATATTGTGTTTGTTTTCTTTCCTTTTTCTATCCCTCTGAGCTGACCAAAAGAAATGTTCTTTGTGATTTCAGTCATTCGGAACCAAATGACAATAGCTTTGTAGTTTTCTTTTGTAGGTCTGTTTTCCTGAATTCAGGCTTGAAGTCTTTGAAGACCACCTCTGACAGTATGAAACTTTTCATAAGGGAAAGTTTTTGTTCTTTTATGTTACTGTTGCTCTTTGTGCTCCCAGCATTTTAATTAGAGTCTGATTATTACCTCTTTTCCTGCTCCCCAAAATGAAAACTATGGGAGCCAAAAATAATTGGAAGCATAATAAATCTAAAAAGGAACTGAAACTAAGTCTGAGATATTTTGCTTGTTTTTCTCTGTAGACCCTTAAATCTGATAGGCAGCTCCTTCAAACATTAGCATCYGACTATACAGAATATTCCTGACATTTAAAGAAATCATAAATATCCATTTAACATTATAGGCCCTAAAGATTTGAACAATTCCTGAAAAAAAATCTCCATGTGTCAAAACTGAGTGTGATGTGTTTGTTCAGGCTTATTCTAAAATATAATTTTCATTTCAACTGGAGACTTAAAGACAGGTATTACTCATGATGAGAAAATATTGAAAACTTTTTGGAGGAGGAAAGAAGTCTACCATTGAAGTGAGTGTGAAATGAGTTGAACATTGTGACCTTGTAAAAGGTGTAAAGCTTCAGAAATAGTTGGGATAGCTGGGAAGCTTGTGCTCTGGCAGCCTTTAGCAGTTGTGTTAGACTGTGTTTTCTTTAATTTCTTGCAGCATRTAGTTAACTTTTTCTTTTTCCAAGGAGTTGTATGTAGGAATTTGGATGCCATAGTTAATTAACCCTGCCATATACCCATCTAAAGTCCCATTGCACTTCTGCCATTTTAAAAAAAAAAAAAAGTCTCCTTTCAATCAAAACAGAAGTCTCCGAGAGAGCATTAAAAAGAAGATAAATTGCAGATTAGCAGTGCCAGTTTGGTAAAGATATGCTTTATTATGATATATACCAAAAGAAATAAACATTTTGCATGGYCTTTAATTAACACAATTGCTTTTAAATGTTGGTAGTTAAAATTAATTATGTTAAAAAGTGCCCTTTATTCTGCTACAGATATACTGTGGAGTTTAGAAACGAAGCATTGGTGTGCTGACCTTAATTTTCCCCAGGGCAAAATAAAAMATTGTTCTGAATCAGACTCCTTCCATCTTCTTGCTGGAATGACATAGACATTAATGCTTTGGGTTTGTTTTTGTTTGTTTATTTTGTTCTTTGCTTAATTTAGTGTGTAAATTACCATTATTTAAGCTTRTGCTGCTTTCAGCTACAATGTCTTAGTGTTAAGTTTATAATCATTGTTGAATTTTAATGCTTTGGATGAGAGAATAAGGAATAGCAGAAGAGGAAGAAGAAATTATCCATATAACTCATGGTAATTAGGGGTCTTATTAAACTGCATTCCACTGACCTCTTAGTACTCTTTAAAGACAGAAGAGTAAAGCATGGGGAAGAGGTTTCTTCAAACCACTCTAAATGATTCCCTTAATGTGCTYCTTATGTTCATGCTTCCATTCATCAAGGACCACAGTATTCAGCCTATAAACTCCAACAGAAAACAGAGGGAGAGGTATTGCAAGCTAAAAGTTCTGGTTTGTTGCTGTCTGCACCTTTAAAGATAGTGCAAGAAGGATAATGAGAGCAAATCCACTTCAGCCTTTTCCAGGGTACAGCTTKACCCTGTGTTTTGTCTGTTCTGTCAATACCGCGTTGAAGGGTTTGGGCATGAAAGGTGCAAGATGTCACCTACTTCACAATATTTCTCCTGAAGCTATCAAATCAAGTCTTTGTTGTTATCTGCAAAGTGTGAGGGGTAACCCCACAAAATGTGATATTGTTAGAAGGATGTGTTAGAGATATTCATGGATGTCAACCTCTTGGGTTTTCTCAGTAGCTGAGTCTTGAAGTTGAGGATACCTTGTTGTCCACGTTCTGTATATTGCTCCTCTAAGCACCASAGTGGTAGATATATAATTCATAAATTAAGGAATATGAACTCTCTGCCCTGGTTATTTATAGAACTGGCTCTCCATTTTTGATAAGTATTTTAAATTAATAATTTAAAAATCTATTGATTTTATTTATGTGTTTAGTTTAATATACAGGAATATTTGTTGGGGCATTTATGGAATGGTAAAAATAACTCAAAGAAAGAGATGGTGTCTTATATTTAAAATTTGCACTGAAGAGTAATTTGGATTMTTGTGATTTTAAATTATTATTGCATCTTTTGAATTTCAAAGCAGGGCTGCATACACACACTTGGAAGTGCTTTAAAGTGTTGCACCAAGTTAACTCATTCCTTTTTTTCTTCTGGTGAGTTAGCATACTCCAAATATTATGAGATACAACAGAACACAAAAGTTGCCATTGTCAGTTTTTACAAATTTACAAGCCCTTGGTTGTTTTCTTTAAATATTAATTATAAGAACAAAGTTTTTTTCTGAATAAAACCAGAACTGGCTTTATTCTAAGTCAAAGAGCAGGTAGACATKGCTCCATATTCTGAAAAAGCACCTTATCAGATTATTATAAACAGGAACRTTGTTCTGCCCCCATTGGTCATGTGGTCTAGAAGAGCATCTATTAGCCAAAATGAACTGTCAGCTTTTTTGGCTTGTGTGATACATACTCATCCACTGACCCATTTTCCATTGAACCTCAGGGCTGATATTTTTTAAGTTAGTGCAGCATTCTGTGTATTGTGCATGGAGCAAATTCTAAGCTATGTTGCTGTTTTAATTATGCTTTTGAAAATATGCAAGTTTTATGAAGAGTATTTTGCAAGAAATTAATGAGCAAATAAATTAGCTCTATAGTGAGTGTATTTAAGATAATAATTAATATGGTTCATTTCATTTCTGTTATCTCTGAATGATTTTTATTGCCTTATGACCTACCTTACTGCTTCACAAGCTGCTCAGCTCAAKTCCAAAGAAGATTCAAATTCAATTGTTAATGCTTTTTTTATGGACAAATCTCAAAACTCATGCATTAAACTCAAAACTCTGTAGAGAAAAAAAAGAAAAGGTAGGTCAAGCAATAATTTACAATAATTTATTTGCTTCCATAAATACTTATTATGCAATGTGACATTAATTTGCAGACAGTAATAAGGACTACTCTTTGCCCATAATGATGTTCTGTCCAAATTCTACAGTAAACTAAAGCTAGTCACACTTTCTTATTTTCTGAACTCTTAGGAAGTATTTTTTTGCTTTTTCTCCTTCCTTCCATATAAATTCAACCAATTAAGTACAGAAGAAGGTACTAAAAATATTTTAGCTTCAAATACCACAGTAATGAGGTACACAGAGCTTCACTGGGTTCCTTTCCCTTTTTCTGCCTGACACTGGACTTGTTGCTTTTCCTTTGCATGAGCTGAAATGCTGTGGCCCTGAAGAGACTTTAGTATGAGTAAAATTAAAGATAAATTATTTTAACATTTGAAATATCTAAATATGTCTTTTGAATATGTCTTTTGAATCAGACTTCTATCTGGAGTTTGCATGCTTGGAAGACAGAGTTGTTTATTTTTATTTTGTGCCTTCTCAAGCAAATTTTATAATATGCTTAGAAGTGCCAGAAAATGCACTTCAAGCATTACCAGCTTGATTTTTAGAATGGTATAGCCAAAGACTTTCTGGTAATCAATTAGGTTCCTGTAGAAGGATTCACTTAAGGTATGTTGCTGATTTCTTTAGATTCGTAATGTAAAAATCTATTTCTAATTTCCTTTGCTGTTGCTAAATTAGATGCTTTGAAAGGCTTTTTAATCTTGCAGTGACTAAATACATTATACATCAATGTATGTGGAGTGTCTACCAAGGGGAAGACTTTCAGTATCATATTTTARGCAGTGTAAATGAGAGAATTTTGATACTTATGATACTTATGAAAGAAGAAAATGAAATATTTCTATTTCCAAGTGCACTGATTCTGCACATTTGGGTCTATATGAGCTCTTTTGATATCATGGGTTAGACATTATCCCATCATAAGGGCTGGAAATAGCAAACCTGGTTTCACCCTTTTTTATTGATATTGCAGTAAGAACATCAGATGTTGTGTTTCATYTATGTTACGTCGTCTAAAGAAAATTTCACTCCAGCAGGAGATTCTTGAGTCAGTTCTAGGGCAGAGAGAGGTTAAGACAGTATCTCTGAGATGCAGGTATTTGTTATGGGTCCTAGCACACACTGTAATGTGTACTGTGTAYSTTCTAGAAATTAGGTCTATSCTTGTGCTGGTTTTGKCTGGGATAGAGTTAATTTTCTTCACAGTGGCTGGTACAGAGCTGTGTTTTGTTTWTGATTGTGCTGAACACAGTGATGATATAGAGATGGTTTTGCTGTTTCTGAGAAGGGCTTACACAGAGCCAAAGCATGTTCTATTTTGTGTAGTGCCGTACTGGTGAGGCAGTTAGGGATGCACAGGAATTGGGGAYRGAACAGMGCCAGGRCAGGTGACCCCAAGTGACCAAAGAGATATTCCAGACCATATGAAATCATATTCAGTATATCAAGTGGAGARGAAAAGGAGTAWRGGGAGTGWCATTTGAAGTGATGGTGTTTGTCTTCCCAAGTCACCRTTAAATGCAACAGGGCCCTGCTCTCCTGGAGATRRCTGAACAGCTSCCTGCCCATGGGAARCAGTKAATTAATTCCTTGTTTTGTTTTGCTWGTGTGCACASCTTTTGGTTTTTCCTTGCCCATTAAACTGTCTTTATCTCAACATATRAGTTTTGCAGTTTTKSYYYTYYKRWTYYYYYCCCMAWYCCMMYGGTTAGGGWGTGAGCAAGTGGCTGYGTGGRGCTTGGCTGCTGCCTGGGSTTAAACYGGGACAATAAACAGTGCCAAAGAACAGGCCCTCCCTGCTCCCACTCCCAGCCTGTGTTGGATATTCCAAAATGTTGAACCAGCAAGATAGACAATTATGTGTTAATTACTTTTGTCAGTTCTGCCTGCTGTGCTTCTTGGACTTTGCTTGCAATCTTGTATGTGCTCTTTTCAGGACATCTACAAATCTTGATTTATTTTGATTGCATGGTCTCTGCTATATATTTTTCTTATTTTATCTATCGTACTCTGTTCCTTTTTATTTTATTTTTTTTTTGTGTTTAATCAGTTATATATATATATTTTTATTGCTGCTAAGGCAGCCAATTCAATATAGAAACCCATGACATTGAGCTGAAGGCTATACAGTATGTAATGCCATTCTTAATGCTATGTTTCAGCTTATCTGGTCATTTCCTGACCTTTCTCCAATGTAAAAACAAATCTAACTGAAAAACCCTGGATCAAGCCTTCCATAAAAATGTTTTCTCCTTCCCAATATACCTTTCAGGCCATTCATACTTGTCAGAATGAATTTTATCTAACAATTATTTTCATTTTCTTTATAGTTATTGATCTGCCTCTGAGACAGTAGCAAAAGTCTCAAGTAAGTTTTGAAAARATGAAGAGCTTTAATTGTCAATAATCATGCAGGAGAGTGATGGGCTGAGATAATTATTTGCCAATTTTTACCTTTTTCAGACAGATGTGGAAGTGCTTCTAGTATGCCTTTCATTTGGGGAAAGTACTGACAGAGAATCTTTCTCTAGAGGCTGCAATATTTATTGACAGCTTAATTAATTATATGTCAGGATAGCTACCAGAGTCCATTACAAAGAGAAGAAATCAAAATTCCAGCCTGGGATTTCCCCGTGGTTTTCTCAAACAAAACACTGTCAGATAAAATATGCACCATTGTCAGATAGACAGGAAACTCACTAATTTAATTGGAAGGAAAAAGAAAAACCTGAGTTGCACTTTTCAGGACCCTTCAGGCTCAATGCATGTTCATAATAATATGTCCTACCTTGCTTTTTGATTTAGAGTGCAAGCTGGTAGGGTTTGCCTGATACAACTTCCTTTCACTGAAGACAGAAAATGCTTAACGGGTCTCAGAAATAATGACTTTCTTAGAAAAATAATCTTTTCTTAGAAAAAAAAGAATCTTTTCTTAGAAAAAGAATCATTCCTAGCATGCTAGGAATCCTAGAAATGCTAAGAACAGTCAGGACAGAGAAAAGTTTGAGCTGAACTTTTTCATATTATGGCCATTATTGGTAACACAAAGTTCTAACAAGACAGTGAGCTTTTCACTCAAAAAAATACCTAAAAAAAAAAAAAAAAAAAAAAAAAAAAAAAAAAAAAAAAAAAAAAAAAAAAAAATTTTTTTTAAAAAAAAAAAAAAAAAAAAAAAAAAGAAAGAAAGAAAGGTAAAAGAACAGTTCCATATTCCATATTGCTCGAAGGAAACAATTTAGAACTAGTTTTTGGTCATGTGTAGTGTTCAGTTATTGAAGCTGTGGCCAGACTCAAAAGAAGAAGAATAAGTGGGAAGACCCTGAACAAATTTACTGAGGAAAATTGTGCTTGGCCAACATGATTGCCTTCTGCTGAAGAGATTWTGGGCACTGTGCAAGGGGAGAGCTCTGAATCCTGACTTTGGTTTCTTCAAAGCTTTTGACACGTTCTTTTTATAGTATACTTATGGGTAAATAGAGGAAATATGGATGAAATACATAAATAAGGATCTTGATGGGAAACTTTCAGAAGCCCTTGCCTGAAAAAGTTGGCATCAAAGCTACTAAGTCCATRAAGAAACTGGTTACAAGAGGTATTTTTCACTTTGCTGCTGAACCAAACTGGAAATTGTTCAATACTTTGGAGCAGCAATAGAGCTGCTATTCAGAGGGATCTCAAGTGAAGAAGAGGGCAGACGATAATCTCAAGAAGTTCAAGAAAAGGGATAAAAAATCCTGCACCTGAAAAGCATGTAGGAATAATYCTACACCACCATACAGACTGGGGCATAGAGCAACTCTGCAGAAAAGACCTTGGGCACCCAGTGCTCCACAAACTAAACATGAGTCAGTATGGTGTCCTGGTGGTGATATATATTCCGGGTGCATTCTGGGCTGTAGTAGCMAGAACTTGACCAGCAGGCTAGAAGTGATTATTCTTCTCCAGCCAATGCTCATGAGGCTGTATCTGGAGCATTGTGTCCAGTTTGAGACTCTGCAGATGAAGAAAGACAATGTTGGGCATTGTTGGAGCAGAACCCGTCAGAAAGGCATGAAGGGGGTCAAGGTGAGCAGCACAAGGAGTACGAGAAGAGGCTGAGAGAGCTGGTTTTGTTCAATCCTGAAAAGAGAAGGCTAAGGGGAGATCCAGTTGCTGTATTATGTCCTGATCAAAGATACAGAYTCATCCTGGAAGGGATCAGTGACAGGATAAGAAGCAAGACACACAATCTATAACATGTAAAATTCTAGTTACATRTCAGGAAAAGGATTTAATGTGACAYAGTACAGTACAGATGATTAGTTGCCTGATCTAGTTTTTCTCTGCTGTGTGAAGAAAGTTGAACCTCATAACCTCCAGAGGTCACTCCAACCTAAATTATTCAGTGATTGCAYGCTGAAGCATATTTTCCCTTCTCTATGGCTGCTTAACTAATATACAAAATCAGGAAGATAGTCTTGTGCTAGAAGTTAACATCTGGGTTTTATATTAGCACAGATTTATTTATTTAGGTAGAAGATGCAGAGAGAGAATACTATTTCTTTGAACCCATCAGGGACAAATACCAGAAGGCAGTTTCTCAGCTTCCTAGTTCAGATTTGCATCCATCTTTTATAAAAATTCTCCATCTTTCTTGTGATAGCCATGCTACAGTTCCTCTTCCCCCACTTTCTCTCGGGGCTTTTTGTTTTCAGCACACTCTAGCTGATGTGCCACTCYTGCTTTCCCAACCCATTCCCAAGAAAACAGGAGTTAGCTTGAGCTGGGCCTTGCTCCAGGTTTCATATGCTGTGAATAGTGGTCTGTCTCATCACAGAATCCCTAAAACTGTTTGTTTTGGAATGTTTGGAATGTTGTTTGCTTCTTGTTTGTTTGTTTGTTTGTTTTATTTGTTGAGGAGTTGGGTCTGTTTTTTTTTTTTTAATTGTTTTTAGGGAAAAAGAAAATCAAGTGATATTCACAACACAGCTGTCTGTCTAGAAAACATAACCTATTTCGAGATTGAGTGGAAATTATCATAATTTAGATGAAACCAGAAGCCTTGACATTTCATAACTGCATGATTTCCTTATGGAAAAGTTGACATTCTCACTGGAAGATGTGAAAATAATAAGAGGCCCTCAGACAGGGAGTTGACTTACCATTGTGTCAAAATTATATCATAACATGGAAATTTCACTGCAGATGTATTTGCTTGTTGTGATAAGCATATTTTAAACCATAAATTCATATTTATTCGAGGCATAACATCAACAAGTTCTGTCAAAATCTGTAATGCTCAGAAATGAAAATATGATTGCATAAAGTCATCAACAACTTCCATAATAATACAATAGAACTATAGCTCTGTACTTCAATAAGAAGTTTGTTGTTTTGTTTCTTTCCTGGCTTCATTTGAGATGCTTTAAAATGCCACAGGCTTTCAGAATTTAGTGACACAAAAAGCCCACCAAGGAAACATTAAGGTGTTTCTTTCTGACTTTAAGATATAAACAATCTCTGTGTAGACAGGGCTCTTGTTAGCCACTCTTGTACTCCAGCACCATGTGGCTCCTCCAGTTAGAGCTATAAGCAGTTAAAGTTTACCTTGTTTTTTTGTCTCTTTTATTTGAATGATAATTCCTCTCTCAAAAATGGAGTGCGTTCTGACATAAAAATGAAGTGTGAGAGAAAAGTTCTCAGGTGAATTTTTCCTTTCCAGGAACAACAACGTTATCAAAATTTGGACATTCACTGGCATACAGAGTGGCAGGTATATTGCAAGGTGATTGAGGAAGAGATATTGGGGTTGGGGAAGGATTTTCTGGTTCTACATTCTACATCATCATTTGTTTTGAAGAAATATATCATTGCTGATTGTTGGGTTTTTTTTTTTTTATATTATGTCTGAACATTGCTCATAGACTGTAAATATTTTTAGAGATGTGTTTCCATGGGCAAGGTATAATAGGCTTTTTATGTTCAGTTTGGTTTTTTTATTATTTTTCAATARAAATAGTAGTCATTCAGTTATGGCAAGATTTGCATTTGCTCAAGAACATAATCTAGTATTTTTAAGTATCCYAGGAGTGAGGTACAGATAGATCCTTAGTATATATGTGGGAAATGTGTATTCCTMTTCTGATATGAACTTTTGAAAAAGAATATTTCGTCTTCAACCTTGATATTGTGAGTATAAGGTTTGACTTTGGTGGAGTCAGAATTTCATTCCCAGAGGTAAAATATTGAAGAACATTCTCAATGTCACTCCAAAATGCTTTTTTCAGAACATTATTTAGGCAGAAATATTTTAGTTATGCAAATGAAACTTCATTTCAAAACATTAAAGAAAAAGTCCCAGGTCATCTCCTTGCACTTTCACAGGGGACACAACTGCTTTCAGGCATGATATCTGTGTTCTGCTTGTTATAAATCTAACAGAGCAGAAGTTTTGCATAAAAAAATAAGGCACAGGTGGTTATAGGATTATTTTCACATATTTCTTGAAGCATAAAATATCTCCMGGTTTTATATGATAAATTTCCTTTGATATTACTTGTGGATATTTATGAAGAGCAGAAATAGATTCAGAAACACTGAAATAAATACAGAATGGTYTTTCTTGGTACCACCATCTTCACTSTTRARCTAAAAAACATAAGCAGCAAAAATTTRAAAAGTRWTAAGCTMTTAGAAAGCACTAACTCCAAGAGASRATATTTAATCTGCAATAGATTTTGTTTTCAAAACTATAAAGAATTGTTGTTGAACAYCTGGACAGAATTAAACACTAATATAATTCCTGTCATAACATTGATGACATCCAAAAAAAAAAGTGTTTTCATATGTATTTGTAAATTTCTTATATCTATACACATATCTTGCACATATATTAATAAATATGTGTAAATGTGAATGTTTCTATGTATCCCACTTGTATATGCAGAATTTGTGGTGTTGTAATATCATGCCTGTTTTTGTAATAYAGATTTGAGGGACCATGCTTAACCAGAGTTCTCAATTACTATGAAATCAYTTGTGAAGATCCCATGAGAAGTAATAATTCTTAAACGCAGTAGTTGTTTCAAGTTTAGGAGCAGTCTGCTTTTGGTGAACATTACTTTGGGCCCTGCTGTATTTAAAAGCTTTGATTAGGCCTATAAAGAAAGCAGGGATTGCTTTTGTCCAGACAGGCTCTGCTTTGAAACAGAAACAAGTTTGGTACAATATTCATGTAGATTTATGTACACAAGAATGAAATAGTACAGCTCCTTATTGTCTCACAACTTCATATCCCTCAAACCACTTTCATTAGACCAGTAAAACCAAATCAAATATCATCCCTGTAGCTCTTTCATACAAAGTTKCTGGAACGCAGCTGAATTCTAGGAAGACATGAAAAAAAAAGCAAAGTTCAAGCAACACAGATATTTTAATAAAAATTCTTTAAGTTTGTTTCAAAACTCCTGACACAATAAAAGTAAGAGCTAAGTGGAGGAGAACAACCATAGTTTTCTGGACTGCTATGCTGAAATAATATGGCAGCTTGACCATTAAACATATAGAAACATATTTTAAATATGTTTTAAAGAGCAGTTTATAAGATCAGCAATAGCTTTGATGATGTTAATTTAGTACAGATGTACTGATAATTGCTGGAACACATACAATAAAAAGGCAAATTCAACTGAAGAGAAGGACTTATTATTCAGGCTTATAAGGAGCAAACATAAATTTCCAGAGTTTGTGCTTAACATTTACAAGTTCTGCTCTAGGGTATACACTTTGTATGCAAAACCAGGCATCTATCTTTGGATTTGACCTCTGCYATCTTTCAGGGGATAACACAATAAACACATGGATTTTAAGAGTGTAACATATTAATCTAAAGGTATTAAAATATATGCAGTATCTGTCTGCTGATGTCTGTAAAAGAATTTATTGTCATGAAAACACATTTGTGAGTGACTTCCTTTTCCTCTCTTCTCTGTAATGCCATTTCCACCAGGGGAAAGCAAATGTCAGGTCTCTGAAAGAGAAAGCGATGATTTGTATCTTAAATACTGGTTGTCAAATCAATACATCCCTCAATCTGGCTCAAACAGAATGCCCAACTTGTAGTCTGTGAATAGAAAAAAATAGGAGATACCTTTTTTGAATATTGTTATCTTTTTTGGGTCCTTCAGGGGAAACAGAGTTCTCTTCATTCTCAGCCACAGAAATATAAGAGTGTAAGCATGCTCTACAAAGTAAAATTGCCAGCTAGTCAAGGGAGGGGATTGTCCCWCTCTTCTCTGAGCTGGTGTGGYYTCACCTCAAGTGCTGTTTTGGTCACCACAYCATAAAAGAGACATTGAGCTGCYAGAGAGCATCCAAAGGAGGGCCACGAGGATGGTGAAGAGCCTTGAGAGGMAGCCATAYGAGGAGTGGCTGAGGTCACTTGGTCTGTACACTCTGGAGGAGACTGATTGCCRTCTTCAACATCCTTACTTGGGGCAGAGGAGGGGCAGGCAGGGATCTCTTCTCTGTGAGTAACCTGTGACAGCACCCGGATGAATGGCCTGAAGTTGTGCCAGTGGACTTTTAGCTTGGATACAAGAAAAATGTTTTTAACCTTGTGGATGGTTGAGCACTGCACTGGCTCCCCAGGGCAGTGGCCACAGCAGCCGCCTGACAGAGTTCAAGAAGTGTTTGGACAATGCTCTAAGGCACATGATGTGTCTCTTGGGGTATCCTGTGCAGGGCCAGGAGTTAGACTTTAACGACCCTCACTTCTAAATCAGGATACTCTCTGAAAATCATATGCTTTTCTTCAAAGTGATTGTGCAGTGACACTTTGAGTGTCTTGCTTCTGCTGAGTCCATCTAGACTAACATTTTAGATGGAAGAGCTGCACTTAGGCTGTTTTGAAAGCTGTGCTTTTTGAGTTGCTTTTGTTCTGGGAGTGGAGCAGTTTTGGAAGTCTTTGCAGCTTTGGAGCTATATTTCTTTCAGATGAAGCTATTCTGGAAGATGCTTTCTAGGAATACATTGAATTCAATCCAACAGATACTGGGAAATCAGGCCACAGCCACTGATAATTTAAATCTAATGTATGTATTTGGATGAGGATTCATATAAATGTATAGGCTTCCTTTACCAGTATGTCTGTTTTACAAGAGTTATTCTAGCTTCTGAGTCTTCTGTGCTGTGCAGAGGGTTGATAAACCAGATATGATGAGTGTAAAAGTGTTAAAGCTAACTCTGCATGATGCCTACATAGATATATGCATTTCTTCCAATGGAATGATGGCTTTTTCCTGCTTACCTCTTCATACTACCATAATCTGAGCCACTGTTTATTATAACAGTAAAAAAAAAAAAAAAAAAAAAAAAAAAAAAAAAAAAAAAAAAAAACAAACAAAAAAAAAAAAAAAAAAAAAAAAAAAAAAAAAAAAAAAAAAAAGGAAAAAACAACCTAAAAGTATGACTTAAACTTGACAGTAGGATTTTACTTAATATCATTTGCTTCTACAAAAAATGCAGAAATAACTTTATTCTTTATTTATGTGTCAGATTCCCAGATGCCTGCTTAAAGGGTTATTCAAAAAAAACTCAGAACAGTTCATAATACACCTGYTGTAAATGCATACTTTGAGATGAAAAAAACCAAAAATCCTAGTTCCCCTTTGATATAAGTTTGCCAAACTGAGGTTATGTGTTTGCATGTGGTATTCAGCCTCTTAGCAGTCATGTGCTGGAGGGTCACAAGAAGTGGATGGCCTTTTTGTGTGGAGCAGTGATATATTCTGAAAACCAATGGGGCAGCAATACTTTTCAAACTTTTATGAACCGTTTCATACCCTGGAGTGGTGGTGTGTCTGTATAGTGTCTATAACAGCAGACATGATGTGCTGTAAAACTAGCTAGCTGATATACCATGAAATGCAGGGGAAAAAGAAATCTGAGTGCAAGAAAAAGAGTGACTAGTCCATTATCAGAAATATTACTAGTTTTTATATATTAACAGTATTTTAGAAAGGGAGAGGAGGACTTTAAAAGCAGCTAGGTTTCTACATACAAATTAGTTTGGTGCTCCTTATTAAATTAGTTCCAGCACATTAACCTAAATCTTTAGCTGTACTTATGTAAGTGAACTCAGATTCTCTGGTTCTCACCATTTATCCTTTAGCATGGCATTTTTTGGTGTAATAGTCCTGCTTTYGAAATTGCCAAAAGACTTATTTGACTTGAAAAAATCACTCAACCTGCCCCTCAAATATTGAGATTTTCATGTGTTGGGATGGGTGACAGAAACTRTGTGGTCAGTGCATGAATGGGAATGGTATGAAAGGACACAAACATTATCAAAATCAATGGATTTTTTTTTAATGAGAATTGAATGTTAATAAGTAATTCTCAAATTGGTTTCTGATGTCCAGTCATTTGCTAGCTCTCTTTGCAGATGGAGAATTGTACATTATGTGGTCAATCACAGCACACAATTGGTAGGAGTGATAATCACTGTAGGGTTAATTAACCTAACCTATCTTCTCTCCATGCTGACAAGTTATGAGGGTTTACCCTTTTTATCAATATATCCCATACCATTATTTTTCTTTTTTGAGGGGGGATTTTGTTAGTCTTTGGGCTATTTTGAGGTGGGTGGAGTTTATTTGATTGTTATTTGTTTGTTTTTTTGGTTGGTTTTGACATTTGTTTTAACTTTTAAAGTATCACTAATAGGATATGTAATAGTTGATCACCATTTAAAAAAAACTTATTACTTCTTTGAAAAGTTGTGGTAGGTGGTGGGTTTAGGGCATTTYTACTTACTTTTGAAGATAAAACGTTATGCTAAATCAACATTCTTGTACTTGTTTTTTAAAGTAGTTTAAAGGAAAGTAAATTTGGCACTAACAAATTTTATTTCATTATGAGGCACATTTTCCTGTGGAAAATTATGGTTTATTCTCAATTGTAATTTTAATTGGGAAAGTTATACAAAGAATTTCAGTGATATTCTCTTCTAAATTCAAAGGTAGTTCACTAGATTGACTTCGCACTCAGAACACATAATGCACAGGTGATAACTCCTCTTAATATTTTCAATAAAAAAATGTAAATATACAAGTATTTTAAGCAACTGAAAACACACTACTAAGCATTTATAATTTAATATACTATAACTTGGTTCACCTAAATAAAATGGCCTGCCTTTTGATATCATCCTCTGTCCCCCTCACCTGGATTCTCTTGGGACCCTAGGTAGAGACAGGGGAATTTTTGAGAGCTCCTATTCTGGAATAAATCCTATTCCGGTGAAGCCTTTTTTTTTTTTTTTTTTTTTTTTTTTTTTTCCCCATTGAAACACATCTGAAAAGGAAAATGCCTAAGGTCTGTTGCTTTTTTCTAAACTCTTGATCCAATATGACAATATAAAATTCAAGGCATAACAGAGATACTGAAATGACAGGGAGCTTAGAAAGTTTGAGGTACTTCAGAAAGCAGCAAAAACTGCAAAAGCTTCAGTGTTTTTAGTTATTCTTCAGAGGAGAAGCATCCACTACTAGACAAGGCAACAAAATGCTCTTTTGTTCACATTTGCAAGATATGGAGTAAAAGTGCAGAGAATAACAAATGGAAGAATAGGAAAATCTTTTAGCATAGTGAACTTTGTTTATCTTCTAAATTTTTCCTAGAACAAGCCTTTTGGAGAACAAGCCACTCCTCTGGGATGAGACTAGTCATCCCACAGTCGTAGAATGGCCAGGGCTGGAAAGGACCTTGAAATTCATCTAGTTCCAATCCCCYACAATGAGCCAAACACTAGATCAGGATGYTYAATCCCCATTCCCAACTGAATCTGRATGTTTCCAGGGATGGTGCATTAACAGCTTCTCTGGGCAACTTGTTCMAGTGTCTCACTACCCTCACAGTAGAGAATTTATTCCTACATATAATCTAAACCTACTTTTTTCAGTTAAAAGCCATTACCCTTTKTCCTGTCACTATCTGCCCATGTAAAAAGTCTCTCTCCCTCTTTTTACAAGCCCCCTTTAAATCCTGGAAAGTCATGAGGAGGTCTCCCCACAACTTTCTCTTCTCTAGGCTGARCAACCCAAATTATYTCAGCCTGTCCCKRTAGAAGAKGTGCTCCAGCATTTTTRCCTACTCTGAACCTTCTCCAAYAGGTCCATGTATTTCTYGTGCTGAGGATCCCAGAGCTCRATGTGGCTTCAGTTGGTACATGGTGCTAGGGCTGAGCAGAATCRCCTCCCTTGTCCTGGCCACRCTGCTTTTGAGCAGTGCAGGATGTGCTTCCTGATGATTTTCTCCATTCTGAAGAAATGGGCTCTTATCTTCAACTGTTTCTTTCTGTTATTGCCACTTTTTCTCCYATTGTAACAAGATCACAAAACTGTTCCAGAATGTGCCCATGTTTTGTTGCTGATTTTCACATACAGTGCAAWTCCCTTCCTCTGCTAAGTATCTTATGTAGTGTTGTTTTCAGAAACAACTGGCAACATATTCAGTCTCTCAGTCACCATAAAACATTGTATTATGCCTATAGACCAATAGCAAGTGAGAAAAGCAGATTAAGGGTCTTTTATGTCCTTAGTAATTATTAAAGTAAGAGTATTTATTAAAAATTCTGGCCTGAAATAGATTGCTCAGAAGATATTTTACACAACAGTGGTGTTCTGTTAATCTATGGCTCACTGATGGCTGCCAACTGTCAAATAACTCCTGATATAGTGTAAGTTGATAAATAATTTACTTGCTGTTAATAGATCTAAACTCTGATGTTCCTGTTGTAGAACTATATTGTGCCAAGTCCTCCAGACTTAGTAATGAAAAAGCCAAAAAAGTCATGTTGGGTTACAGTGCTTTATGTTTACTCAGAGTGTCCTTGGGTTATCCACCATAAACACTGGATTCTCAGTGAATACTGTATATCTGACTTAAATAGTCACTACATATGATATACACTTTTCTTTTAAATAGCATATTTTTCCACTTAATTCCAAATGTTTTCTAATCATAGCCGCAAAAGATCTTTGAAATTCCACGCACATTACAATATGCAATATACAGGAACCAGACACAATGATCCTCGKGGGTCCCTTCAGGCTCAAGATATTCTATGATTATATGAYTGAGGAAGAAAGCACCTGGCTTGAACCTCTGATTGCATTCCCCCTTGTAACTGCTACTGTTTACGTGGCTGAAAAGGCACTGTTAGCACCAAGAACCAAMTTCCAATGGAACCTGATTTTCACTCTTCCACCCTCTGTTCCCACAGTGGTTTGGGGCTGAAATGCCTTGTGCTCTAAATTAGTTTAGTCAAGTAAAGAGTYTGCCACAGTCTTCCTTCAAAGGAAGGCAGCCTAGAACCAATTTGTCAAAAGATCAAAATTAAGAGTATGTTTAACAAGACTGTGCATATAGCTAAAGAACAGTGGAAGAGCTCAGCTGAAGTAGAACATTTTTATAAAAAGGGGATTTTTCTGCAGCTTCTGTCTGGCCTCCTTCTTGTTCACAGAAAAGTACATTTTTTTCTGCAGATGTGAAATCTGAATTGGTATAGAGTACTTTGTTCAACACTAATATAACAGAAGCTTGATTGTACAGCTTTAAACTGAAACAGCAGCAGGAAAGGATTTGCAATTTTTATTATACAAACACTAACAATTTTAATTTTTGTAGTACAAGCAGATAAAGAGCACTAAGTACAATATTATGATTTTTTTTCTCCATCAATATTATAGAAGTGCATTAAAATAAGAATTTGTAGAGGGGATCAAATAAATTGACACTCAACACTTAATTAGCTCATGTTGAATTTGATTACCCAGGTTCACCAGGGTCTAGAATTGGGTTTCTAATGTATAATTACATACTGTTTGTGGGAATTAAAAACAAATTAATTTATTTTACACACTTCTATACTTTATTGCCTGGAAAGTCAGGAGCTGCACAACAAACATTAGCAAATATGGTGTAATGAACTGAACAAATGACTGCYTTTTAGCCCAGGTTTACTGTTTAAATCATAGATCTTTGCTTCTTTCCTCTAGCCACATTCCCATTCACTTTGTTATTCCTTCTATAATCCCAACAGACTTTATTTTCAAAATTGCTTTTATCTGTCATGCCATGTAAAATGAGCTTTAGAAGTCTAAACAAAATAATGCCAATTACCTCSCTTTCTTACTTCATTATCCCCAGAAAAGCCAAATATATTTGTTAAACTAGAGTTGCTGTCCCTGAATCCTTACTGATCTGGAGTTTAATGAAATCTCCTCCCTCAAAATAACTTCCTTAATGTACAAACTACACATCAGTTAGCTTCAAAGGATCATTCTTACAAAAGCAAGGGCTATTCTAAATTACTGAATACTACATAAATTTATTCCAGAAACTTATCTTGTACAAATCTAGAACTAAATAAATAGTAGGCCAGTTTTCATTGCCTCCTCTCCTAGTGCTGCTTGAGATTTCTGGTTTTCCATTTGTATTTGCTTTGCAAAGAACATCCAAATTAAAAATCAA
>NW_026623432.1:639741-649669 GCF_030028575.1 Malurus melanocephalus
TGGAGGATTCTCGTGGCATGGCAGGGAGAAAGATCCTTCAGTGAACTATCGGAGAGAGACTCTGTTGAACCCCTCTGGGGGCCCGGAGGGGAAGCTACTCCCAGGAGGGAAGAGAAAGGCTTTGGGATCTAACAGCTGATTCCACAGGTCTTTTTTTTCTTTGTGTTTATATGATTTTTAAATAAATAGGTTTTTTTCCCCCTTTTCTTTTCACTTTCCTCTCTGTGGAAAAGGTTGTCTCTAGGACCCGGGTGGAGAAAAGAGAGGGGGAGGGGGTTTGCTGAAACTTGGGAGTGTTTTGCTCCCATTGAATTCATTCAAACCACAACAGTACCTTTTCTATATTCTTCCTTAAGAGAGTTTGGACAATGATAACATTTCTTAAATCATTATGGTGAAGCTCTCCACCCACAAATCCAAAGACAAACTATGTCCTTTCCAGAATTAGAAGTCAMTTCTCCTTTAAGATATCATCAGTTGGTCAAGAGTTTTCACCGTGAGTGTACTCGTTTCTGTAGGACCTTACTTTTATGCACTGTTTAAATAACTCAATGCATTTCAAAACAACAACAACAAAAAAAAATCTTAAGAGAAGCTCCTGATTATATTATCTTAAAACAGTTAAGTTGCTAGAAATTAAGAATCTCAAGTTCAGATAAATGCAACTATTCCTGTCTATTCACTAGGGAGTGTCTTGTCTAGAATTTGAAATTTAAACAGTAAAAACACTATMAGATGGGAAGTTTCTACATTTTCAATAACACTCATGACATTTCCTTTGTACTATCTTTGCAAAATACTGACATAGTAGAATTGAAGCCATATGGTGTTTTGTACTTGGTTGTGGGGGGAAGSTTGTTTAGAAACAAAATTAAGAGCCAGAGACAGAAGTGCTACAGAAACTGAAAGAARAGTATATCACTGTCTACCTCAGAACAGTTACAATTTCCACTGCAATCAATGTTTTTGCAGTTTTTTTCTCATACTCGTGCCCATGTTAAGATTCTCAGTCTGTTGTGTGGGTCTCAAGGTGAGCTAATCCCCAAGATTCCCTCTTGAGGAACAAACAGAGGGTTTGCAGCCACAGCCACACCGAGGCAGCTGAGCCACCAAATCACGTTAACCCGCCAGCGACGGTGCACTCCAGAGTCTTGCTGAAGCTGCACCACACAAGCATTTCGAGTTTGACTCAACATTCTTTCAACCCTTCTTTCACTGATGCAGGATGTGGTGTGTTGGTTTTGTAGCTGGTGCGACACCCTTAATAAATAGACAATAGGCATCTAATTGCTTCTGCTCTTGAATGCAGGGAATGTCAGAACATGTTTCTAGTTTGTGTTCTAGATTGTTGGATTTTTTTCTCTCTCTTTTTGGTCATCTTCTGAAGGACTTTTAATGTCACCAKAGTCTAAGGGGATTTGAAATCATATTATGAGGAAGTTAAAATGTTGTTACATCCCAGAGAAAGAAAGTTTCTAGACCTGAGAATCATCTTTATTACTAGCACAATTCTTAAGGAGAATGTTTTAAAGCTTAATTATCATCAAAGGAGTCTTGGTGTATTCCTGTCTTTCTCTARAAAGATTTCTTCTAACTTCTTAATTATAGTAAGGAATTTGCATARTTGTACTAGAAACATAAATAACTTCATGATTTTAACAGCCGTTCATATGACATAGTCTGCTTCTATACAGAAGATATAATGTACTGCCTAGCCTTGTTTCCAAATTAAACTRTTAAAGACTGTCACTCACCCTTTTAAAATACTTTTATTAAGAAGCTCTTCATTAGTTCCTTCAAAAAACTGTTCACTAGATAGGAGGAAATTTAGCTTGTTACTCACAGGTGCTAAGGGACTGAGAAAAGAAAGGCCCCCACATATTTTATTAAAAATTTAAACACATGCCAAGTTTATTTGTGCCTAAGTGAGAATTCTAGAGTTTTCCTAAGTATACTGTCCAGTGGAAAAATTAAAAACACAACACAACCAAACAACAGAGGAAAAACAAATTGAACTTTGGCATAGTGCTTGAGATGCTTTATTCCCAAAGTCCAARACAGGTTTGCTTTTTAAGAGACTAGAAATAAATGCAAGGTATCAAAGCTCCAAACACGAGATTAGARCAGTGGGTTGTTTACTTGGATGTCTGAATTATTGTTGGCAAATTTGGCAGAACATCTGACGTCACAAAGGAGAAAAAAAGCCAAATTAACCTCTGACTCATGGTGCTACAAAACCCTTGCCTCCCGCTCTATTTGTTTGACTACCAAAGCATTTTCTAGGTAATCAGAAGCTATGGGGAAGGGACTATTAAAATATTAGTTATATATTTGTGAAAGAAATGTAATATTATTTTACACTAAAATAATTAAAAATTGTTTAAATTTATAAATACTTACTCAGAGACCAAGGAAATACTTACTCAGAGACCAAGGAAAATAAAAATTTGAAACTTAAACATGCTTTTTAAAGTTTACAATGGGTATAATAAATATGGATGGTCTGTCCTGTGTTCTGAGGAACTTCAGCACACAACCTAAGCAAAAATTTGGATTTTTTTAATATGAGATTTTTATTATGTTCTTGTAGTACAAATGATAATGCTTATCACTGATATTGATTTCCRATAAGTTAATCAATATGAGAATATACAGTTAATTTGCCTGTCTGAGTTTGACTGTTGCTCTCTTTGCTTCACATAAAAAATGCTATTCTTGTAAGTCCAGTTGTTATTTATTCATTTACCAGTTCCTCAGCTAGCGAGAAACACCACAACTTAATCCATTTTAGTGCAAGTACTCTGATCTTTCACATGGCAGTGTTAAAATAGACACATTTAAGTACCTTACTTTATTTCCACTTTCATTGTCTAACTTGGTTACTTTCAGTGGCCTAGTTCCTCATTTCTCTGGGACCAGTGTGTTCAGATTCAGATCTTAATAACTGTTCTGGTCTCTAGAGTTGGGACCTCTTCAAGCCAGACAATTGACTTCACTGTAAGATGTTTGCAGGAAATGCTACTGGTACTTGAATCTTGGTAGAATTGTATGTAGGGGAGTAATCTTTTCAGCTCTTTGGCTGTCAGCTGGTACTTTCACAAGGATTTAATTCACCTCTTAATTTAGGGTTACCAGGTCTTTTKGTTCAGAGGGGAACATCTCTTGATACCAAGGACAGAATGGATCTTTTACTAAAGAAAAGGAGTAAATACAATGCAAGAAAACACACCTTACCTAGAATTTGGGGAAAAAAAAATATTTTTCTTACCTTATTCACCATCCATTAAAATTATATTCTCCTTTAAAAAGCTGAGAGAATTGTTGACAGCAGATCCATTCATTTTTGTATGACTACTGTCTTCTCATATCTATGCAAGAAGTATAGACTAACCAAAACCAACTACAGACACAATTTTGCAGTAGTATTAAGTACTGCAAAACTCTGCATATATCTGTAACTAAATAGTTTGTTATGTGTATGTTGTTTTATTTCCACAACACCACTTTTGCCCTAAATTGCAGCAAGGAGTCAATATTATTCTTCATTTTGCTTTCTCTTTTTTTTCACTTTTGGTTTTTGAGAATCCAGATATTCCAGCTATTTACTGAGTATACACATATAAAATTATATTATGAGGGAAAAGGCAGTTCTCTGCAATGTGGTTAYTCATGTAAAGTATCTAATTTTAAGAGAAAATTTTTATTTTATCTGTAACTCATTCTAGCTGCAGAAATGYATTKGAGTAGTTAATGCTTAGGAATAGTMCCCTATTGTACATGTAGCCTCTGGAAAAGGAAATACTTTTCTGCTTTTTCTGATCTGTGTTTTTAGGAAAATAAATGCTGCAGAGGAAAAAGCTATCTACTTTAAGCAGTAAAAAGATGGAGAAAGCTATTCTAAAATGGCTGACTTCAGCCTGAAAACTATCTAGGAGAATCTAAGTGGAGACCAAAAAGTGAGAATGATGTGGGTTTGAAGATCATAGTATCATAGAATGGTTTGGGTTGGAAGGGAACTATTAAAGTCATTTAGTCCAAACCCCAAGATAACAATAACCCTGAGAATTGGTCAAAAATTCATGACCAGTCTTTTGAAATATCCAGTCATCCATTTCTCTGAAATATCCATTAGGTCTTGGGAGAATGGCAGCACTAAGGTTATGTGCTCTGAARCAAGGAAAAGTCTGTGTCACTTGTAACTAGTCACTTGTAAAAGAAATCCTGAGAAGAACCACAGTGTACTAGGGTGAGTTTTACATATTAGAAATTAGTGCTTGCTCTTTGATTAGCKGCAATTTTTAGACACCAATCATGAGTCTTAAAATTGATGATTACATATATAACAATGCATGGTGATTGRGGCAAATTTCTAAGGGTTAGAAAGAAAAGATGTTTCAATTCCAAACCATTGCAGTGTTTAATTTTTTAAAATGTTAGAATTATAGCGAGGGATGTCTTTACTACTCTGAGCATGAGAATTTAAGTATGAATTATTCAATTAATTTTTCCATGTGTATTTCATCATGYATGTGAAAATGGCCAGCTCCAAAGGAGGAGTAGAGATTTCAGTGTGATCTAGGGCTAAACTTGCTGATATGGAGTGAAATATGCTTCTGCCTTCAGTAAATTTTAAATATTTGAAAAATTTTCTAAAGAGAAAGGTAAGTTTGGTAGGTTTTGGCCTAGAAAAGGTTTTGTAAACCTAATTTTAATGGCATAAAATGCTCTAAAAAATTCTGAAACACAGTTTCATTACAAGTGAAATTTTCAAGTGATTGTATAAAAAKGTGTATTTAACATTTGTATAAATTGTTTGTATCCTTATGAGTCAACATTCTTTCTGACAACACAAAAAATGTGAACTGCTGAAGGAGTGATGATTCAGTGCCTAACCAGCTTTCAGAAGAATCTATTTCTAGACTTCTGCATGACCCAAACATATTTGCTGTTTTTCTGTTTGTTGAGCTTTTTTTCTACACAGCCTCTTCCCTTCAACATTCAATCTATTCTGTACACTAAATTACTTGAAAATCTGAAAGGGTGAGCTTTTCACTTTCTGTCCACTTGAAAGGTACTGAAAAATTTGAAAGACATTTTGCTTTGTGGAGGATCTGAAGGTAAATATTATCACCTACAATAATTTGCTTAAAAAAATCTAATGCTGTGCTTTTCTGCACAGAACTTGGTCTTCACTATCTTAAAACWCAAACACAAGAATCAGTATCATGCTATGGATTTTTATCTCACTGATAAGATAGTTAAGCCTCCGTTATACACCATTGGGGTTTGTCATGAAGTTTCCAGCAGTTGTAAAGCTGTCATAATTATGTGCCTAATGATTTTTTTTTTCTGCATGGGAGCATGGATCTCCCAAAAGAGGGTCTAATCTATTAGCTGTGTGGACCATCAGCTGTATCCAGATTCAGGGAACCATGAAAATGAGTTTTATTCTGTGTTACAGGCTGCTTGTGAGACAGATGTGGCAGCACTCCACTTTGCTCAGATWTATCATGTGTTAAAATGGGATGAGAAATAGTAAAATTTTAAGAGTAAAGCAGATGAATCAATAAAAGAAAAATTCAAGAAAACTTCCAGTGCTTCTTCAAGTATTCTTTATTTCCTGTTGTACTGGATGGCCTTTTAAATATTGAAAAAAAGTAGAAATGCTGAAAAGCAATGCACTCTCAAAAACTGCAAAATCATATGCAAATATTCTGCTGCTCCTAACACTGCAACCCCAGTGAATATATATTTTCCCCTGTAGTCTTGTTATATTTGTAGGATGAGAACACATAGGAAACGAGGTGTATCGATCACAGGATCAGTTGCAGAGTATGACAATTCAGTCCTCATGGTTTAAGGGTTGTAGTGGTGCCAGCAATAGGATGGATGGATGGATGGATGGATGGATGGATGGATGGATGGATGGATGGATGGATGGATGGATGGATGGATGCTGGAGGAATGCAAGCTATGGTCCAAGGACCCCAAGGAGCTCCAAAATGTATCAGAGTGTTTGAAGAAAGTCAAAGCATGTGCAGCTCAGCTCCACTCAGTCAGCTTTTTAGCTTTTTTCAGTCTACAGAGTTGCTTAATGTTCAGCATGTGATGAACTGATTAACTGAATTTGAACTGAGRCCATRTTCCTTTCATCTTTRCRTRYCTTTTGATACAAGCCTATTGCCCCTCTTCAGGAAACCTGCTTCTTGCATACCAGTACTGCAGTTTTCCAGTTTATATTTTATGTTGATTGCTAAGGAAAATATTGATTGAAGGTGTCATCACGAGTCAGAAAGACTCTGTTTAGGCTTCTGGTTGAATTGGAATACAACTGTCTACTTCTCTACTTAATTTTATAAAATGAGAGCATAACATACTTTACCCTTGATTTTTTTTCCCCCATGAGAAGCCATGGGATACTAGGAAAGAACAYTTATGGCATTCTGAGGTAATTCATCTTATTACAGCTCTGGAGAATCTATAAAAGCTGGATGATGCAAACTGTCAAAATGAAGCAGTTGGAGAGGAGATATGACTGGCAGCAATTGTGTTTYAGGTAGAAACAGTGCAAAATGTAGAAAAAAAAATAATATAACACTTTCATATTTGAAAATCAATATTCTTTTGCATGAATTTCCACATMATTTCTAGCCCATATGTGGGGGGAAAATGGGGAGGAAATAGAGGGGTTATTTTTCAGCCCAAATATCACTGGGAAGTATTGTTTACATTTTATTTATAGCATTTACTGTTTGTTCTTAAGTTACACKAAGCACAAAGCCATCAACTGGATTGCGATTGAGTGAGCTCATAATTTCTGTTAGATCAAGAATTATTTCCCTAAAAACTTTGACAGAGACACATTACTTATTCTTATGTTTCAGTTTGCTTTCAGACAGTTTAAGGTGATGGGAATCAATTACTTATATATTGTTTTTTGGGGCAAGTAGTTTGTTGAGTTCTTGTTTYCTCAAGATTAATCTTGAGGTGAAAYCCCTGACTCCCACSTGTGACTCACCAGTTTGGCAATACCAAATTCCAGTGCCCAGCACAGCCAGCTAACTTTGCTCTGATAGTGTTTCTAGGACTAGCTACAGKGTTCAGCTGAGTCCTTAAATACTASAAACTAGACTGTGTGKATGTAAGCAAATTTTGATATAAGCAGGGGCTTAAACCTGGTCTGAAAATAGTGTTGGTGTAGCCTTAAATTCAATGTTAAATCCTACATATGGTAAATTATAAAAGACCTTAGGAAATAGGAAAAAAAATCCAATGAGAGAAAACAAATTACTTAAATATCTATTCTGTATGTACAGACAGTGCACAGAAAGACATTGCCTTGGATTGATACATGGTTGCTGGTTCTCTTCCGTGAGAAACCCTGCCTATTGTCATCACAGAATCAGAGATCAAAGAATGATTTGGCTTGGAAGGGGCTTTAAAACATCCAATTCCACGCCCCCCTGGCATATTTCACCAGAGTCCTGCCCAACCTGGCCTTGAATATTTCCATGGGGATGGGCATCCATAGCTCCTCTGTGCAACCTGTTCCAGTGCCTCACCCCCCTCAAAGCAAAGAATTTCTTCCTAGTATCTAACCTAAACCTGCCCTTTTTCAGCTTAATCCTATCCCCTTTCGGTGGGGAGTTCTACACGGATAAAAGCACTGCAGCTTAAAAAGATAAGTAGCTTAAAAACATCTCTCATTGACACATACAGCTTTTAGTCAGAGCTGTAAAAGATATCATGGAATTTTTCTTGTTCTTGAGGAGGGACAGTTACAGAAATGCCAGGTGTTTTGTAGCCACTGCAAAATCCACCTCCAGGATCACTTTCTGCCTTTTAACAGAGCAGAACTGACACTGGAACACGTGTGTGTCGCACAACAGTCTCTACAGAGCTGCACTGAAATCCTTTGTGCCACCACAATGACAAAACACAATRAAGTAGTAATGATACTGATTTGAGAGCATCACAAGCACAAAGTCATGAAAAGAAAYGCTTTGAAATGCTTTTGGTGCTTTTTGCCCCCTGTGCTGTGGCTCCAGGCCTACAAAGGTTTGTGTACATAAAGAGCAAAGCACAGCAGGACTACTCATGTGCCTCAAGTAAAATACAGTCTAAGTCTTTGTAGGCTTGAGACTTTCAGTTCAGGCTCTCTGCACATTAATTTCTCTAATACATATATAGGATATATTATATATATATAAATTGTTACTTAAAGGAATTACTGGCAATGTGAATTTTATTTTTACAACATATATTATTCTTGCATTTGGTAAAGATGTATCAGAGCTCTTGTTCATTGTTTAATATAAATTGAATTTAGTGACATTCAGTCCAATGCATCGAAAAAKCTTCAGATGTGAAATCCCTTGTGAAGACCTCAGAATTAGAATTGGAAATKCTATGTCTGCCTCAAAGTCCCTAATGTAAATGTCTGAAATTTAGTACAGTTTCTTTCTATATTGAGTGTTTCAACTRTTCCCTGGAAGGAAGAGTACAAGGTGATGGGAATCACTGCTTCTGTGTCAYCTCTTTTTGCCTGTGCCTTCAGACACCACTGGTTTTCTGTGCAGTTACAAGCAATAGAGCACGTTGGGTGTTCAGTGTTTGAGACAGGTGAGAATCAGACCATATGAGGGTTTACAGTGAAAGATTATCTCTGTCTACTGCTCTAAAAGTTCTGGAAAATCAATTAAGTGATCAGAGGTGTATGTGGCTTCCCAGAGGTACGGTACAAACATGCCTTAAATAAGATCCTTCAAAACAGTTCAGCAACTTTGCATAAACACGTCTCTCACCTGTTGCAATACTTCCTAGGAGAGCAGGGAATGTCTAAACAGTAATATATGCCCAAGGCTCAACTCAGTATAGAGTATTAATTTTCAATTCTTCTTCCAATGACTGTTAGTCATTGTCATTGCTGATAAAAGAAAATCTGATAACTATCTTAGGTACTTTCTTTCATCCCTCCTCCAGGCCCCTGGGCTTGGTTCTCAAGATCTTTGGCATTGAATATGTCAGATTTGCCTCAATGGCTTCCCTTCTCTATTCCCTTGAGAATTTAGGACATTAACTGGATTCTGGCTTTGAGTTCCTGATTGTAAGGAGAGACAAATACTGGTGTTCCCAGATGCTCTTATCCAGCCCAAATGACCTTTCCTTCCCAGTGGATTATGCAAGTGTTCAACAGAAAATGTTTCATCTCCTTTCCTGCCTTTGGTGAGAACTGAAAAAAGAAGTGACATGTCACAAATGTTTTCGGGGACACCCAATTTAGCAATCACTGAGATGAATAGGATTGGTCATACCTCATAATGCAATTGTTTAAAAGCAGTGGGGACCTGCCATTGCATCCATCACCACGGCTTAGGAGGCTATCGCCACAGTTGTAGCAGCTAAAATCTTTTTATAAAAGCCTTAGATTTTGGAAAAGAAAAAACATAATGCTGTACTGATGCACAATGGCGGGGTCTGCACTGGCTATAAGTTTCCTGGTCCTTTCAAAGGAGACAAAGATTGCTATTCAGGACTGTTTCAAATGAAGAAAGAACAGAACTCTCCATAGACCTGAGACAGCTAAAGCGGTGTGAAATTTTGTTAGAAGTGGTAGAGCTGAAACCTACAGCAGCAGAGAGCTGAGACTGAAGTGAGGTGTCTGGAACTCAGATCAAGGATGTGACCTCCTTAGATGGATGCAAATCTTCCTGCATCCTAGACAACATTTCAACAGACATGGACTACTTTGGATTTTCTCTACACCCACCTTAGATGAAATACCATTTTTGTAGATTGGRATCAGATTTTAAGTGTTCTTTGGATAAGGAACTCCAATCCTTCACCTTTCAAATAAATGAAGTTCTGCAGACAGATCCACAGGCAGATCCACAACAAAAATGTCTGACAAAAAAAATCTCACCAATAC
>NW_026623432.1:650906-656905 GCF_030028575.1 Malurus melanocephalus
TGAGCCCAAAGGGATCTCCCATAATGAARCTTGCAATCATGCTATGTTTATAGCAATGTTTCAGCAATGTTTTCATTATAAATTTCATGTAAACTCTTCAATCTCTGAAYTCAGCTGAGAGGCTCAGAGAGGGGATATTGAGTGGCCACATACATTTCCAGGTGAAAGAAAATAAATAATGTCTTTAATTTTGTTAGCTAGGGGCTGCATTTTTTTAAAATATGGGAGTTTTATTTATAAGGTCAAGTTGTGAGTTTGTATGAGGGAAAAGTGCCCAAAACCTAGACACACAATCAATGTTGAGTGCTACATATAAAAAAYACAATTATTTGTGCTTGCCAAGCCCCATGCCTGGCTGTTGCTGTGGTAAACATTTCTCACAAATGCCTTTTCTTTTTTAGACAAAAAATGTGCAGTCTTTGGAAAGCACACTGGGTTGCTGTCATCATTTATCTGCTTAAAAGCTCTGTGAGGAARGAATCCAGAGAATAGCAGTGCTGCTCCACATCACTGTAAATTGTTTGTTCTGAGGAGGCACCAAACCTTGAAAGCTGGACATAAGTGTTGAAACTGCAGAACACGTTGGTGTCTGATGCACATTGTCTGAACATTTCTGATTGGTATATATTTAGAAAACCAAGTGCCATTTGCACCATTTTTTGTTTAATGATATGACATCTCCATCTCTAAATTCTCCCAAGCAAGCCTGAATGACTTGAAAATGTTTTGGTCATGGAGGCTGATGACAGAGTCAGAACATGATGTTAGGGTTGTTCTGATATTTTTATATGAACCAAATGTTCTTGAGAAATTACACTTACTTCTTTCAATGTGTAAAATYGCATGCAGTTATTCCTGAAATTCTATCAGACATGATGTTTTTTATGAGAGCAGATAAATTCCTTCACCTAGAGTCCTTCCTCACCTTCTGATGAAGAGAAAACCTTTGCACTTGAGAAGTGTCATCTGATAAAAGYTTATGGTGAATTTTCTTATTCAGGGAAAAAGTCGAACTGCCTTGATTAATGTGTGAGACACAAGACTCAGGGACTAGAAATGAAGTTCAAGCATCTCTGTTAATGAATTCTAATTTACTATGTAATTTTTCTCTCTATTGTTTCTAATTGAGAATGTTGTGCATGTTGTCAGCAGAGAGTTACAGGGGAATAAGCCCTAGTGACCTGATAGAATAGAGAATTAAACACTGATTTTATTTACAGAGCATTCTTTTAGTCATGCTGGTGTTTGAATTTAGCACAAGGATTGCTCTCACAGGTATACCTCAGYTAATTTACCTGCAGCTTGTGGTTGATACAGAGTTCATCACTGGGTAAGTACAGAAGATTGCCCTTTTCTCTACCATCAGATTGTATCTCAAAGGTGTTCTTGTAAGAAAAAATAATCAGATTTGTTAAATCCCATTTTTTACAATTTACAGAAAAATTGGTTTTTAAGAACAAGTAATCCATGAAGACACAGTTTAGCAATTCAAACGGTAACCTATTTAATAAATGAGGACTCAGAAATCTGCACCTTGCCTGATCATGGAATTGTTTTTGTGTCCCTGTTACAAATTTTCTCTAGTATTACAGGTAGATAAAAGAATGTTTCACATCAAATAAACATTTCTTCTTTCTCTGTTTTTGTGTATGTACCAATGATGTAATAACACAAATATCTGTRAAATAATTTCAGGAAAAGACATACAGTACTTCCTTTTGGAAAGGAGTGTCTTATTTTGTTTGGCATTACTGTAAATAATGCATGGGAAACACTTGGGAGCTACTGATCAAAATACCTTTCTGTTGATAACTTGATTTAGTAGATAAGACAAAAAGCTTTTCCCCTTGAAGCTGTTGGATTAAATGAGTTCAAGGTGAGGGCTAGCTTAGGAAAGGTTCCAAACAAGTGAGCAGTTTCTTTTCTTGTGTAACTTCCACAACATCAAACTCAACACATCCCTGGTAGAAATATTTGTATTTTTGGCAAAATGATGAAATATTACATGAGCTTGATATCCAACCCATGACACACACTATTTTTTTTCCAACTGCAGSCAACTTTTTTAACTCAAGAAAGAGAACTTTACTAATAACTTACCTGCTAATTTACTTTAGAAGATACACTTTCTGAAGTCGCTCCATAACTGAGGTGTATTTCTCCACATTAATTTCAAATTGTGTTTTTTCGGTCTTGCCACTCACAAAAAAAAAAAAAAAAAGGAAAGGTGCTTATGTAAGTCCACCAACTGCGTACATCCATGAAGGCTGCAGTTTTATTCCATTAAGGAAAATATTTAATTTAAAGTAATGCATTAACCCTTTCCTAAGAAACACTACGACTGTCACATAATTAGATATTTTCTTAGAAGTAAATATTATTTTGTTATTCTCCCCCCCATTCATATTGATTTTTACTTACAGTTCTTATACTAGTTACCTCTCTAAGACTGAGGGAGTTTCTCTACATGTGGGATTCAATTCTTGTATTAAGAAAGGGAAGATTTAATCTCTCTTCTTTTTTTTTTTTTTTTTTTTTTTTTTTTTTTTTTTTTTTTTTTTTTTTTTTTTTTTTTTTTTTTTTTTTTTTTTTTTTTTTTTTTCCCTGTGGGTGCACATTGGATTTAATGGCTTTTCATTTCCCTTTAGTTCTTATGCTCATCTTCCTTTAAAGTTGCAGGCAGAACGATAACATGCCATCATTCCCTCAACACTGGGCCTCACGTTTTAAGTCATGTAGAACAAGGTACAAATGTTTTGGCTCTGCTTTCCTTTCCTTCTTGCTTTCCTTATTTATACAACACAGTCATAATAAATGAATAGTATGATCCAAAGAGAAATAATTGCAGCTCCCCAGTATACCAGACACATGTAAGATTGAGTGTTGCTATCTTCTGAAGGAATTTCTATGGTCCTTTTCACTGTCTTGCAGAATAAGTGCTGCCTTGCATGAGCCACAGACTTGCTCCTACTCTGATTTCTGATAATTTTAATGCACTACACTTTTCAGCTTTCTGCTCGCATCCCTCTGTGCTTGAACTCAGAAAAAAAAAACCATTAAACATGAGTATTTCAGGCTTAGCATAAATTTCTCATTTGAAATAAGGAGCTATAGGTTAGGAATTCCCAGGACACTGCTTAGCTGTAATTTCAGGGCATGATTAATTTCTCGGTGCAAATCACCAGGCAGACACCCTCAGGGGTTCCTTGCTTCTGCTTAAAGCAGAAGACTGAAACAGAGCAGGTCTCATTCATAGAAGAGACTGTAATTTTACTGTTGACACACACCTGCAAATTTTCTCTGYATCAGGAGCTACGGCTTAGATGCATACACGGCTTTCTGATAACCTTTCAGGTGCTGAAGTCTAACTTTCAGAATCTCTAAGAAAATGCCATATGCAATGAGAAACCCGGTTTGCAATGGAGAGAAATGCATCAAAAGGCAGTGGTGCTTCTCAGCTTCTTTGCCAGAGCTCTGCTTTACCCTCCCCGGTATTGCCGATAAGCTGTCGGCAGCAGCCCCACGAGCTGAGGCGCACGAAACATTTGCAGCGGCAACATCTGCTGATAACCTTGGCTGTGACAGACACCATCAGCCCGGCGCACCCAGCCCTGCAGGCAGCGAGAGGGGGTGGCCACATTTCCTCAGCCGAACGCTCTGCCCTTTGGGATTTGTCCCCCCTCCCCTGAAGGGGCGCGACCCTCCCGCTCCCTCCGTCCCTCACAGCCCGGCCCGGCCCTCCCGCAATGCCGCCAGGTGGCGCCTTCCGACCGCGCTTGGAGCCGAGCCGCGGGTGGGGCCGGGAGCGGGAACGGGGCCGGGAGCGGGAATGGGAACGGGGCTGGGAGCGGGAACGGGGCTGGGAACAGGGCCGGGAACGGGGCTGGGAACGGGAATGGGAACGGGGCCGGGAGCGGGAACGGGACTGGGAACGGGACTGACCTGGGAACAGGGCCGGGAACGGGGCTGGGAACGGGGCTGGGAACGGGGCCGGGAACGGGAACGGGGCCGGGAACGGGACTGACCTGGGAACAGGGCCGAGAACGGGGCTGACCCGGGAGCGGGGCTGACCCGGGAGCGGGGCTGACCCGGGAGCGGGGCTGGGAGAGGGGCTGGGAAAGGTCCTGGTCCGGGAGCATGCTTGGTAACGGGTCCAGTTCGGGAGCGGGTCCGAGAGAAGTTCCTAGTCCTGAAGAGCTTCAGGAAGGGGTCCCCGCTTCAGGAGCGGGTCAGGGAGCTGAGACGSCCCGGGGAAGAAATATTTTAATAAAGAGGGAGCCACCGCCGAGCTTGGGGCGGGGGTGCGAGCGTGGGAATGGGGCCCTGGGGCGTGCGGGGCGCAGCCTTACGGCCTGAAGTGCCCCAAACAACGTGTCTTTTTTTTGTGATTATAATTGTCAGAATTAAAAGTATGAATTCCAAACATCTCCCAGTGAGTGATGCTGCGTGGTTCGGCTGCAGCAGCGGCCGGTGAAGGTTGTCAGGTGTCGGTGGCATGTTGGAACAGGGGTGTCTTAGCACGACGGGTTCAAGCAGAGATAAAGGGGAGGCGGGCGGGGGACAGGGGGCATAGCTTTTCCCTGACTCCGGTGACACGGGAGAAGCCGTCCCAGTGGGAGCACCGCGGCTTGTCGCGGCTGATCGCGGTGTGYCGGGGTGCGGCTCCGGGGCGCGGAGGTGCCTGACCGGGGCAAAAACTGGGGTGCGGGATCGCCGGCGGTGCMGCGGCCGCACTCCGCTCCGGTCCCGGTGTCTGGATCCCTGCCGRTGCCTGTGCATGTGTGTGTGTGTGCGTGTGTGCCGCTGAGGAGGGGAGGAGGGAGGAAGTGGGGTGGTGGTGGTAGCGGCTGGCGGGAGGGGGATGATTATTGGCAATGGGCGGGAGAGAAAGAGGCGACTCCTGTTTCCTTTTCTTTCTGCCAGCGCAATCTCGGCTCATTTTCTCTAAGCTATACAAGTTCACGGACGAGCTACCTAGCCAGCCCTCCTCTCCCGTCATGGACCTCCCAGGTAAAAAGGCCGTTCTCCTCCCCGCCGGCTGTTCTTTTTGCAAAATATCATTTTAAATGATAGCAAAAATTAGATGCGGAGTTAGGACAGCGGTAGAGATGCTTCTGGGGAAGCGCAGGGACGATCTTCCAGGAGCGAGATCTCCGGGTGTTCTGGTGAACGGGAAAAACTGAGATGCAACTTCCGAGGGAGAAGCCGGGTGAGGCTTTGACTCCTGCGATATGTGTGCATGCCGCGGTGGGAGCCGGGGGATACCTGAGCCGGTTGCTTCCCTCTGCCGGGTTTAGGGAGTCGCCGGGGTCGGCTGCAGCGGTGGTAGCCTGGTGTGGGGCTAACAGGGTTGGGAAGTACAAATCGGTGCCCGAGCGCAGCAGCCCCCAGGCGGGGAAGAAGGCGGCGGCGGCTTCCAGAGCCCGGCCGGGGCAGCGCCAGGGCGAAGGCGCGGGCTTCGGAGCGCCCCGGCAGCCCGCGAACTCTACAGATAGCGGGGCAGCTCCATAGAGGGGAGAACAGGCGAGTTACTCATAACAGGAATAAAATTGCTTCCGTAGTGGYTGGGGCATTAGGATACTGATACACACCAGGGTCGCAGATGCAGTAAAAAGTGAATCTGAGGAAAGAAGTGGAGCCGGGTTTTGGAGCCCSGCTTGGTTGTGGGGCGGGAAAGTGATTGCCCGAGGAGCCCGCAGGATGCTCCACCGCGGGTTTGGGAATGCAATCTGCCGCGCTGCCCCCCTCCTCCCCCCTCGGAGTACGGCAGGGGCTGCGGGACCCCGGAGAAAGAGGGGACACCGGGCAGCCGGGCGTCTCCCAGACCTGTTGTACTCGCTGGTGCGCCCGGGGCGGGGAGGGGCAGCCCACCGGGCGGCGTGGTGCCGGCTCCTGCTGCTGTGCTTCACCGCCGCCTTTCCCCTTGGCAGGCTGCTGCGTGCCGCCCGCCCTCTGAGGAGGCTCCTTCGCCCCGCGCAGAGGAGGAGGAGGCGCAGGAG
>NW_026623432.1:658569-660725 GCF_030028575.1 Malurus melanocephalus
GAAAGGCTTGGGATTTGGGGTTAGGAGGTCATGGCGTTTTTGTTTTCTCTTGCTTTGTATTTTTATTCATTAAAGCAGAGTTGTAGCTCGCAAACTGAGCGTGACGGGKGTGCCCCGGGGGTGGGCACGGCGGAGCCCGGCTCGGGCACACCCGCTCGCCGCACGGCATCGCCACCGACCCGCACGTTCTTCTCTCCTCTCCACCGTGCCTTTTGAGCCAAATCATGCTGCCCGTCACAGCAGCCTGGGAAAGGAGCRAGCGGATGAGCCGAGGCCAGATCCCCGTCCTGTCAGAGGGGTCGGCAGGGTGCGGCTGCCCCATCCGAACGAGGCTTTGCACAGCTGCCGGAGGGCTCAACTCTTCCTTTCTAATTTTTTTTTCCTTTTGTGCTTTGTTTTATTTGAAAAAACGTCGAAATATATGAAAAAWTAAGGTTATTGCCGGGAAGGAGGATCAGATCCACCCCAGCCTCCTGAGGAGCGTGTGGGCCAAGTGGCACAGCCCTCCRGAGGGACAGAGAGACATGAACTGGCAGATGTTGCTGTTGCTGAGCATCCACTCTCCTCCTTTGCCCGTCTCTGCAGTGCAGTTTTAGTTCTATACCCTATTAAACTCGAGGCCAGATCTGATTTCAGTAGTGCTAGCTAAAAAAACATACATTTACATTATGTGTTAATTACTTCTGGGATTTTTTCCTGCCTTTTTCCCCCTCCCTCCTTCCCTCCATTTCACACTCCTCCCCCTTCTGCCACCTTTGCTTTATTGACAGGACAGTGTGGACATTTGCACTTCATCTAGCAGTCTTTGGAGATCATTTTTGCATAACTAAATTGCTTTATTAACTCTGATGGCTTTTAAATGCCTCTGTCACTTGACACCATTCTCCTGTCATGCACTTTTAATTGTGCTGCAAATACCATTTTGACCAGCCTTTATATTGGTCACTGAGCTCATGTCAGATTTTTGCTGGTGCTTTCCTAAGGTGGAGTCTGATTACTCTGATTTCTCTCTTTCTCTCTCCTTTTCTTTGTTCTATGTGTTTACTTTCCAGGTATTAGTTAATATTGGCAACCATTTTGATCTTGCTTCCAGTATATTTGTAGCACCAAGAAAAGGGATATATAGTTTCAGTTTCCACGTGGTCAAGGTCTATAACAGACAAACCATCCAGGTGGGTTCTGATTTAAAGAAGATGTTGTCTTTCCTTTTTATTTTTTTTTTTCCTTCAAATGCTTATTTCTAGACACACAKTTACAAAAACAACAATTGAAGAACAAGACTGTGGGTTATTTTTTAAAGGGATCTGTACATAGGAGAGAAATCACACATTGCCTTAGCTTAATTCAACCCAGTTTCTAACCTGTAAAAAAGTGTAGTGATGTAGATGGGGAAAAAATATCATTGASAGCATTGAAAAAACTCAGATTCTGTCTCTTTCAACTTTTTAGGTAAGTTTAATGCAAAACAACTACCCAGTGATTTCAGCTTTTGCAGGAGATCAGGATGTCACCAGAGAAGCAGCCAGCAACGGAGTCTTGCTCCTCATGGAAAGAGAAGACAAAGTGCATCTCAAACTGGAGAGGGGTAACCTCATGGGAGGGTGGAAATATTCAACCTTTTCCGGCTTCTTAGTCTTTCCTCTATAAAAGAAGGCCAAATAGGAGACAGATCCATGAGCCGGAGCAAGGATTCAATCGTTAATGACACCCTGAACTTGGCAGCACATGACAATATTTTCAGTCACCCCGTCAGACTGTCACAGTAGAAGAATAATGACCTTCTAAACTCCAACATTTGCTTTGAATATTGACAATTCCTCGGAACCTGCGCCTCTAATTAGTTTTAGACGACAGTGATCTTTAGGAGAAATGAAATTATCGACCTGAGCAATTTGTACCTGTGATTGTAAAGTCAATTTTGGATTTTATTGTTGGGATCATTGACTTTCTTATTATTTTTATTTTTTTTGTTCCTCTCTTTCATTTTTTTCCTCTTTTTCTTTCTCTTGTTGTTGTCCCAATGAGACAAATAACTCGGACCACAGATTCGCTTTGTCAAAGGCTCACTCCAGAGCCAGAAGAATGGAGTGTTCAGCCCAATAAGGTGTTCTTTCCATGCTTTATTTCTTTGTCTTGTATAGCCTTAAGGAAAAAAA
>NW_026623432.1:660755-665429 GCF_030028575.1 Malurus melanocephalus
AAAAAAAAAGGAAAAAAAAAAGAATGGCTTCAGTCTCAGTCCTGTATTTTTCTGGGGGAGGGGGATTCTGGACATTACTGTGTCAAGAAGTGCTTTATCCAGTGAAGCAAAATTTGCACGATTGGAACATTATTTGTGTTGTTTGTGTTTTTCATCAACTTTTGATTTTTTCCTGATTTTTGTTGGTGTGTGCTAAAAATGTAAGCTAGATTGATCAATAAGACAAAACAAAGCACATATTTACCCTGTAGCTCTAAGTAAAGCTAACCAGTGAACAATTCTGTCTGCACTTTCCAGCTGATCTTTATAGACCTATTTAGAGAGGGAGAAAGAGAGAGAAMGAGTGAGAGAGCTACATGATCCTTCAATTACAATCTGGAAACCAGTAAAGGAACTGACATTTCTGAATTGTCCTGACATTTCTAGAAGCAACGGTGGAGGCTTGGAGTATCATCTCTGACCATACCCTAAAATATGTCCTTTCTTTGCATTACCATATTTTGGGTGYTTTTATCTGATATTTATTTGATATATTTGTCCACTAATGCTTGAGTACACATTGTGGGAGCACAGAGAGATGGCAGAGCAAACTCCTCCTCTTCCAAATTAAATAAAACCATCTCCACTTGAGCTGTCCGTGGCAAGTATCGGAGGAGTTGGCACAAGCATCCTTGACAGCCTTGGGGAGAGGGGCCACAAGCATCCTTGACAGCCCTGGGGAGAGGGGCCTCAGAGGATCAGCAAGTGCTCCAGAAGTTGGCACAGGTACCCTGCATACGTGAGCTGTGTGCTCTTCCCAACACAAATGGCCTCACAGTTCTAGGGGTGGACTGRCATCGATACTGAAGTTTGGGAAAATAATTATCCCAATTAACAAGAGGTAAAATATCAGGCAAATGTCAATTGTATCCTTTTGCCTCATTCTCAATAAACAGATCTTGTTTCTTCAGATTTTTAAGTTTGATTTTTTTGGATTGTTTTTCTTTTTTATTAAGAGTGGTGTACTAGACAGTAATGCTGAGGAAAATCTTGTTTGAGGAGATGCAGGAGGAATGTTTATTTTACAGAATTTTTATCTTAATTTATTTAATTCTAAATATTTCATTTTGCTRTTAATCCCCCCAAGGGTGGATGTGCATAAGTATTTATTTTTGTCAGATTCACTCCTCTGCCACAAATAAACATAACGCAAAGGCATTTGCAGGAAATCRGTGGAAGCTACAATGTATTTCAAAATTATGGTGGACATGTCATTTTCATTGTAAATTTATCATTGAAGGGACAAAATTAAAGTCATATATTCTTAAAAAAAAACCTTATCTGTGTTGCTTATATACCTCAGACAACTAAAACATAGGCCAATTTAATATTTAATATTTTTGTGCATTTTCACCATTGATGTTGTTTGTTYGCTTTGCTGTTTCACTTTGCCAATTACTGAATTAATTGGTTTCAGGTTGCTGTTTTTTTAATGAGTTATGCTTTCTAGTTTCCCTTTGTGCTTTGGCATGACTGCAATGTTTCTAGTTGCAAAATATCACAGGGCTACATTTAAGTACATGAAATAAAACCTGAGTCAGCAGCAACCTTTTTTCTGTTAAAATACAATAAATACAGTTGTCTTAATGGTAGATATTTTAAAACTACATTTTGTGTTTACAACTCTATCATGTCATTGAAGGAAACACAAACAGGAGGGTTCAAGGTCCCTAGATTTTAGTTTCTACTATATTTTTAATTTAAATAGAAATACTCAGTAAAWGTACTTTAAAATAAGAGTTACTTAGTTTTATTTTAAAATTCTGCCAACCATAATCACATTAAGTTTTCCCATTTATTTCAGCTCATTTTACTTGAGTAAGGCCACGATATCTTGGTTCTGGCTCGCTCCTAAGCTAAGTGAGGCCAATGACAATGTTTTCCTTGGAACTATTCTTGAAAGTTTCTTAGGTCACTGAAGCTGCATAATCTGAGTATGTCACTTCATGTATTCAAGCTCAGCAATCTTGATCATGCTTATATAAATATGTTTATATGATATCTAATCTCCTGAATTTAAAGAAGGTATCTCATATAATGCCTCTTTTCCTCTGCTATTCTTGTGTCCTTCATGCTAAGCTATAGAGTTAGGACTCCTATATAAATAGTTAAAATAAATGGAAAATGTGGAGTAAATTCTTATTGTACACTAATTGCTATCATGATCCTTCTTTTTTATTTTTTTATGTCCTTTGAAATATTTGTTCCCTTTTCCCTTTTAATTTTGCATCTGGATATGAGAATGTGCAATCTACTTGCTATTGGAAACAGAATTAATTTTGATTTATTCATAAGGTGTGGATATCATGACATATAGCATTGTAGATTGCAGGAAATATGATATGAGAACAATTAAAAGAGCTTCCTAGTACATTTAGAGTAGGCTTAGARAAATTAATTTATATAAATAAATTGGTTGGGTAACATTCACAGTTGTGTAAATTTAATGTTGAGGGACACCACGAGAGTTAGGAAGTGTAAAACACATATGGTTGTGAAGCAGGCCAGTGGCACCATAACAACTCTGGTTCCTGTGGGAGAGATAGATAGCACAAGACTTCCAACAATTTTCAAGCTTTCTCATAAGCTGCTGTGTAACACAGTCGTAAGATATTCCTGTGCAACTGCTGTCTGCTTCACTSCTTTCCTTCCAGGGAACAATCTGTACAATCTGTGTTTTTGGTATTCACTGTTTTAGTATTTCTTCAGCCTACTTACGGCAGGGTAGCAGCCAGGAGCTGTATTAGGAATGATAAATTCTCATCATATATATCATTGCCTTGCTCTGAGYTTTATATCCATAGTTTGAGCACGGCATAGTTTCAGAGCCTGTGTGCTCTCACCTCCCCCTGAGACAGTGGGTGTGATGGATGTGCGGTGTGTCTCATTACTGGTCAGCATCTTGCAAGCTGGATCTGTGGGAGGAGGAGAGAGACAGGGCCTGAAACTAGGGAGCTGTTTAGAAGTTACATTGTGTTTGTTGGCTGTGAYTTTTTTAACTTTTAAAAAGAACATTTTGTTTTTATTGACCGAATTTGTTTCTTGGACAATCTGTCAAACTAGAAGATAGGCTAAAAGGGCTTGTTTACTGATGGAGTTATTCAGAAAYAGCTGAAAGTGGTTTCATGTCCTTGTAATGTGACATTGGTTTCTGGAATAGACAGTCACAGGTAGAATTGTTTAAAAGTAGTTCTTATAATTAATRCTCTGCTTCAATCCAGGATAACTTTCTAGTGTCAACAAGCACTCAAAAATCAGTGTCATTAATATACTTCATTTTTGTGGGCAATGCCTTGTCATTAAGCAGTTATATATAACTGAACAATTACAGTCAATTCACCTCTTTTAATGTATTGTTGAAAAGCCAAGGAATGTCTTTGAGTCATTGCACMGTTCCTAGATTTGGAGCCTCTCACTGTTTTGAACAATTGTTCCAGGATCATGTGTGATGAGGGGTCATGCCCATTTATAATCATGATGGTTAAACTATGATCYGCTGCAAAGTAGATGTTTTCTTAGTGAAGCAGCTTCTTTTGTTTGACATGACTTCAACTGTCAGAGTGCTTAAAACAGAACTTTATGATTCCTGGCCACTTGTTAATTAAATCACATTTGGGGTTTATAAACTCCTGACAATTTTTGATATCTGTCATGAGTSTAGTTAGACATGGACTAGGTGGTTGGGCAGGTGACAGATAAGCCTTTACATCAGCCATTTGTATAATCAAGTATCAGTAAAATTCAAGTGCTCCATAGTGAAAAAAGGATATTGTCATTTTGGCTAAGAGGCTGACCTTGCTTGTTTACCTTACTTCAGTAAAGCTTATTCCTCTTACCAATGGGCTTTACTTGAGTGCCTCTTAATACTGAATTTACACCAACTCTGAATATTTACATAAATTACTTTGTTTAAGCCTACTCTTCATGTGCTGAGAAATTGTTCTCACATCACAGTCTCTGTTGCGATTTACAGTGCTCCTGTTGTACATGTTCCCCATCTAACAAAAAATATATCAGGATATCTGCATCTTATAAGTATACCAAAATGTATACTGTTTCAAATAACAAGTGAGAGGAGCTTATGAAAAACATCAGCAGCATTGAGCTTGAATTGTATGGTTTGGATTTGATCATGTTGTACTATTATATTTATATAAAAATCAGTGACAGTAATCAGTGCAAACCTTTAACACATTCTTTGGTGTTGAGGTATTTCAAYACTAATCTTACTGCTAATAATATAAATCTACAGATATATTTTGAATGCATGATTTAAATAAATTCCCAAACCAATCATGTTTATGGTCTTATCCAGCATAATCATGCTCTTTTTTTTCTTATTTGCTATTACCAATAAAATCTAAAGACCACTAATTGCATTTTATGCTATTTGAATGTAATAATGAAAATATACTTCACATATCAAGGATATATAACATATCCTGTTTCTTAGGTCATGTAGTTTAACCTATTTAGTGAATCCTCTCTGCTATTCATCAGCAAAATAAAGTTGCCTAACTTGCTGGTTCCCTGCAGATCACATACGACAGATGGTATAAATAATGACATAGCAAAACATGGAGAAGCAAATAAAGAGTATGAATTCTGCACCACTAAAAAAAAAAAAAAAAAAAA
>NW_026623432.1:665854-669256 GCF_030028575.1 Malurus melanocephalus
GTAGAGTTTGACTTTCCTTTTTCTGAAGCATTGCCACAGCAAATTAATTTTTATATTATTTGTTGTCATTCTATACCTGAAACTGGTTACATTTGCTTACATCTAAGAATATACCGACTAATATCTAATAGCAGTATACATTTTGGTGCCTGAGGGCTGCCACAGTTTTGGAAATATTAGGGTGAAGTGAAGCACACAGTTATTAATAAAAGACTTCATTACCTCATGTTCTGTAGAAAGATTTTGTGATGAGTAAAACTGTAGTGCTGTGTGGGAATTACTTTAAAAAAACGTACAGGGGGATATCACAGTGGGAGGTTCAGTTTGTCCTTCTATTGACACGAGATGGGAATAATCTGTGTCATWATTCTATAACTGTAACAAAATATGTCTCTACATTTAGTTTAGCAACAATAATCTTTAGATGCTGACTAAATTATTTTGTTTATGTGAATTTTCCTCTAGAGAGATGCATTATATTGTCACATAGCAGAACCAAGGATGCAGTGATAAAGGATAAMGGGTTTTCTCCTTAGCACAGAACATATGTTGCTCCTACAGACTTTTGTGACTGTGAAAATATGGAAGAAATTATTTTAAAAACAATCTTTCAAGTTCTTATTTATTGTTACCAACGGCAGAATTTTCCCAGCCCTGTTTGTAATGTGACCGGGAGTATTTTAGGATGAAGTTTAAATGGAAATAGACCTTTTAACAGCTGTCTGCTTCCCTATCCAAAATTTCTGTAGAGCTTTGTGTTCTCATAAGGCTTTATGGTCTCTCTAGATGAAGCTGTCCTTTAGCCCTGACYGTCAAGTAAATCCAGTCTTCCCYAGTTATTTCACTTGGGTAGGGAAARCATCCCTTTGCAATGGCTCTATTGTTCTTATACCACATGAATTGTGCCAAAAATATCCAGTAGAGAAGATTCCCACCAAATTTGCCTTCCTAAGACAAGTTAATTTCTCTTCTCTTGCCCCCTCTTACCCTTTCATGCATATTTGAAAGGCTCCTGATGTTGAATTTTTTGAGTATTTTTTCAAAAATAACGCTTTTCCAACTGTGTAAACATTTGTTCATACAAAATGATGACAACTTTAGTTGACTGCTCACAAGTTAGCTAATCCCTCTGTTCTGTAGCTAGAGCTCTCAAATAGGAGAACCCAATCTGATTGAGGAAAAATATAACTAAAAATTAATAGGGAGATATATGTATATAAAGCAGTGATTTTTGGTAAATGTTTTGATCCCATTCAGTCTGTTCAATCTGAGAGAATGATTTATGTAACTGAGTGACTTGGTACCTCTCTTAAAAAAAAAAAAATAAATAAACCTAGCAGTATTGGAAATATTTCCTTTTACAGCCTGTTTAAAAATTAAAGTCCCTCCCTTATAGGTGTTAGGGCATGGGTTAAAAATWATAAATGAGATTTTCAAGTACCTTGTGTGATCCTTTAACACGAACAACTTGTGAAAAAGAACAGTCTGTAGGAAGGGAAGAACCACCCCCGCCCCCCCCCCCGCCAATAAATGTGAGAGTCGCTGATTATTCTTTGCATAAATACAAACTTCAGAATCACACAGAGACACACATGCATATACACGTGTGAACATAGCTATAAGTGACAGGCATTGGTCTGTAAAACATTTTTGCAGAGTTCAAACTTTGATGCAAATAAAAAAAAAAATACATAGAAATACGTATGCCATTTAGGTGGGATTAAAGATGCACATGCAATTAGTGACTGTACCAAACTCTTTGTTAGGAAAAGTGTCTCAATGCAGGCACATCATGTAGTGTATTCCCCTCAAGAATGGAATGATGCATTATATAGCAAATATCTAAGCTATTGATAAGAAAATTTTACAAAATTATCTTTAYAGAGCTGTGAAAGTCAGAGGGTAGCTAATACAATTCAGACGTGACATAAACATTTTATAAACATTTTTGTATATTTCCCTYATCCCCAGTCAAGAAGCAGCTTACTTCCTGAAAACAAAAATGGAATCCACATGCACAATAAGGCATGATTAAGTTTTTGCCAWGAGTAAAAAAAGCCTTGCTTATTTGCCTCCATGTCCCCATCATAAGGCATTTGCCTTTTACTTGCTTTTTACATGTGCACTAATGTTTTTCAGAGCTTCATAGGTTATTGTCAGAACTAAATAACTGAAAGCTGATTTCCAAGTGCGCTTTAACATGTGAAACACATGAGTTACAGACTTTCTTAACATACCACTGATTGCCAGATTTATTGAAAATAAGGCTGTATTGGGTCTGTCTGAGAGGGAGTCATTTCCCCATAGCAGCCCTCACAGTGCTGTGCTTTCCTTTGGTAGCTGGAAGGGTGTGGATAGCACACCAGCACTCTCTCTTCAACACCCTATCCCACCAGCAGAAGGCTGGGGTTGGGCAAAATCTTGGGTGGAACACAACTAGGACAGCTGACCCAAACTGACTAAAGGGATATTCCAAAGCATGTGATATCAGCTCAGATATAAAAGAAAAAAAGAGGAGGAGGAATAAAGAGGTATTTGTTATTTGCAACGTATGCCTTCCAGAGTAACTACTATGCATGCTGAAGACCTGTTGCCAGGAAGTGGCTGGACATGGTTTGTTGTAGAGAATAAAATCTTTGACTGGTACACACACAGCCTTTTGCTTTCACTTTAGTAAATRGCCTTATTTCAACCTACAAGGTTTTTTCCATCTTATTTTCTCTTCCCTGACCACTTGAGAAGGGGGAATGATAGAGTGGTTTAGAGGCACCCAGAGTCCAGCCAAAGTCAACGCAGCACAAAAGGCTTAAAAAGTCTGCACCATGCTTAGAAGGAGCCAGGCTCAGGATATCTGTTGGACATGATCTGTACTGCTGCACTTTATCCATGCCCATGGATGACATTTAAGCTGCAATGCCAAGTACAGATTCAGTATCTCAAGTTCTTTACTGCTGGGACAAAGATTACAAATCAGTGTATGCTTCTTGTAAATAGTAAATGTGGTGAATGAATTTGGACTGGAAAAGAAGTTCACAGCTATATATATCTGCACAATAGAATAGATTTAATGACCTATTAAAAAAATCTCCGTATCTTGATGTTCCTTTACTGGACTCACTCCCCAGTGTCACTGCTCTTCCTGTACTGGGAAACCAAAACTGGGCAAGAAACTCTATATGTGGTCATAAATGCCAAATATAGAGAATCTCGATCTGCTGGTTATGCTCTTGTTAATAGATCCTATTCAATAAACATTAGTTGCTACAAGGCTGTGTTGCTGACTGGTTTTCAAACTTTTTACCCCAGGATCTCTCTTTTTTTTTTTTTTTTTTTTTTTTTTTTTTTTTTTTTTTTTTTTTTTTTTTTTTTTTTTTTTTTTTTTTTTTTTTTTTTTTTTTTTTT
>NW_026623432.1:669291-716943 GCF_030028575.1 Malurus melanocephalus
ACTCTTTCCCTGCAAAACATTTCTATCCAGTAAGCCCCAGATAGAACAGTTGCATATGGCTATTTCATTCCAGGTTTAGGACTTTCTGTTTGTACTTGCTGAACCTCCTGAATTTCTGTCAGCCCAGTCAGTTAAAGCCTCACTAAACTGCAGCCCTGTTATTTAGAATAATATCTTCCTCTACTTTTGGTTTCATCCACAGACTTGATGARAGTGTGTTTTTATCTGTCACCCAGGTAGCCAGTGAAGATATGAAATTATACCAGCCCACATACTTGGCTGTGAGGAAAGCAGCCATCTGACAGCTGAATTTCAAACTGCAATCCATTACCCTCCGATTCTTGTGATCCAACCAGTTTTCCATGCATCCTGTGGTCTTAAAGACTGTCTTGTAGTCTATGCATCCAGTTCATATCTCTTTAGCTTGGCTACAAGGTTAYRATTGGAAACCACATCAAAAATCATKACAAAGTCAAGGCAAATAGCATGCCCTGACCATCAATTCATTTATCAGACAGAGCAATCAATTGGGTGTGATTTTACTTTTTTAAATCCATTTTGTTTTTTCCCAATGATCATCTTATCATTCATATCCTATGAATGACTTCCATATGCAGATTTCTGCAGAATCTTTCAGGAGACTGCAGTGAGGCTGACCAGCCACTAATGTCCCAAATCATCTTTCTCACTCTTTGAAAAACAGTGTGACACTTTTCTTTCTCTAGACGCAAAGGCCTCCTCTGGATCACTGAGGTTTTGAAAGGTGGCTTTGGCTAATCTTCCTCACCAACATCACATGTATCTCTTGTGGTGTCATGAACTGTTGTAAAACCAATTTATTCGCTCGACTGACCCTCAACTAATCTTTTCCTACCATAGACAGTACCTCAATCTTCCAGGCTCTCCTTCCACRAGGCACCAAGATCTGAAAAGCCAAAGGGCACACCTTATCAGTAAAGGCCTTGGCAAACAAAGCTTTCAACACTACAAACCCTTGTCACAGACCCCTCCAGTCTTCCCATCAGTATACTTATAGAGGTCATTATTTTGTCTTTCACATTCCCTGCCAGTTTCAATTGCAGCAGATTTTTAGAAGTCCTAATTCCAAGCCAAATCAATATTTTTAATCTTTTTTTCCTGATTGCAAGGCTGCTTTCAGTCAGCTAAAGAAGACTGCGCCTTATTTTACCCCTTGATGAGGGGTTCTTGTAGCAGAAACCCATCACAGCAGCTTCCTCACAAGTCTCCCTTTGATCCTGCCCTGTAAACTCTCAGCTGGCTCGTGAACCATTTCATGGCAAAGCTCCACACATCCAAGCTGCTCTTTTGCATAGAGCACAGTTTCTCTTCCTGTCCTTCCCACTCTGTGCATCCTAAAAGTCCTGTCCCACCCATTGCAGTGCTCCAACAATGTGAGCTATCCCACCATGCTTCTGTTACTCTGCAACTGCTCAAAACTTCTAATTTCTCTGCTTTAGTTTTTTTCTCAAGGTTTTTTTTTTTGTTGGTTTTTTTCCCTCCTCATGCTGGAGATATTCTTGTCTAGGCACTTTGGATATGTTCCCAGTAGTGATGTTATTTAGGGAGCGGGGAAGACCTTTTTTTATTGTGTTGTGTCCCAGAATCCTTGCTCCCAATTATGCCACTTCTCTTGGGGTTTGGTCCTTATCTTGAAAAATCWTATATAAAGTCTTTGTCATTTTACAAACCAGTTTATTTGCAAAAATGCTCTGGTTACACTTCATCAGATGGACACAACCATTCCTTATTCCTAAGAGTTGGTCCTGTGGTCATAAGTGCACAAACCCTGCAAGGGATATGAGCCACAGAGGCTGGTATTGGCACATGGTGTATTTTTTATTTTATCTGAAATAAAATATTTCAGATTTCACTGGAAATATCGAGGAGACACCCCTCAAGGTTTTTAGAGTCAACCCCTCCGTGATATGCTTTGGTTTCCCCTGTCTATTAGTACTCTCATGGCTGTGTGGCAAGGGTTTATAGTCTAGGAGCTGGCTGAGTGTCTGCTACATTTCTGCAAAATCCTGGACCCAGAATGCACTTCAAATCTGCTCAGAAACAGGTAGCAGGTGAAGAGTTAAGAATATTGAGCTGGCATCCCCAGTACTAATTCTTTGAGGCTTGTTGAGCAGAGAGAAAAATCTATGATTCTACTSTGTGACATTTGGACAGTATCTCAATGCTTCAGCACCAACTAATCTGACAATAGAAACAATGATGTGCTTTCTTCACTGATATTTTTGCCATCATGAATCTTTCTAGCACCTTAAAGTCAGGCAATTTTGAAGAAATGGGAATAACCATATGATAGAAGAGACAAGAAATGATATGAAATGACAAATTGAAGAACATGGGAGGCAAGAGAGCAGAATTGAATGAAAGCAGGGATTCTTTTGGAAGGTGCTGTAAGGGCTGAAAATGATTTAGTGTAATAATAGATAGAGCATGGGTGAGAGAAATTGGATGTAAAACATGGGACAGGTCTTGAAACACTGGAACGAGAGTCAGAGACTAGACTTTTGTCCAAAGTGGAATAGAAGGATATACAGAATGAGAGACTTGGGGCTAAAGTTGTAACAAAATGTAGAGAAAGAGAAAAAAAGAAATCCATAGTGAACAAGGGAACAAATAAATGGGGTTTCAGGGCCTGTAATGCATATGGTCAGACTGCAGTAAGACGTAGGTACAGAGAAAGAGAGGGAAAGAAGCTGAAATCATAAAGAACAAAAAATGCCTGGTAAGACAGGAGAATCACAGAGACGCCAAATACAGTCTGATGAGACAATGGAGGCCCATGGCAAAAGGCACATAGCTTTTACGCATGGTTTCCAAATSAGTAGGAAAAAATAAATTCAGAAAACAAAGGTGAAAGATGTGACGTGTTGTGTGTTTATCTAAAAAATGCATGAACTGGATGGAACTCTGAGCACTTCCTTATTTTTCTTTCATTGCTTCTATTTCAAGGGCTTTTGTACCCACCTGTTTTTTTTTTTTTCTAACAGCCTTTCCATTTGTGCTAGTTCCGCTCATTCTCTGCAAATGATTCACCAGTCCTACCAGCCATTGAAAATATAGTCAGCATGAACAATTCCCTCCTAACCATGCCAGTGGCAAGTGAACATTGCTTCCTAAGAGCAAGTTTCTTTCCCTGCCCCATCAAAAGATGTCACTGAACTTGTTTTTGGCCAGTTAGCCTGCCCCGTTCCTCTTGTTTCCCTCTGCACCTCATTGTAAGACACTGCCCTTCTTGGGGAATGGTCATTCTGTGCTGCAGCTTGTCCAGAGCTGGCCGAGGACAGCAATCTGCCCAGCTAGCTGCCATCCTTTTGGCTTCCAAAGGCTGACTGAAAACAATGGAAAAATAAATGATGTGTATTTGAAGTTTATATTTCTTTTCTGCTGTAGATGTGGTTGGAATATTTCAATTTTTAATTTGAGTTTGGGGGGCTATATGAAAAAATGTATCTTTAAACACTTTCATTGTTGTTTTGTTTTTTTGTTTTTTGTTTTTTTTTTGTGGGGGGGCGGGGTGTACAACTTTTTAGGTTATAGTCTGTGAATCTGGTGATCAGAAAACACGGTGAATATAAACAATTCCAAAGGAAGATGGGCTTACTAGAAGGTATCCCATCATCCTGCCATGACACTGAGCCACTGGCAGTACTGCCTGTCCCTGCCYACCCCTTGAAGCCTCCCCCATATGCCCATGGCCCAGAACTCCCTCTCAGCCCCAGGGCTGGCAGCTCCTGCCACACCAGTGCCACAGCAGGGCTGGTGTTGAGCTCCCCACAGCCTGACCCTGCCAAGCAGACCCAGCTGCAGGTCCATGTCCTGGCCCTGCCTTGTCCTGTTCCTGTCCCCAGGGAGTGTCTTATGCCTGGGGCTAAAGCTGCCCCTGCTTCCTCCTGTCTGCCTGCTCCTGGTGAACCACATGGGGACCCCCCAGTCCTGGAGTCCTGGCCCCTTCAGTGCCCGGCCACACTGCTGGGATTAGGCAAAATGCTAAAATAACCTCAGGTGTTGCTTTTATAATGCTTGTTTCGACACACGCAGAACAAACCACTTTCCCACCTCTGTTGCCTGCACTTGGCTATCCATAATTTTTCACTGGACATTGTGGCTCATTTCCTCAAGAAGAAATTTTGGAAGTGTTGGGTATTATTAAACCATCCAGTGTGTTTATCTGGGGTRTGACCACCAATATCAGAGAGAGATGTTTCATGCAGGAGCAGCAAGAAAACCAGGTGTCTASAGTGAATTATTGATCATTAAAATGTGGGGAATTTCCAGGTACCCCAGGGATGCAGCTGTTCACGAGTGATCAAGCTTTATTCACTCATAAGTTATTGGTTAGGTTTTCTTATTTAGGGAAATGGGATTTTTTTTTCCCGTGGAGTGTATCTTGGCTACAATTTGCATGCATCCCTACAGAGTTTAGAACAATGATWTATTAATTTTGGGTGCCTTTTTAAGCAATTAATTGATTGATATCAAGTCTTACTAACTTGAAGCAGCATTTGATTCTGTTATTATTCAGTTCAGATGGTATTTATTTGCTTTAATCAGAACAAGTCAGGCCTAGGCACAGTGAATTGGTATTTTTCTGTTCACTATTGCTAAATGTCACCATCCCTGTAATTGGATTTATATATATTTTAAGGTCATTTGATCATCTTGCCAGACTGTATAGTATAGCTTATTGGGTTAGGAACTCCATTTATCCAGTAATCCAGTTCCTGAGATATTAATTTGTCTATGTATGAAAGTGCATATTTCAGAAAAAAAAAAATATTATAATGATCTCTTCAGTAGGTGGCAGTGCTGGGATTAAAACTGTTGTTGCTTGACTAATATGCAAATTCCTGCCTGCTGGGATTTAGGTCTAGAAAGGTTTTCAGGGCATTCTCATCTTTAAATTTGGGCTCTAGTTTGCTTGGAATGCTGAAACTGTGGGGAGATCTGTTTCTGCTGGCTGAGAAAATATAAAAAAATAGATCAAGAACCACAAGCATAGTCAGTTGGCTCCAGAGATGTGCATGAATGAGCTAAAGCTGTGGAAAACATGCACCCATAAAGCTCCAAAAGCAATAGTTTCACCATTGCACATGACACAATTCACTTCAATTTTTTATCAGTAAAATGATGTTGCTTGCTGAAATGTTAGAGTCTGAATAAACAAATATTCAGAAATCTGAATCTGTATCCAGATTTTAATTTTACATTTATTTAAATTTATCAGAATAATCTCGGTATCCTTACGTTGTGGGGGACTTGTCTATATCTGGCACCAGAAAGACTCCATTACTGGGTTCTTGTGACCTYATAATCCATTCTTTAAATTATAATGAATAACATTTTTTTTACAATGATGGAATGCACAAATTAGGAAGGTCTGATTCCTGATAAGGTCTAAAATAGAGATTTGTATCACAACATGACTTTTTTTACAAACAGTGTAATTTCTCAGAAGATGTTTTATCAGGAATCTCTATAAAGGTCATGCATCTTAAAGGCACACATTAGGTAGCCCATGTGGAATACTGCTCAGGAATACACAATAAACAACAATAATTCCCATGCCATTAGGGCTTTGAGACAGAAGGAAGACTTCTCTTGGATTAGAGCTGGACTGCACCTGAGTGGACAACAAAGGATGGTTTATTGTGGCAATTAAAATGTGTGGTGSTGGCTGCATGTCATTATTTGTCCATTGGGAAAGCAGGATAGAGAGGAATCTCACAGCTACGTGGAAAGCAGTGCTGAGTAATGTATTCCAGATCACGTTCTGGAATAGTGATTAAATCTGTGAGCAGCTAGGAATTCTCAGTTATCTTGGTGCTGACAACTTATATTGGCCCAGTATTTCAGAAAGGCTGTACAGTAAGAAGGTAGAATTCATTTTTCCTGGATGAGTAAAGGTCAGATAACTTGTGAATTCTTTTGAAAGAAAATTCAAAATACTTTATAATTAAAAACAATAGAACAATATTGACATTTAGGGTGGCCTCTTTTCAAGAAAATTTGAAAAAAAATGTTCTACTTGTATTTAAAGTATTTCCAAAGGGAATTGAAATATGTTTGAACACAATGAAGTTTAGGGAAAGTTTAGAAGAGTTTAGAAAAAGTGTATTTGGGAGTAAATGAAATTTGTATTCTGAAAGTGTTGAACCAAAATTGACAAAGGGACCCCAATTTCCTCTTCTGTTTCAGGCAGGCCTGAAGAACTAACATTCTCCAGGATGATCCAGACTCCTGGGTATATTACAGAGATGATGTTCTTGCACCCAGGGTGTCAGGAACTTAATCCCCAGAATGAATAAACCAATTCATGACATATCTGTGACACTGTGGAGCCTGCTAATGCTCCAAGTCCATGAATATATTTCACAGCAAGGACTCAGTAACCATTTTTGTGAATGTTGGGGTGCTTCAGTCTGTGCACTGTAGTTCCTTTGGTTTACACTGGCTCAGAATCACTCTTGTTTTAGCTGAGAGTTTACTGTCAGAAACTGAACCCAAAAATATGAGTGTGACGGCTTACTGTTTGTAATTAGTGAACAAATACACAGAAAAGTACTTTTCCAGAATAATCGATATAGTAAGAAAAAGAAGAAAATTGTACCGTGACCTTTGATTTCATTCCTTGACTGCACTCACTGCGTGCAAAGTTCATAATTAATCCCTCTGAAAATTATTCCAGAACTGTGTAATCTCATACCTAAATCATGCTAAGGAGCTTTATTTTAGCATATTGGAAGATATATTAAAGTAATGGAAACAAGAGAATTTACTATCTACTTTATTGTCACATTCTGCAAGAATTGTATGAACCACAAAGCAATGGAAGAGAGAACTCTTGCAAAAAATATGATAACCTTTTCTAAGACAAGAGATRTCACTTTGAACCCAAAAGGTATTAGAATTCTCTCAAAAGAAAAAAAAAGTAGCCTTCTAAATCCTATWTGTAAAATGAAAAGAAGTTGCTAAAAGAGTTTCCATTGGCTGGAATGAAGTCTTGTTCTCTTCACTAKAAGCAGTGATTTCAGATCTGCTGGTACATAGGTCAGCTGCCTACTGCTCCAGCAGACCAAAGTGTAAGAAGCAAAACCTGATGCTTTTTAAGCTCTTGAATTTTTCCTGTGTCATGCAGTGAGGGGCTCAGTTTTGCCTTCTAGCAAGAATATGTCCCTCTTAACTCATGGATGACCTGAGGTCTTTTGAGATGTCAATGCCATCGACAAGTTACAGCTTCTCTGCAGCATCCATTAAACATCTTATCCTAACAGCAATTCCACCACCTCAGAGGCCATTGGCCAGAGCGATTCCACCTAATTCCATTCTCAAGGGCCTCCTGAAAACAGAGAAAATGAGCCTGCACATGTTAATGCTGAATTAGTGTTGGTCAACATTAACTTAGCGGAAGAATAACCCCATGGATTTTCGAGCTGGATTTTCGAAAAGAAAAGTCTCTCCCTAAGCAGGCACACTTTTGCATAGAAAATCTTCAAACACAGTTTTATTCTCTTTTTTTTCACTCTACTTCACTGACTAGATCATTGCCAAAAGGGGACCAAAAGAAATATCTTTGAATTGAGCATCAGCTTAAAAAGATGAAGAATTATTTGAAAGATTCCTTTTCCATATGGCTACATCTTTTTTGGAATTAACTTTTCTTTTAAACTTTCTTTCCTGTCTTCCTATTAAGAGAAAATGCCAAAAGAATGATGCAGTTTATTGAATTAACAACCCTGCAGGCACCTGTGTCTATTTTGATCTCAGCTATATTCCTAAATAACAATAATAAAGTGTCTAAAATCTTTCCTTCCTGATGTTTAGTTTCATAAATTCAAAGGGGCAATTTACTCTCTTAGGATGTTTTTACTCTCAAACAGTCTCAAGCTAGTCAGTGTAGCTTTATAAATCAAATGCCAAAACCACTTGAACCAAAATCTGTGATACATTCCTTGCCTAAAGGAACTGCATTATTTTGAAACCATAACTGTATCATAGAAGGATATTGCTTGTTGAGCTGTTTGGGGGTGACTTGGGGGCAGACTAGGAGCTGAAATCTCTGCTGAAACAATTTTACCCTGTGAGATTCTCTGAAGTAAATCTATACAGGTAATGTGGAGTTAGTGGCTCTGCAGACTACTGAAGCCTTTAAAAAAAGGATGATTAAGTTCCATATTTGCATTGCTCAAACATCTTAAATAAAAGAATTACATCTCTGTGCAAGGGTCCTACAACAGTCATGAAGGTCTTGGCTTTTTAAAATTATTTTCATATTTTGCTGTTAAACTACACTTTAAGAAATAACCCAAAGGAAAAAAAAAGCAAAAAACCACCACATAACATAACATAACATAACATAACATAACATAACATAACATAACATAACATAACATAACATAACATAACATAACATAACATAACAAACATAACATAACATAACATAACATAACATAACATAACATAACATAACATAACATAACATGACATAACATAGCATAACATAACATAAAATTGAGTGCACCTTGATGAAAATTTAATCTGTCTCACATAGTCTAATTCTCATGACTTGTGTGCTGATTGACGGTAATGGTGGAAGTGGTTTCTGTAGTTAACTCCTATGTTTAGTAAAAAATGTGAAATACTGGTGAGAGGAGGGGTTTTTCATGGTGACATTTCAGTCTAGTAGCAGACAGTGAAAAAGGTTACCTGGCAGAGGTAACCCACACTGATAATTGTATGAACCAGACTGTAGCAGGAAGGATTGTGCCTCAGGGGGCAGGAGGGTCTGTCACCCCTGYTCCTTTGTGGCAGTCAGCTGGTGTGAATCAAATGAGTCACTCAGAGCCTCTTCAAARGTAAATCTCAGGAGAGAAACAGAAATTTGTTTTGTCCTCTGTTATGTCTTGAATAGMATTTTGGATTAGGCAGATAGAGCAAAAAAAAAATTTGCGGATCATGGTCTGTTTGAGGAACCAGGGTTGCTCTGTTGTTTACTTTGTTCTTGCATGTATCTCAGAAGAGAAATGTGGCTCACTCTTTCTTTAAGCTATGACAACCAAAGTTTGGGCATGCACTGCCACAGGAAGATCCTAGAAAGAAAGTCTTATGAGAAAAAAAAACCAAAAAACAAAAAAAAAACAAAAAACAGTGGGGCACTTGGAAATTCCAGATCTGATCATTAACATAGTGAAAGAGGATATTGTCCTTTCTGATTGCTTAGTTTCATTAAATCTGATATATTGTGTATTATACAGATGAGGTACACTGAAGAGAATGAAAAGAATGTTCTGCAATGTTATCAGTCAGAGTTCTCAGAAAAGTGCTGCTCTGTATTTGTGTGGTTACAGAGTCTCTGTTTTTGAGCAGGCCTTTGAGCAATACGAAAAATCAAAATGAAGATATATAGACACAGATAYTGCCTCTTTTGGCTCTTAAACACCCAAATCTCAACATGAACTTAAATGTACATATCTCTCTGYAGAGCCTGCATRMGCTACACAGAATCTGAACTGAATAKTAAAACAGCAGGGCAAACTGTTTCATATAGGAAGAGGTAACTGCTATGATGCTATTTCAGATTTCCAGATGAGATTAGTGCTCCCTTTATTCTATGCCAGAATGCCARTGCAAACTTGTCAGCTGTGAAATATATATTCCTTTCTAAAGAAGAAAACTCCAAGACGGCTAGAAGATACCACACATAGGRATAGTGCCTGTCCTAATGCAACAARTGGTAAGAACACTSGTTAATKAACATCTATYRTCAAAAAGCAGTATAAATAYMATTTTTAACAATATYTGTAAATATGCACCAATTTCTGGTTTTGTTACATTTGACTAAATTGTTGTATTTTGTTGTACTGATATTTTCCTGCTTGTTTCATTTCAGCAGATCATCAAAATATGCCACTGTCAATTCCAAGAGGCAGAATAGTAAAGGGGTGCTGTCAGCAGCTGCATTTTTCTTTTACTTGATCAATAAACTGTAGGTAATGCAGTTCTTCTATCTGAAAGGCATGCACAGCACAGTCATAGAAATACATGATACCCATTTTTGTTACTAAGGTACCGGTATTAGTTCTTAAATGCACCAGAACACTAGCAAAGAGGATGATATWTATTTGTGACAACAGGCAGGAATCTGCCCTGAGCTGCTGGCCAGTAATGAGTTAATGCTGTATTCAGCTAGCTAGATTGAAGCTGTGAATAGTTCAGTAATGAAGTTATGGGGAAGGCCCAGAGAAAAAGTCGCACAAAACTTTGTAAGTCTGAATAAATAACTCCTTGAGAATCACTAGGAAAAAAAAAGATATTAAAAAATCAAACTAAAMAAAATCAGCAGGCAAAAAACTTGAATAGAATTGAAATTGTTATTAGAATGTTATTATTGTGTGGCTTTTTCTATGAAATTGTTTTACAGGCTGCAGTTAGAAGCAAGGGAAGGTAAGAATTATGAGATTTGTAATGATAGTTTCCTATGCACATACTTACAATAATTGTAGTCTTAGAAAAGTGATTTACTGTGTTCTGACTATTTCATTTTTTCCAAATGTTTTTAAAATGTTTCTATTTAATCAGATTTTTTTTTTTTTCAAAAAATTAAAAAGTGAATGGACAAAACATTTCTCTTGGTCTTTATGTTTGGTGTTTTTAAACAAAGCAAGTTTTGCTGCTTTCAAAATGTTTGCCATGATTAGAGCTGTTTTAAAATACTAGCAAGCCAGTGTTAATTTTATAAACTGTTTCCTTTACYTAAGGACATGAGCTTATCTTCCTGAACTATGACTTAGTCTGCCTATAATAATGTTTAGAACTAGAGATATGTTCATAAAAATCTCATTACCTATTACCTAAGGGCATATTACCTAAAAACGATTTTTACTCTAAGAAATATCTTGGTATAATGATAGCACAAAATAATGCMTATGCTGGAAAAAATGTATGGAGCTGGATGCGCTTATAACTAAGAAAAATAAAACAAATTTAAGTCACTGCCTAACTTCTTCCAGTTCTGAAAATAATCCCTGATGCCCTCATAAACACTACTGGTTGTGTAAACAATAAGGAAATATATGAGAAAATCATAGTAAGCAAAGAATAACAGTGGCAGAGTGATCACTGCTAGCAATCTTATCGACATTATTGACCTGAGAAACCATAGGATAAAAGTCTAGGAATATTTGTTAGTTGCTGGGCCTTGCCAAGACAAGAGTAGAACACAGAAAGCCTGATCTCTACCTTCTTATTCTATAATAAGTTGTTAGAGCATCCCTAACGTGCTGTGTGCAACATTCTTCACTTGGCACCTGTTGTATGCCTGAAGGGGAATTTAGAAATTAAGTTTAAGGTGRGAGTTCTATTTATTACCTGAACTAAGGGATTGATCACCAAACTCCTCAGCTCTGAGGGTAGTAGATTTAGCTCATTTCCAGCTCCATACAGAAATAAAAATRAGACATGGCTTACTCAYCACTACCTGTGCTCTGGTTTCTCTCAGAAAGCTTTTCTCTCTTCTCCTGAGCTAGAGGAGACACGTGCTCCAGAAAAATAGATGATCTGGCTCATAGCAGGGATTAGGATTTAAGAGTATTCTGTGGAATGGTTTTTCTGTTACGTTTAGATGCAGCMTTCAATGTTTTAAGAGGGAGAGCTTGAACTGAATATGTAGACGCTATATCACTCAAAAACTAAGGATGGAAAATAATGTGTGACTCTTCTGTAAAATGGAAATCACAAGAAAGAAAGGCAGGCTTGTACACATGGCATAGRAAGGATTGTAGCTGTAACTGCATGAAATTGTTTCTATTAACCCAAATTTCTTTTTTCCCTTTATTGCACAGAAATGGTGCTTTTTGCAGGTGCATTTGATTTTTACATTCAAGTATTGGCACAGGAGSAGCAAAGAATAGGTTTGTACTTTCCTTCATATAGTATCAATGACTGGTAACACACCCTTTGACTCCRTTGAAGTCATGTGTTAAGGATGTCTCTTTTCCTTCTCTATTGCAGTGACTAGCGTAATCCAGAGCAGAAATTCAGAATGCATTACTCTAATATTTTCTTCTTACTATGAGGTTCTAGGAGTGCTTCAGGAGGTGAGGCCATAGTGTAATTTTGTAATTTTGAGCCAAGTGCTTTCCTCATTGGAGTGCTTAGCTATGTGTTCTGGCTTCTCTCCACCAATTTTTTTAAGTATGAGCATCTAGTTTGAATTCCAGATGCTATGCCTTCTTATATGCTTTAAAGAAAACCACATTGTTGCTTACTCTGAACATACTCTGCTCTATGAACTCATTGAACCTACTTTGGAGAGATGGAGAAGGCAATTTTTGCATGCATGTACACATGTKTGTCTTGGAACTTGTCATCTTTTGTTCTGTAACTTTAGGTGTTTGTGTATATTCATAGAATTGCATTTGTCTTTAGCTGGCACAACTTCTATGTGACAGGTGACACATACTCTGTTCTATATTTTTTCCATATAATATGCTGAGTCTAGGTCAAATTCTCTTTTGAATACRTGTTTAGTGTTTGGAAATGGATTATCTTGGATTGTATGCTGTTTCTTACCAGTAGTTGTTGATTCTATTGTACTTTGTATTTTAGACTTCCAGGAGCAATGAGTTGGAACACGTGAATAAAGGATTGTTCCTGATTTGGAAAAAACCTAAGTGCTAGAAACTTGTCTGTGTTTACTTGCTCTGAGAGCACGTGCAAACCTGACACTTTACTCAAAGGTACTTCTGCATTCAGGAAGAAACATTGATTTATGCCCTCTCCTGACATCTGKTTTGTCTTTTKCTACATGAAAACTTGGCTTCATAAAACACTCYGAAGAATAATTATCCTCTGCATTCCTTCTTTTGTCCATTCCCAGTTGTTTTAGTAATAGAAAACAAGTCAGAGAAGTCCTCCACACCAACAATACCACAACCCCCTGTTTCTATTCTTTTGGAAACTGTGAACATGACAAGTAAAAAGTTTATAAATCAGTCTAGACATCCYAATAACTTACAGGAAGAACAGCTGGTATCTCCATGATGGGTATGGAAAAGTCAGGATAGCACTATTTAACTCCAGTGAAGTACCATACCTGCAATAAAAATCCCTGATGTGTCTCAGACTGCCATTTAACATTACTGTGGAATATGCAGCAAAGCCCAGCCTCACAGTGACCCCCGATACCTTGCTAAGATAAATATTAAATAACACAATTTTTGAAAAATAAGTCCAAATTACTTAAAAAACACTGCTAAAATATTTTTAGAAATACAATGCTGATAAAGCAAGATATATTTGTTTTTCGCTCATAAATGTTACCACGTACTACACAACTTAAACTGAACTCTCAAGAAAAATATAAAGTCTTGTTAAATATAAAAACTTGTGTGTTTTATATAATACACCAGGAACTCCACTGTTTATGGTGTAAACATTTTTACAGCTTCAAGTGTCATGGACTGGAGAGCTTCCTGTTCTTGTGATACTTTTTGTTAGAGAGGCTTTCTAAGTGCTACGTGTGCTCTCATTTTAAACAAAGGAATCTCATAATAGACACTAAATATCATGCATTTAATGTCTGAATATACCACTACTGCATGAAACACTTGGTCAGTGTTCACTTGTTCAAAACAGAAAGCTGATGGTKCTCCTTGTTAGACTGGAGCAGAATAGGTGTTATGATGACAAATAGTGTGAGCAGCTCTGAGTGGCATTTCAAGGACATTCAATATCCCATACTGCTGGAATAATATTAACATATATTCCATTTAAGGGGAAATAAGTCAGTCTAGAGTAAAAATAATTGTTCATAAATCAGGATTTTTTTTTCATTTATCTTAAAATTTTGTGAATTGGAAAGACTGTTTCTATGACTACCATTTCTGCATGTATTTGATTACATTGTATTGTAATTTATGGAACAAAAATGCAGACGCCACCAGCAGTATTTGAATTAGAATGTAGCAGGTTTATAGCTTTGTTTGGCCTCAGGCACAAGTAATAAAACCCTAGCTTTAAGTACCACTGGGGTTTGYGGAATGAAGACATCTGCATTATTGTAATAAAGTGTTCCTTAGCGTAATAAATATAACTGACAGAAGTGCATGACTTCCTTTATGAAAAATATGTTGATAACAATATAGTCTTTAAATACTGAAGAAAGTGACTATTAAAAYTTTATGTTTCCAGTTAGAGACATCTGTTGAACATTTAGGTGGTATTAYAAGTTTACTGCTGGGTATGCCTAATAAGACTTTTAGTTTACAATTAAATTGAGAAATATTGATGAAAGAAGGTATTAACCTTCTGCTGATGAATGTTTTTTAACAGTTAGCGTTTTAATTTTTCAATAGATATTTATGAACACAAGGTAATGGATTGGATCATAAGGAGCTTCTTTTGCCTTCTTCAGGAARCTCTAGGGAATTTACATTTACAGTTTGATCAAAAGCATCTTCACTGTCATCTTTTCAAAAACAGACAAAMTACCATAGATGTTCWAGTTCTTATTTATTTTACCAATCTSTCCACTCAATCTCCATTTATATGCTATCAACTATTCATTACACAGATGGTTTAGATGTACTGGTTACACTAAAATTGCTCCCAATACAGGGTAAAACAGATCCCAGCTGCATTATTGTTTCTTTTTGAGAGATGCTATTGTCTTTTCCAGCTGATGTCCCTGTCAAAAGCTTAGTGCAATTCATTTTACTCACTCCTGATTATTTAGATTTATACAGATAGACATCTTTCTTTACTGAGTAGATGATTTTTTTTCTTTTTTAAAGCATAGTTGGTAGAGTAGGAGAGAATTTTATGTACAAAGGACCTAATCCCTTCTGATTAGGGTCTGATTTACCCTATATTAGTTAGAATACGCTGAATCAGTTAATCTAGCTTCCAGTATTACAATGCTTAGAAGGCAACGGTGTCAGTATTCAAAGTATTGAAATATTGGTCTTTGAAGCTTTTCTTCTATACATTAAAGGGAACTACTTTATTTTCTGGATCCAGTGGACAAGCAATCTGTTTTATTTATATATTTCCCTTTCACAATTAGTGTGGTTTATTATCTCAACACTTAAAAAKTAAAGTAAAACTCTAAACTCATATTAATTAAGCTTTCCAGTTCTAACCAGCAAGATAATAATTTTCAAAATGTAGTTCAAGAATTAATCATACATATATTCTTTCATTGTAATTTATTACTTGAAATAAAATTTCACMTACTTTATTCATAATTCTAGCTGTTCATGTGTGTGAACTTTCCTAAGCCTTTGTATGTTAGATAGTTTTGMAAAGAGCATGTTCCTAGATTTTGTTGTTATGAATTTCCTGCTCGAACACTATTGCTATTTTGCAGCCATAATCTCTGGTTGCCTGTACAGCAAACATTTCTGATCTTTGACTGACAGGTTCCTGCAATTATAACAAGAATATTTTTCTATCTTTTAAACTTTAGTGCTTTRAGTTTTTCTTCCTCCTTCTGTTGTTATTCATCCAATCCATTTCCATATTTTCTAGCTCTTTCCCATGTTTYTGTCCTGTTTGTTTCTCTTTTCTTGTTTTTTTGGTCCCCTTCTCTTTCTGTCTCAGGATAGCTTTGTGACAGTGCAAAGACTTCAAAGATGAAAGGCTTCTTCGTWGCAGTCACAAAACTGTGAGTGTCAAACAGTGTATACTATTACCAAACCAAATTCTTCAACCCTAAATATTGTATTTATATAATAAATAGGAAGTGCCAGACTCACACTTAGTTATTGTAAATGGGAGAAACAAATAATAGATTACTTCAAAAGGCCAAAATAAAACCTCACTATTTGAGAGGATGGCCTTTCCTCTTAGACAAACTCAAGAGTAACCCATCCTTCTACTTGTTTCTAAATTGTTTTTACTTAGGTCACACTATCTTTGCTTTTGTTGTTTCTGACCCCGTGCAGGTGGAAGGTGCATCTAATGAATTTTGCCAGTGGAAAATCACATGTATGGTGGCCTTCATCTTAGTTAAGCATTTCTAATTGGTGTATGGTTTTATTTGTAAACAGAAACATATGGAAAAAGCAGTTTTTTGGCTTGCTGAAACTTTTTTGAGGCCTGAAGACTTTGTTATCCCAAATAAACAAGCCTTCTCTATTATTTATATTTTTTAACTCTGTAATCATATTCCTGGTCAGGTTGAGGGCCACTTGCTTTGAGACAGAACTTAGAAAAAGCTCATTTTACAGGGAAATATTGTGGTTATGATTTAATTTTTGTGTAATCAAGGTTATTACCTTGTGAATACTAGAGGGTATTTAAGAAAATTATTCTTCAGTTATGATTCAAGGGAATATCTGAATAATACTTTACATTTTTATAATGAAATTCATTATGAAGTCTCCCCATGTTGCATATGAACTGTATAATCTTAGAATGGTCAAGAGAGGTTGACATTAGTATTGTAATTTTGCAGTGAACCAAGGCTAACTAAGTCTAAATTACTTTCTCAAGTTAATGCTAAAGTTCAGGAAAAAGATGAGAATAGGATGCTAGTGAACTTAAAATTATATCTAACCCAGTGGGTGCCCTCAAATTTGAAAAGTTATTACTTAAGCTTTAATAATGATATCATTATATGAAACATGAGCAGACATATCTAAGCTCTCRGGTCACTTACAAAGTAAAGTACATCTCAGTAAATGACTGTGRACAGGAAACCACATATCTAAAGCATTCTCTTATCTGTATTCTCAATATCTCAATAAAGACTTAGAATATTACTATTGGATAAAGACTTGTGGCGTTGAAATACTTCAGTCAATCATAATAACTTCCTCCCTTCATTATATCCTGGAATTCAGCAAACACTCTTCAAAGTTATCGAAGAAGTTGATTCAGTTTGGGAAAGGGAGAAAATAGGAAAGATTGAAGAAAGGTAGACTGAAAGAATCTCCAGACACAAGCTGATAAAACACAAAGATTCTGTAGCACACATGTGCGCACATGGAAAGAYGTGCTTTTAAGAGTCAGTGCATGAGTAGAATAAAATACAAAGCCAAATCCCTCATATTCCAAATGTAATGGAATTCCAAAATGGTTCAATATAAATATAGACTGCATTTTAAGACACACTCTTAGGTTACCTGACCTCATTAGGAAAGTACTTTTAAAAATAAAGAGTAACAAGGTGAATCTGGTTTTAGCACACCATTAGTATTGAACTACATAGAAAAGACCAGATCATCTCGTTTTCCTTCTGTGAGGTTCAAGGAAAGTTTGATACTGGTTGTCTCATTTATTAAGATTCTAGAAAGACTGTATGGTTTTGGGTGTGGTTTTGTGGGTCTGGGTGGTTTTTTTTTTTGTTGTTGGGATTATTTTGTTTTAAAAAATTCAAAACAAGCTGTAAAATAATAAAGTGTGACGTTTTTTGATGGTACACAAATTTATGTAATAATTTGAAAGTTGTCAGCTATCCTATTAGATATAAAGACTGTTTTTTAAGAGACAAAAGTCACCCTGAAATCCCTCTTGATTATTTTGGGGACAGTTTGTAATGTTTTTGGAATAATTTATAATATACAAATGTACAGAATGAGTAAATATGTCTTTGGTTTTCTGTCTTGGTAAACACACATATAACCCCATTCCCATAAGATAACTAGTGCTTGCTGAGGCCTCTTATGAGCAGACCCTTCTCTGACACATTTTCTACCATCAATCACTTGCTGAATTTTGAAGCCATTGCCTTCAATAAATAATACACTTGGATGCGTTTGTATCTCAGTGCTCAATTTACAAAATAAAAAGCTATGAGCCATATAATCAGGAAATTTTTTTTGTTTTTTTTTTTTTTAACAATCAGAAAGTAGGTAGCTACAGCTTAGTCATAAAAATTAAATGCTTGCATATTTGAGGGGACAGATAGAAAGCAGCATTAATTTTTCATGCAAAGCATTTATTTTAAAAAAATGTTGGGGATATGAACAGGATTATTATTACAGATTCCCACTGGAATTAGTTAAACTCTTCTGATTACAGGCTTCATCTAAGTCACCTTGCATGCTCTAYAAGAATTTGGTTACTTTCATCCAGATCTTTCCACTTCTTGCTCTTTGAGAAGTGAATGAAATGATAAAAGTGAATCCTTCTCTAATATGTTACTGATAAAATCAATAGAGAGAAATTCTTCAGAAGTATGATGAACAAGGAAAACAATCACCAGGTAAGAAGCTGGGATACAAAGCTCTTTTGGTGAAGTTTGCTTCAAGCTTATTTGACATATTTGGGTGATCTTTAATACTGAGTCCTTATCTAACCTGATTTCTTTCTTTTCCTTTAGCATTTTKGTCAAATTTCTGCCACCTACCCCCATCCTTTGCCCCATAAGGTTAACATTAAATTTTACTTTATTAAATATTGAAGCATTTCAGGTCAAACTGAGCATTCCCTGTGAAGAAAACGATCCTAAATATTTTGTTTCGCAACAGTTTCTTTTTTTTTTAAATACAAAAAGGATTCAATTTGGCTGGACCTGAATTTTAAAAAAAAAATTGTTTTGATGTGGGATTTTTTTAGTGTTTTCTGTTGACAGCTAGACAAGCAACACAGAAGTGTTAGTTCTATTTCTGTTGTTAAATAAAGTGCCACCATTTCTCATTATGAGTTTATTGATTTTTTTTTGTTTCTTTTGTTTTTTAAGAGAAGCATATTTCAGAAGCATGGCATCTTCTCATAATACTCAGGTTTTATTTGCCAATAATGTTTTTTGTTCTGTAAGTCTTGTGTGATTACACAGAGTTAAACATTTGTGCTATCAGAAAAAGAGTTTCTTGGTGACTGGTACATGCTTAATAAATGTCATTGTTCCTTCCATAATTCTGCTCTTGTATTTTCCCTTGATTGTTGYCAAATGATGTTTCAGACAATAGAATGATTAACAGCAATCTTGCTATTGTATTTGAATCAGTGTAATTACTTTTAGTGGAGTTTGTGCAATCAGACCTTATCCATATGTGGGCATGGTYGAATGAGAATTCTCTCTGATGATTACTCAAGTGAGCTCGTGGCCATTAGTTTAGTTTGAGAAGTGAATTTTTGATTTTTAGGAAAGACAGCAAACTATATTTTTGTGCTGGGGAGGAAAAAAATTATTAGAAATGCAAACCAAGTAAAACAGTTTAAACACCTGATGTGTTTGCAGCTATTTAGTGTTAAAGTAGGAATATTTTCTGATCAGATGGCCTTTGGACAGGTACATTCTCTAGATCTCTTGTGGCTAGCTACTTAACTGAAATCGATTAAAGTGTGTAGGTACCACTGTTTAGTCATGAGGATGTTGTGGATCACAGGCAGAAGAAAAACCAAAAAAAACCCTTTCAGTTTTTCTCTAAACTTATGTAGAGCCAGTGCTTACTTCCATGAGTAAGGTTGCTAATTTTGCTGTGCTATATTGCAAATGTTTTGAAAGTATTTCTGTTACAAGAAAAAGAAGATGTGTGAAGTTGATGTTTCCAATTAAAAAYTTCTATTTAGTGAAAACCACATGATGAAAAAAAAAAAATAATAGCATGCTCTCAAATGGTACATTTTTCCCCCCTAATTGTGCATGTCTTCTACTTTGCACTTTATAGTCATCATGTACATGATCTAAAACTGTGAGGAGCGATGATACACCAGGTTGTTATCCTTCTTGTTAGAGGGACTTGAACACACTGGAGGCATTGGTAAATGGGAAGCTCATGGAGTTTATCCAAGCCCTGCACCAGGGGAGGAATACCCCATGCACCAAATCAGGCTGGTGGTCAAGTGCCTGAGAAACAGTTTTGTGGAAAAGGACCCAGGGATCAGGGTGAAAAATGGGTAGACAGTGTGACAGCAATGTGTCTTTGTAGCAAGAGAGGCCAACAGCATCCTAAGCWGTATTTGGAAAAGCTTTTTCAGGAGGCTGTGGGAGGCTGGGAGGTGATCCTTCCTCTCTTAGATCGGTTAGACCATATCTGAAGCGTGACATTGAGTACTGCATGATGTAAGTACACATCACTCTGTTCTGTGAGAAGCATGAAATACTGAACTTGGTCCAATAAACGAGCAGGATGTGATACTTTGAGCATCGGACACAGGATGAGAGCCTGAGATCTGGGGTTATTCAGCCTGRAAAKAGAGGATTGTCAAACACTGGAACAAGTTTTCCAGAAAGRTTACAAAGTGTCCACCCTTGGAGAAGGTCCAAACCTGACTGGACATGCTTTAAGCAACAGTTGTAGTGTGCACTTCTTTGAGCATGAAGAAAGGACTAGGCAATTTCAGGAAGTTTTTTCCAAACTCAACCATTTTGTGATTTCAGATTAGAAAAAGTAATTCTATTAATAAAAATGGTATCAATGCATGTGCAACTGTTAGACTTAAGGAATTGTAGATATTTCAGACAGCTTTATGTTTCCTGAGGAGCACTACTCCACTTTCTGAAGAGGTGGCAGATTACATCTGATGAGATCCTAGATGTTTTGGCACTGTAATAAAAGACCACTATTTCTTTTGCCAACATTCAGAAAGATCTGTTTCAACTTTTGGCAGTGCTCTTGTTTGTCAGTGCTCGAGGCTCAGGGAGACTGTGATGTTAATATTTCTGGAGTGAAAAAGATGACTTGTGTTCAGACCTGGCTAGATGTCCATTATGTTGCTTCTTGATGCTGTGTGCAGAGTACAGTGCAGACTTCATATCTGTGAACATTGTGTGGGAAGAATGATGTACTCTGTTTTCACAGTTTAGTCCAACACAAGCCATCATCTCTYTACTCTCCTTTTTGTGTGAATGTCTCAAGGCAAGCCTGGCACTGTGGGAACTGTAAGCATAAATCACCATGGGAATCACATTAGGGGAGTATAGGATAACCCCAAGGATGTGCAGAGGCATTGTGCTTTATACTGATGTTGCCAACCTGGATACTTATGTGGGAGACATTATTATTTCCTAAAAAATAAACCCCAAAACAACCAAATCAGAAGGAAAACAATTGAAAATTAGGAGACTTTTTTTTTTCCCTATTGCTAAAGAGACCTATTAATTTGTATTAAATATTAGTGAAAGACCAGAGTTTTGATAAGGCAGAGGAAAATACTCTTGCATAAGATATCTGCTAAATCAGAGCCTGAGGTTGTTGCTAGTTCTTGTCTTGTTAAAGCTCACAGCAAGCTGGTCTCTTAACACTGTTGGTGTTTGAGAAACTGTTGCAAAAAGGTCAGTAATCTTCATACATTTCTGTTATGCCTGAAGTTTCAGAGGACAATTTTGCATTTAAAAAACAAAGTAAAACAAATCACCACCCCATATTCCCTCCCAATAATAAAAAAAACAAACAAAAAACCCAAAAAAAAAACAAACCCGAAAGCTAAAAAAATGAAGAACCCCCCCCCAAAAAAAAACCCAAACCCAAAACCCCAAAAGGAAACAAAAACAACAACCAAATTAAGCAAACCACAATGAAAAATCACCTTTGCTGATACTGCACAGAAGACGCTGTAACTTTCATGGTGGTGGAAGGTTGCTGGAAGTTAATTAAAAATCCTAAGCAAACAGGTAAGAGAAAGCTGAAAATACAAGGGTATGAAAAGTTATATTGAGGAAGAAATACTKTGATAAGGTCAAACTACTGTCATGTCTTTCTGTCATCTTTTAAAAATCTCTTCCTGATCCAGTGTACTTTGCTGTAATGCTGTACTAGAATGTATCTGTTCCTGATGCCCTTCTTTCATAAAAGTGGGGGAGAAAAGACCAATGGTAGCTTAAGTGCTGTGCACACATTTCCTTCAAGTGATGTTTACAGTATTTCATAGTGGTTCCCCATTTCGATTCTACCTCCCAGTTAGCTTGCAGGAATCATGGGCTAAATACGGTGTGGAAAATTTAAACTTTTATGTCTTGGAGAACTCTTCTATGTCTAGTATAGCAGGCAGTACAAAATTGGGACCTTTGTACATTACAAAGAATGTTTTTCTGAAGTCTATAATATGGTGCATGTGAAATTGCTTAAGTTCTATATTGCTGATATTTAGCTTCTATTTACTTTAAYTGYCTACAAACAAAACAAAACAAAACATATGCCAGTAAAATTTATTAAAAGTGTCCATACATTTATATCCTGCCMCCCTCCCCCATCTTTCATATAATGGTGGATTGATATGTGTTGAATAGAATTTACTTTCTCATGTGACAGAAAAAAGTGTGTATAAAATTTCTAAAATACAGTTAATTGCTGAGGTTTTATTAGGCATTAAACTACAACCAAAGACTTGTTCTTTAAAACRTATATACTGAAAGCAAGAGTTTATGAAATTATGTTCAGAATAAAATGTCATACATCAGAAAATTAATTTTTACTCTACTAATGCATGACAGCACAGCTACCATATCTGCAAAACAGTTTAGAAATTACCCCTCCATATTTAGTAGCGTGTAACCTGAAATGATTCAGTTATAATGACCTTGTTATGTATAACCGTAAACAACTTTCAGGATTTGCCTTTGTTATAAATTTCAAGGATTATTGTTGCATTCCTTYCTCTCCTTGCCTTAACATTGTCAACTTACTGGGGTGTTTGTTTTGTTTTTTTTTTTTATTGTCTCCCCTTTTTGCCTTTTAAACAAAATGCATTAGTTACAAGAGATGAAGGAAGCAGTGTAATTGGGATTTAGGAATTAAAAGTCATCTKAGTAACTCTGTAAACATAGCTTATCCTGAAATTTTTACTTGCAATTTTCTTTTTTTTCTACAGGGTTTTTTTTAAGACTTTTCATAATCGTGAAAACTGATCAATTTAACTCGTTTCCATTTTCATCTAAATAATCCAATGAGGCTTTCACATGGCTGTGTAAGAGCAGTTTAGGTTGTCCCTGATGCCAGAGTGAAAATTGGTAGTGACTGTGTGCATCTGGTTTCTTCTTTCCCCTTCACAGYTCTTTTTGTCACCTCTGTTACCCAGTCTGACTATGCCCTTACCATTGTTTCAGTCCACTCCTTGCCTATGTTGGAACTAAACTCCAAGGAACAGATCATGTACAGACAAATTAATGTAAAGGTAATTTTTTTGACAGTTTTTGTTTTTAGATAAGAGCTTCACTTTTTGACTATTATGGTCCTTGCTTGATCTGGTATATTTACACAAGTACTGGTAACACTCTTTAGATGATTATTCCTTGAAAAAGCTGGAACTCCACAGGTATTTTAGGTGTTAATCTATCTTCTTGAAAATCCTAGGTGCATGTTCCTGTATGAAACTTCTTACCTTCYCCACCCCCAAACTTGGTGCAGTTCTGAGAAGGAAGTGTGAGGTTGGGGATCCTCTCCTCACACCAAATACATTACTAGATCTTGCAGTCACAGCTCCAAAAGAGGTGACAGTTCTGCTGCCTGAATGACCAGYGAGGTACACTGATAAGTCCCCAGAAGCAAATAGCACAAGCTTGTTGACAGATGTGGTGCTATGTCCCGTGAAGGTTTTCTCTCAGTACGGGTCTGTTGCTTTTAAGTTAATCCTATTGCTGTCCTTAGTAGCAATTTTCACACTGCTGTGTATAAAATTATCTTTAAAACTCTTATTCTGATGAGCTTAACATAATTATATTTTATGTATATGAGATTATTGCAAGTCTTTATTACCAACATTGGCTAAATAAATTACCTAACAAACTAATAATGCATTTCTTAAAAGACTAGCCATGTGTAATTACATATAATTTAGAAAAAGCTCAGAAGATGGTGTGCTGTGTTTTCCTACAGTATCCTATCTACATTGTTGAAATCAAGTTAAACTATGTGCATTGTGAATTTCCAATTTATAATTCTGACTATAGAAATCAACTATTTTGTCACTTATGCCATGGAAATATTTTTGTTGGAAATCATACAAAGCCTGCAAAAAATATTGAATGAAGTCAAATATATATTCAGTTACTGGGAAAACTGGGAAAAACTATTTTAAGCCAGATGTAGACTTTGGTTCAGAAATCAGGATGTACAAGTACTTATCAACACAAAAATCTGATTTTGCAAACTTAAGGAACTGTCCACTGCTATATGTGCAAATCTTCCAAGAAGGAGTGGGCTTTTTTTTTTTTTTTTTACAGATTTCTGGCAGATTTAGTAAGTGTGCTACATAAATCAATGAATGCAAAATATTGGTTGCACATTTTCATGTGTGACTTTCTAGACTAGAATTTTTACTAAATTTAGATAGAGTTGCAAGGATAATGAGCAAATATTAAACTGCAGAGGGCTAAATTTTTCAATGCAAAGATGGGTCTTTTCCCAGAAATGATCAATTGATTGGTTTTCTAGATGATACAAAATAAGATATTTCTCAGTTGTTACTGACTTGTGACCTGTCCATTCGGAGTCTCGTGATGGTGAGAGGCGTTCTGCTTGAATGAATTCTTGGCTTAAGAACTTTGACTTCTGAGACCTCCTTTGTTTTACCTCTAAAGGGAGATGGGTCCCTTTATGTAAATGCTTTTAATGGGTATGCTGAGTGGTATGAAAACCTCTGAAGAACTTAAAACTGTTTTACTAAACATGCAGTGCTGGTTTCTGCATCAAAGTGGTGACAGTTATACAAGATGACAAAAAGATTCTAGCACTGAAACATGTACTGTTAATGACATGGAGATTTCTTTGGGGATCTTTTCAGTAAGATGTCATTTACCTGTTAATTTAAAGCTTTGTCTTACATTTGAGCTTACTGGCATTCYAGGTCCAAATATTTTCTCTCTTTTTTTTAGAAACTCTTTAATGTTTTTGCTGAGCTGTGTCAAAAGGGCAAAAGGTAGAAATGAAAGCATAATGTAAGCTTAAGACTTTTTGGCATATGCCTCTTCCATAGTTTTCCAAATTCTGGAAGGGAGCAATTTCTACTCTTACACCAGAAGAGGAATGTTCAGTGAGTCAGTGAGGAGCCAAAACGTCTTGGACATGTTGATCTCTGCAATGGAGCTGTGAAAATAGATGCACTTTTGTAAGAATATTTCATGAAGCTGCTCAGGCATCTCTTGATTGCTACAKTCACCATACACCAACTTTTGTGGACACAGCAGGGTTGAGTTTTTTTCTCTATCACCTACAGAACTTCAGTCGAGTATTGGATCAGTGCATGCTTATTTTCATAAAAGCATAATTTATGAGCCAGCTTCTTTCTCCTTGCAGATTTCACAGCTACCTWATTCATTCATTTTTCTGACACTGAAAATTAATTTTCTATGTCCCCTGATGTTGCATTATATGATGACTAATAAGAATCATTAAAGTCATTTTGAAAAACAAATAAAACCTGAATGCGAGTCTAGGAGACAAAAACAAAACTCTCTGGAGGGAAGCATTCTTCTTTTCCATCTTAGCAATTAAAAGTGTGATCCTTTGCTGTCCTGGGATTGAACTGATGTTGTATTGCAGAGCCAGGTGCAGGATGAAAGGCTCCAGGGGGAAGACACAGCCCCTTTTCTGGAAGAAAATGCCACTAGTTCCTCATCATACTGTGATAAATACAGTGGAAAAGAAATGTAAGGAAGCACAGGCTTAGAAGAAACCACTGTGYAACACTTCTTGCAAAGCTACTCACATGAAGCTAACCCTACTCAAACAGGTTATGGTTTTGTCAATGCAAAATGCGCTGTTGTCCTTGCTCAGGGTCGCTGTTTCAGATGTAGGTCTTTGCATTTCCTTTTTGGGAGATCATCACATCTTGTTTGCTCCTTCCTTCCAGAAACCAAAAGAAAACAATTGTGCTCATTTGTTCAAGAACATGTAAATTTTGCTGCTGTGCTTCCTTACAAGGAGTTACAGTCTGTAAAGCTTTTTTATGGCYTACTTACATATTCTAACCCATGACTTTAATGCCTTTTATGGCAAATTTTCAGGGTTAATAAATTTTACCATACTTAGAAATTAAAAAAATGTGTCTCATACAGCACCTAATTTTCACGGTTTTGAGAATTTTCATGTATATTCAATCATCTGAAGCAATTTAATCTACTGCAGTATTGTAGAAACTACAGTTTCTTTCTCCTTGAACTACTTTTAGTGCTTATCCAAATTGAGCTATGAAAGAAAAATCTGGGCCAGTTCATTTACTGAGGTTGGTTACTCTTGTGTTTAATATTCTCTAATGATCCACTAGTGTATTCCTGAATGTGTGCTGCTATCCAATAGATTACAGCACAGATACCTAAGCTGCATAACAAAAGGAAAGTAGTTGCTGGAGAGGGATGGCTATTAGGTAATGTATTCATGAGCAGCTAGTCTCAGTTTGGCTGTGTCCACAGATTATCTGGATCTTTTTAATTTAAGAATCTTGATGGACAGAAAATGTAACTGATATGAAAGTCTCCTAGAAATAATTGATGAGGTAATGTTCTCTTAGGAATAAGAATTCACTGTGCTCTGTCTCTAGCCTCTAACAGATATGAATGAACACAAATATCACACTGTTTTTGKCAGGGAGTGCTGTGGTAATAGCTGGTGTGTAATGCTCTCAGGATCTTTAGCTCTGGCAGTTGCAGCTTCCACTTATCTGGAAAATTTGCTTTTAACTCGACATCAAATGAACATGAATGAGCCTGGTCATTGGTAAGTGAATAATCCATTATTCCCTAAATACAGATGACACCATCGAGTTCKGCCCAAGAACTGAAATTGTCTATTCAGCAAGGAATTTGATATTAGAAGGCAAAACTCGATTGAAAGTAATACATTCAAAGAATGTTTCTTATTAAGCTTTCAGAACACATTTCTGAAATACAGATAAGACAAACTAAAGAATTCTTCCACTCTTTAAACTTAACTGATATAATTCTCTTTTTATCATCATGTTGGATTACCATTGCTTTCCTAGCCAGGAGTAGCTGGACAAAGTCAGCATAAAACCACTCTGCTACTTGCCGTTATTTGGATTTCTTAAAAATCAAACCAGAGGGACAAAGCCCCTTCAGGCTCTTTTCTTTATCTAGTAGATAAGAAAAACAAGTTGATTTCCCTCTGAGGTCACAGCTGAAAATGAATTGTATGAACTATGGCTGGACTATCTCTTCAAATTTTATTATTTAGAAGGTTGATTCTATTTACATGTTGACATCCCTATATTGTTTAGATGAACAAGAAGTAATACACATMAATTCTTTTCTCTTAGTTAACTGTTCCACAGAAATTAAGAGCTGGTAGCTCCTCCAGGAGAAATCTCAAGGCAAAGGATGTTCAAAAAGATCACCTGAGACACTTCACTGAAACAGGACTCTAGRTAATTTTTTAATGAAATACCTAGCATATGGAAAAGAACTTAAAAGTAGAACTCCTAAGAACAAATTGTCCTACATCAATAAAAATGCAGCAAAGCAAAAATGGGTGTYTGTGTGTACCTGTAATAACAGCACCTTTTTTCAAAGACTTTGAAAGCAACATGCTCCATTAAAATTGTGGAGTTTTGGATCTGTATGAGCCCTGAAGGCTGACATTTGACCTRTTATAATGAACCTTTTTGTCTAATRATATATTMATTAAATTTGTGTYGTATAGAGTAAGTATGAAAGTTTATTTAACAGATTATTCCTCTCCTAAATTAGACTTCTTCCAGTACATGTAACTGTAAACCATCTGTCTAATTTCATATGATAAAAAAGGTGAAAATTAGATAATTTAAAACAAAATAGTCCTGACATATCTGAAAGAATGAAATAGAATTCAAGAAGTGGGAACAGAAAATAARAGATGAAGGGAGAAGACATAATAGCTCTAGGCCTTCTCTGGAATCTAGACTCCTCAAATGCTTTTTTATAGGCAAAAACTCATTTCAGAAAGTAAYTGCCCTGAATTTAAGGAAGTGCTCACATCAGTGAGTTAATATCCATCATCATAAACGTATATTAACGACGTTTACTTTATATTGCACAGAAATCCACATGTAGTGCTTTTATTACATGTAATGACCATCACTGTCTTGTGAGACCTACAAGCTGCTAAACTTCTATTACAAATTAATATTTCCCTGGAAGTGTTGATCACAGTCAATGATCCTCAGYTTTTTTCTTTTAYTGTTCTTTCTTTTTGTGAAGACAASTGCATTTGTATTAAGTTACAACTTAACTTTCAGTAGAAATAGTAATATGTGTACTAATATGTGTATATTACCTAAATTAACATAACTATCTTATCTATACATTTGAATTAATATGCATTTATTAATGCACTGAGACAGGAATGTGAGAGGGAGGAAATTACGATATTGATGAACATTTGATATGTGCTTTAAGATCTTGAATAAAGAATAATAACATATTTAGGTGCTGGTAGAGACTGAACATTGTGGAAAAGAGATACAATGCAATTTGTCTATTTTCAGCTTGTTGCTGAGTTGTTAATATAGATACACTGTTAAAAGTCAGTAATAGCTGTTTAAAAAAAATCTGTTGATAGAGACTTCAACCTGTAAATAATTTACTGAATATAGTTCCTAGAAGAGGACTTTTTTTTGATTGATTTTCCATAGCATGAAGGAGAGAGGAGTTTTTGTGGAAACTTCCATCTCCCTTATTAATGTGTAAAATCAGAGAATCATAGAATTATTAAGTTTGAAAAGGACCTCAAAGATCACCAAGCCCAGCCGTCAGCCCAGCACTGCTGTGCTCACCACAAAACCGCATCTCCAAGCACCATGTCCACACCACGTCCACCTTCAGAGCACTTCCAGAGATGGTGATTTCACCTCTTCCCTGGCCAGCCTTACCACTCTTTTAATGATGAAATTATTCCTAATATCACCTCATATTCCTGAATACACTCTTAACGTATAAGATGTAATAACTCTTCTCTCAGGTAGTGAGGTACGCTACTGGCTCACCCTCCTTTCAGGCAGTCAGAGAGTGAGGAGCTGCCCCCTGAGCCTTCTTTTCTCCAGGCTGAGCAGCCCCAGCTCCCTCAACTGCTCCTTCACCAGCTCTGCTGCCCTTCTCTGGACACACTCCAGCATCTCAGTTACATTCTTGCAGTGAGTGGCCCAAAATTGAACACAAGATTTGAGCTGTGACCTCATAATATTGAGTACAGGGGGACGGTCACTGCCCTGGTCCTGTTGGCCACACAAGTTTTTGGTACAGGTCAGGATGCCGCTGGCCTTCTTGGCCACATGAGATGAGGAGACTTCTAGAACTCACCAAAGGAGCACAACTCAAATGCATGGTGGTGACTGCTTACAGAAATGAATTTTGCATGTGTAATGTAGGAAATTTGGAATTGTATTGACATGGTCATAGAACACAGTCAGGAAGACTGCATATCATCTGCTAATTCACCTTATTAAACTAATAAAATACTAATCAAATTTGCCATTGTAAGTACTCTTCTCTTTAAATCGTTGGTTATGAAAATGGCTTCAGGATATAGCATAAATTCCCATGTAGCTGTCACTCTACTGTCTCATTTTCAAAACACAAAACAAAATATAAGCAACAAAAGTGCTGAATTTTTATTCATTAGCACTACACATGTTGTTATTTTSTGTAGATAAAAGAGAAAAGAACAAAATACGTGTGACCATAAGGTCAATGATGTTCCTTAATGTATTTCTGGCAGATGGAGTTCAACAAGAAAACAAGTCCCATTTCAGGCTGGACTGAAATGAGAAGTTTCAGTCTTGGCTGTGTTATTGAAATAGGTTTTGTTTGCTTCCTTTAATTTTACATTGAAATAATTTCCTTTCCTCTGCCCTTTAATGGAGGGATCCAGATTTCAGACAGCCTTCTTTTCCCTGGGACCCCYGTTGGAAGTTCACACAGGTGGGCAATCGGACCCACAGAGGTCACTCCCACCCCCTCAATGGGACAAGGAAGAAGTAAAGAAGAGTAAAATCAAGAAAACACAGGAATTGAGAAAAAAATGTATTAAATTAAGAAGTGAAATATAAGTGGAATAAGACAGAGAGAGAAAACGAAAACAAGCCATGCAAAGACAATCATGCCCCATTTCCCAAATGTAGACCACTGCCTAGCCTGTTCTTAGGCAAAAGGTGGCTAACCTTCCTAAAGTCTCTTCTTTTCCCTTTTATTGCCAAGCATGCTGTTATATGGCATGAAATATTTCTGGTTAGTTTGGGTGCAGCCTCCTGCATGTGCCCAGCCTATTCACTGAGGTAGGACAGACTGAAGATCTTGGTGCCATGTAAATGTTGTTCATCAACAGCTAAACACGTTTGTCTCATTTTGGCCCTAAATCAAAATCAGCATGACACGAACTGCTTTGAAAAAARTTAGCTCTATCTCAGCTAGGCCCCATATGTCCTCACAATACACATATTTCTATGAAATAGATTAAATCCACAACCTAGGGATACTTTTCTTCTCAAACTGATGGAGTAGAAGAAAAAATATTGGGGGGAAGAGATGAGAAGTAAGAAATCTCTTCCTTTTTTTTTTTTTTCTCTTCCTTTAAATAAGAGAGAAATCAACTCAAAATATATGGACTAAACTCTTCAGTGAGTTACAGAGGATTAGGTCCKGGAGAGAGCATGTGTTTGATGAGGATCATATCTGACAAGCAAACCTGACAAGGATRATGTTCACAAGATTCCAGCATCTAAATGTGGGCTTAGTTGAGGAAGGTCTCAGTCATTTTCAGTCTGCTACTCAGAAAAAAAAAAAGTTTTTGCAGCCTCTAAAAGGGATCTGACAGAGAGATAAAGTGCTGATCACAGAGAGAAATAGAAAAGAGATAAAAGAGAATACAAAATACTGAAGAAGGGGGAGAAGAGGAGGGTCAAATCAGAGGTCTCTCTTTGTAGCACGGGAATATTATGCAAAAAATCACTTTTATCATTATTAAATGTTCCCTACATAAATTCCTGACAAGTTGACAAGAGAAAAGGTGCTAAACAGAGTACCAGGAGATATTCATTATGGGTAGGTTTCCAAATAAATCAATTTTACTGAATTKTGGATAATGGACAAATAAAATTGCAAATGATAACATTATGACTTTTGTGTCTTAAAAGYTGTCTCTTTTGTTAGGGTCATCACAAGCTTCATTATTTTGAGCTTTCATTCCTCCAGAGTAGAGAATGTATTTAACTGCAAAAGAACCGATCACCATCAGCACCTTCTACTTTCAGAGCACCTTCCTTTGTTCACAGTTATATTAAAGYTCTCTCAAACTTCTGGCTTTKRGAATMGCTCTTTCCAAAGGAATATTTCTGTAATATTTTTGAGTTCTGGAAATGTCTGTCAGAGTAAATGGGTAAGTTTTTTAGTTTAGGTGTATTTCAGAGACACTTTGGCATAAAGTAAGCACTTATTGGAAGCTTCCACAATGAGTAATAAAAAGTTGAGTAATCAACTGAATTATGTCAGTTTTAACTTCCAGTCCACCACCAAATTTGTCAAGGTTTGCTGCTCTCTTTCTTCTGCCTTTGGAGAGTAGGAGGATTCTACTGTCAAAGTTACGTGGACAAGTCATGTCAAGGGGCATGGAGAATTTCAGCTGGGGTCTGTGAGGGTTTGCAGCTCTGAAACTCTTCCTGGGCTGGACTGTGATGGGCTCTCCTGCTTTGGATCCTTTTCAGCCTGCCTGGCATATTGGTGGAACATGGAGCTGGCTTCCTGAAATTTATCTGCTTTCAGACCTTCTGTAAACACATTTTTTTGCATTAGAAAACATGTTGTGTCATTGTGCCAAGTAAACTCTGGCCAGCACTGCTCAATAATCAGAGCYTTGCCAGAGAAGCTGAGATCTCAGGAAATTGAATAATACCTTTCTCAGCCTGGTCATCTAGGGCAGAAGTTATTTCTTCTGCATAAGATATTCAGAAATGAGCGTGTGTGTGCAGGGAATGGGTGGGAGTTAACAAATAATTTTAGAAGCACTAAGGGTACAGGAAAGAGCAGGAAATCGGATGACCATGCCTGAAAAATGCTTCCTTATTTGTGACTGAAAGACAGAGCRAATCAAATGCTTGATAAATGTCTTGCATTTACTGTAAGGCTGGTTGCATTTGTTTCTTGATATAGCATATTACTCACTAATAAATATAATACTGTTTGGTTCAGATAGTAAATACTGTACCTTTTATTCCAAATGACTAAAAAAGAAGAGTTTGTGGTTGTTGTTTTTTTTTGTTTGGTTTTTTTTTTTTTGTAGTATCACAGCTGTTATTAGTATCATTACTTGGCAAAAAGAAATTCTTTGTTAATTTCTCAAAAATGTTTCAACTGTTCCATAGTTCATTCAAATGCATTTCCTACTGTAATCTACTCTACTCTACTCTAGTGTTATAAATAATATATGCTTTCCCCTTCCTGAAGTAATTTTCTTTCCTAAAACAGAAAAATAAAATATTTCAAACCTTACAAACATACTAGAACTGATTCCATCTCTATATTGTTGTAAGAGTAAAGCCAAATAGAACCAGCCCATTCTAAATTCCAATAAAACCTTAATCCGTGCAATAGAAATATTTCTCATGTGTACAACGTAAGTACATAAACACTTTCAGAACCCAGGTTTATGCATGCTTTTTTCCTATTGTAATAAATCAATCATATTTTTCTTCYCTAATTCAAATTATTTCAAATATGTTTCATTTTTCTTTGTCACTGTAATTTCAGGTTCTGAAAAAAATAATTCCCTTGGAGCACTTATTTTTTATGCTTTTAAATTTTTAATAAAATAAACATGCAGCAAGATGTCTAACTCAGCCAGTAAGTAGCACAAATAGCAACATTGTCCTTTCAGTGTGGAATAGCTTTATTAATTCTTAACCAGTAATATAATTTTGAAGTATTCTCCTTCATTTACAGATATTAAAATGCATCTACACCTTTTCTGGTATCCTTTGTAGATGTTTTTATAAACGGAAAATGGTCAGTGGCTCTTCCAGGAGGCTGAGATGAACAAAATTAGAAATTGGATAGAATAGAGGGAATCGAAGACATCAATATGCCCATCTTAGTGTCATGCCAGATGTCTATGAAACCCATGTAACAGAAATCATAATTTAGATTTATAGCCAAGCTTTATATGTAATACCTTCCTGCTAATTATTTCATAAGATACTCATAATAAAAAAATGCAACCTGTTTTTTGATTTGCCTTCATGGCAGAACATGATGCAAGCAAACAGGCCAGTTAGCTCTCCATAGTAGAGAGAGATGACTGTTTATGAGAAACAGGTTACCAATGTGCCATATGGATGAGTTTCCTTTGCAGATGACTTATGACCAACTAAATAAGCAATACTGTTCAAAGTGGTGCTTTTTTGTGCTGGTAACCAACTGCCTTCTGGGATTTTTTTAGATACTGTAGTCAGACATTTAAAAAACAAGGTATTACATAAGTTTTTCTGATAAATGAAACTGCATACTCATTCAAGTTGTGTTTGGAGATTTAGAAAAACAATTTGCAACTCATTTTATCCTTATCTGTTATCCCATTTATGCTACTTGCTATTTTTAAAGAGGTTTTTACTGGATGTATGATCTTAAAGTTCAGCAGCAACAGCTCTTTTCTCCATCTAATTTTGCAGAACTGTATTGCTGCATTATAAATACTTTCCTCTAATACTGTCAGGAAATTAGAAGGGAAAATAAGAATTTTTTTCTTGTAGTGGTGTAATCCTTTACCTCTGCTTACAAGTTTTTAGAGAAGTTATTTTTAGGCAGAAATGCAATTGCATACTGTCAGCTACTGAATCAACTGATATTTTTTTATTGGCACTATAATGTAATGAGTCTAATGAACTAAWCATTCATTAGTGCATGATTCTGATGCAAAAAATGCAAAACTGTAAGGTGGAAAGAAACTTCATCTTCTTTTCCCCCCACACTTCAGATTATATGGGCAAGTATAATGTTGGGTAATTTTATCCTTCACTCATTTTTGTAGATAAAAGAATATACTTTCAATTCCAAAGCTGTGGCTATTGCTTTGGTATTTGCTCGCTTAATGAATATTTCCAGATSACAGTGTGAGAGTGAAAACCTGACATATTCAACCTTAAAACAAGATGTGGAAGAAAGCAGGCTGACTGTGATATAGTGGTCTTAACCTAAAGTGATGCTAATTATTTTGCTAATATATGCTTTTCCTTATCCCCATTTTACCCTTGTGCATTGGATTATCTGCTATGGAGAGAATAGGTTGCTCTGTATTTAATACCTTTTAATATSTTTTAAATTAGTCAACTTCCAGTGATTTGTGAACCCCTCTTCCTCCCTCCAAAACTCCCCTTTTTTATCCTATTCCAGAGTTTTATTTATTCCTTTAGGAAAATATATCCAGGGTCATCACATGGTTTTGACAGAGAGAACTGAATAGAGTGTAATCACTCAATATTATTGTCAAACTTATTTTTTAGACTGAATTTCTAATTTGGGTGATGAGCTTTGCTATTTCCCAGAGAGGCTATGAGTTCTCTGTCCTTGGATATTTTCAAAGACTGACCAGACAAAACTGTAAGTAACCTGGTYTAGATACGAATTCAGTCCTGCTTTGTCTAAATAATTATGTGGTTGTATCAGATGAACTCCATCAGTCTTTTGCAACCTGTATTATTGCTTCATTCCAGGTACTCGAGCATTCTTTAGATCACAAAAGGGGAAGTGCACATTCATACAAAACTGTTGAAAGCCAATACATTAGGTAAGATCTTTTGGGTAGTCATTATTACTTACCGTTGCATTACTAGAAGCACGTATAACTTTTTAAATGTTTGTAATTTGTTGTTAATATAGGCAAACATTGTAAGAATTCTGATTTTAAAAGAACACTGCAATTCCTACAAACAAACAAAAGTTAAAATTTGAGAYGTTGGGTCATCTTTGAAGTTGCATGAAATAGATAAGCAGAAGTTTTGTGGAAAATGAAATAAAATGTAGTTGAGTGGATTAGAAGTTATCTTTCCTGTGTGACTGCGACTTACTCCCTTATAGTTAATAAAAGTGTGGTAAACGTTAAAAAACCACACAGTGTCATTTGACACAGTAGTTGAAGCACAAAAGGGTTGAGAGTTTCTTGTGATATCACTTGGTAAAAGTATGAAAGAGATCAGTATAAGGTCCTGGGAAGGGTTTTGCAGGTTGGAGGAGGTAAGGAAAACAAGCACCTTGCAATTTTCTGGACATCAGCACTATGTACAGAGAACTGAGAATTCCAGGGTTCAACCTGAAGCCAAAACTGCTATTACAAGCCTTGAAACATGCCATCAGATCACTGGGAAGCCACAAAGGCTGACAATCACAGCTGTGGATCGGAAATGGTGGAGGCTGCTGCAGATCCCAGCCACAGTTTCAGCTGTCTCTTATACCATATACCAGCTACTCAAGAAAATACCTCTTTCACAGTCAAAACTAGCACAAACTTGAATAAATGCACTCAAGTGTGAAGGACTCCTTTGGCTCATACTAATAAAATCCACAGTATAATTTAATTATCTACTGCAAGGAAGTTACAAACGTGGAATATTGTCTCTCATTCAGAGCAGGCACCCGGTTCTAAGATAAGACAATTGAGTGAGAATGTGAGAGCTCCATCAGGAAGAAACAGAAAATTTAGGCTTAGTCATTCACCTAATGATTGCCAGTGAATCTAATAAGAACCCAGGAAAAATTCYACAAGCACTTATAAATCTTGATGCACTTGCAGTTCATTTCAGTACTGTCTCCTATGAATATTGTAGCTACTGAGATAAGCATGTATGACAGCAACAAATAAAAGTTGATTGAATGGAAGTAAAACTTACCAAACCATAGTATTCAGGTAAGTGAGAATATAAATTCATGGAAATTTTCTCAAGAATCTAAGTCTAAGAATCTGTCTGGTGTGGAAAGTTACACCATAAATTAGCTAAATATGATGATGTGTTTTGGAGTAGTGAATGACACACATGAAAGCCAAACACAGACCAAACAGAAATGAGGTTACGAAAAATACCTGATGCATCAGACAGTAATTTGTTTGAAACATTTTACCAATATCTGTATAGAAGCATCACAGTTGGAATTGTGGAAGTAGGGAAATAGGCAGATAAAGAAGCATGGCAGGCAAGCCTGGGCTGCTATGTCATGTATCATCTATGTAGATTTTCCAGGACGAATAATGCAGTTATCACATTTTTATCTTGGCACTAGAGCTTTGTACTTTGGGTGGTTAAATCAAGAACTAGAATCACTGAAGCTCTRGTAAGTGTGGGGCAGTGGGCAGGAAAATGGAAGAAGTACACCAAAAGCTGTTCCTGAACAGGGAATTGTGTGGAATGTGGAATTGCTACTATCACAGCTAAGGAGGAATAACAAAAATTTAGAAGTCAGTAGGCTCCCTTGTGTCAGCTTTTGGAAGCTGGCACATCAGTAGCAGAATTTTAAAAAATAATGATGCCATATTGTGTGTAATTTTGTCACTTTAAATAAATGCAACAAAAGTGGTGTATGATAAATAGATGGATTCCCAGGTGAGTCTGCTTTAGCACAGTCATATCTGGGGGTTTGGCGAACTCTCCCGCTCAAAAGTGTTTGTTAAAAAGGAACAAAATATTTGAAGGAAAAAAATGCATGTATTGCCCTGACTCTTTATCTCTGTTCAGTGTTCAGGCATAAAAGGAAAATCTATCAGTTCAGTTAGGAGAGTGACAGTTCTGTACATAAATCTATAAACCAGTAGACCAGAGGAACGACATCCCTAGAGAAGTCTTTGTAGTTTTGAGTATTTCTTCCATCTCTGAGATGCTGTTTCTTTTCCCATGTCTTGGACGTGTCTCAGGAATGAACTGCAGGCATAATGCAAACAAAAATAATAATATTTCCCATAAGACTTACTTCTAGACCTTCCTTTTGCTGAAGGTTTGAAAAAAAAAGAAACCCAAGCTRGTGTTTCAGAAGCAGATAGATTCCCAGTGCAATGAATGTTGACCAGAGTAYTTACTAATACATTCATTTTTTTGATTGGACACAAAATCTTTTATTAAAAAGACAAAAGAGTTTTTTTTTTAATAACCCAAGATATCCTGCTCTCTGACCAAGACCACAAAAAGAAGGAAAAGTGGTTATGAGTACAAACAAAATTGCACCATTAATATTGAATAACTCCTTAACAATTATTTCTCTTTATAGTAACACTAATGGTTTGCTCTCAGGGTTTAAGTACTATGACTTTATGTAACAACTTGACAAAATTATCTCCCTGTTGTGTCCTCTTGTTTCACAAGAATATTTCATGGAATCTTGTGTTCCAGGGCCCTGGAAGGGGAYGTTAGACTCTGAATCTAGAAGGTATAAGAACCCCCTTTTGATCTGAGGAGAATTACAGGTAAAAATAAAATAAAACTAAAAGAAAATAAAATAATGTAAGAATCACAATATAGCTGATGAACTTACTACCCTTATCCCCCAACGTACTCTATGTAATAAAATCCATGTGTTTTTTCTGATGGCACATTTAAATGCAGAAACAGAAAAAAAATAAGCAGAAAAAACTATGCCCTATATGTCCAAGGAAGTTGATATCTGTGCAAAAGGATGACCAAAGTCTTAAGACTGATGGGACTTGGTAAATGAAGTAATGTACTGGCTTTTTATGTCTGAAGGGGAATGAACAGGGGAGGCCCCAGAGAAGAAGGAGAACAGAGCTGGATGGAGGCAATTAATGATTTCTGGATGAACGAGCCATGATTTCAGTAGAAGATTTTACAGAAATATGTAGCAGTCTTGAACACTTGGGACATTTTTGGGTGAAAATGGTCAYTAACTTCATCTGCTGCTGGAAGAAAACCATATTAGATCTCTTTGCTTTACAGAATTTTTTAACTACAAGGAAGACCTCATATATCCTGTGCATATTAATGTGGACATAATAGATATTGTCTTTTATGAATAGACTGTCTTGGAATTTTTATTCCATTTTCATTTTTATGTATATGTATATATACTCTTGAAATTGTTGAAGTGGAGCCTTGGAATCTGTGTGTGATTGGCATGACTTCCTTCTTGGAGAGAAGGTTTTAAAGTGGGATCAGCATTAAGTCTATGTTGTCTGCAATTTGTGAATCAGCTCAAATTACCCTGTCCTAAAACCAGATAGTACACTAATGTTAATTAGAGACATTGAGCTGTTTGATTAATTGAGGCAGTGAAGTTATGTGAGGTACTGTGTTCTGGGTTGATTTGTTTAATGTGCATTGTAACTGTGCATTAAGAAGGAGATTGTAGTTTAACACTGACATATTGTGTCCTCAAAATCAATGTCATTGATCAGAATTTCTTGAATAAAAACSAGTGCAAACATGCTATAAACATTTAGGTTATCTATTTGCAGAATTAAACAATCATAACCCATAATTTAAACTGTATTGTTTTATGGACTTTTCAGGGAAGTCTATAAAAGCCATATACAAGCATGTCATTTCCAGGGGAAATAAAACCGCTCTAAATGCTCTCAATGTTACCCTTTTCAGTAAATGCTTCCTAACCTTATTCATGGCCTTCTTGCCATTTGTTTATTTTCCCACAAAACTGCTGCCAACAATATCAAGTTCTAGTGTGTTTTTTTKCTGTAAATATGAAGTAGATTGTTATTATTTAACTCCTTTATGGACAGTTTTTTCAACTGTTGCTATAAAAAAACTGTATGAACATTGAGTGAAGAATTTTATGTTCAATTAACATTGCTCTGAAACATAAAATGTTGAATTAAAAACCAATCAACCAACCAAAAGCCCTCAAACTAACAAACCAAAATCAGAGCAGATACAATATTAAATTATATTTGATATTTTCATTAAAGAAACTGAACATAGCAGTGTATTTTAAATAGTAGAAAATACAGGAAAAAGAAAATTCCTCTCTTCCCCCATGTCAGTATTTTGTGAAATTCGGCATGCATTATTCTGAAGTTTTCAGGATATCGGATGCCTGAGTGCATGCCAAAATCAAATTTCTCTAATTTACAGAGACAGGTATAAAAATGTTTGCTTCATCTGATTGGAATTCTGATTTTCCTTTTATACCTTAYATTTTGTATATATCAAGAAATTCACTCATTTTGACATTTTTGCATGAATTTTTGAGTAACTGAAATGATGTCTGAGAAAATCTGTCAAATTAAATWGTATTTTTACAGGCCTCTGCAGTTTTAAAATGGATATGAAAGAAACATTTTCCTGAATCTCACGATTTTGAATGCCTTTAAGTGTGAAGCCCAATTTAAGAAAAGGGCCAGGGAGTTCTAAAATACCTTTCAATTTGCTCACATTCTTTTGAGTGATTAAGTTATACCRTATCATGTTACATAAACTTTTATAAGCTGCATGATTCGGTCCAATCCTTTCTTCATAAATGTGCATTTGTTATAACAGCATTAATATTAAACAACCTAATTTCTGAATAGTGTAGAGGATGGAGTAGGATAGCACACAGACAGAAACAGGAGGGACCTCAGAAATGTGAGGATTATGTGTATATTGATGTRTATCAGCTGCAGCAGCTTTGCAGTTGTGCGATAATTTTTTGCTCAAGGGTGTTCATGTTTGGCAAACCCTGAAATGTCGATGTCTGTCTGAAGGCTTGTAAGAATAGAAATTACTTAGATATAAACTCTCCTTGTGTGAAYGTTTCCTTTCTTGTATTTCCTTGAAACCAAATGCTGCGTTTGGATTCCTTTGCTATTTACCCAAAGCATTCAGAACCTCGGGGCTAAACAAACAAGACATTCCCAGAATGCCCGAGTTTTCCGATTAAGTACATGAGGAATACTTTGCTGGCATCAGAAAAAGAAATGTGCTTTCTGTGGAATTMGTGTGTGGATAAATACAGAACAAGTCAGAAAACATGATGATAGTAATCTTCCTTTCCCTGGTTATTCCTGATTAGGTCTTTAAATTCTGTATAAGGATTATAGTATTCTTGGAAACACTGAACTGAGCAGTGTGATTCAATGCAGGTGCTGGAGATATCTCAGAAATGACATTCTAGCCCTGGKTTTTTTTTGAAACATGGTTGCCAAAAGTGAAGTAGTTAAACCACTTGTCAGACTACAGTGCGTGTATGATCTGCCTAAAGTCTGAGCACTGACACTCTCTTTTGAAATTAAAAGCAATTTTTGATTGAGTAGGGAAATACATGAGAAAAAATAGAAGKCAGAGGCAGATCTAGCTCTAGCAGCAATCAAAATAGAGGAGCCTCCTTTCAATCCAAACTTGAAAATTTTTTTAAAATCACTTTCAAGATTAATTTAGAGACAYTGCTATGCTCATTTGAGCTGAGGCTCTGGCTGATTCCTTATGGAGGCCTGCTTGATATTCACAGGTATTTGCTAGTCCTTCTCTGCATCAAATCGGTAATATCTGCATACAATTGTTCACATGGTATGATTCTTGGGGCTGTCCTTTGCAGGACCAGGAGCTGGACTTCTAAAAYCCTTCTTGTCCCTTACAGCTCAGGATATTTTCTAATGTTGATGTAACTGCATAAAATAGCCCTGGCTGCAGCTTTGCTGTTTTTAAGCTTGGCCTGGCTCTGATCATGGCCAAGGTACATAGCTCCCCAAGACAAGAGCTTGGGGACAGCAAAATGGCCTCGGCCCTGCTGCCTGTTTTTGTTATGTCAGACCACTGGGAAAAGCCAGCAGACGTGATGCAGACAGACAGATGCTGCTGGGGCTGGTGAAGGATCCATTGCCAGCAGCGCCACTCACTTTCCTCTTTTGTGTCCCTCATACTCCTGGCAGATAGAGCGACACTGATTCTCCACAAACTTCCCTATCTTCCCTCATTCCTCTTTCCCTTTCAGGTAGCAGGAACTCCTTAACCTCTCTTCTTTGCAGCAGATCATTTGCTTAGAGTACATTACAAATGTGCCCCTATTGCAACAAGTCCTGAAAGGGCTTGGTGGTGAACTCCACAAATGACATTGCAGGACATGGCCACCTTCCACACTGAGAGCTGACACTGTCTGACAGCTTCCCTCCATATTGGCCCTGCCAGGAAAACCAGTTCAACAGAGCAGGTAGGCTCTGAAACTGTAATTCCTCTTCTGGTCCTGGCTCAGTTTTCCTTCACAGTTTTAGCTGAATCTGTTAGTTCAAGTGTGCTTTAGTCCTATTGATAGAATTGGGATTTCTGTTTTCCAGSTCTGCATGGATGTTGTAGAAGATAGACTGCAAAGGGTAATGTGGAAATCTTGATTCTGGAAGAAAAATAAAACTGAGTACAAAATTAAGGTAGTTTTTCTATTAGATACATGGATAATATTTATTATGTTGCACAGACAGTAACACAATAGTGTTTAAAGATGTAAAACAATAAAGATGGAGTTCTTAGTGCAATTCAGCCACTTACATTCTTATAGTAAACATCTCCAGGTATCAAAGACACATTCACAGGCCTTTTTACCAAGTACAAGGCTCCACGCTGGATGAAAGCTAAAACATTAAAATACTGGTGTGTGACACATGATATGAACGCCCCTGGAAGTGTGAAATTCATGTGACAACTTTTCTATAAAAATGAGCTTCACTAATCCCAGCACAGTAATAAATGGTGGCAATGATCAGAATAGCAGTAGTACTTTGAGCTTATACAACACCTTCAGTTACAGTATTTTAAATCATTTTACAAAAATAATTATCTCAGCTTCTCTATCTACTGAGAATTACATTTAGTATGTCCTTTATTTGTGTTCTACTTATGGAACCAATGAAGTTCTGAAAAAGAAATTATTTTCCATAAGTTCCTGAAGCATTCATTAGTTCAGACAAGGACCTCTGCAAGATCTGAGTTCCTCTCTTCTTAATTACTTCTGTTTTTCTAAAAGACATTGCTCGACAAACTSAAAAACTACAAATGGAAAAAAAAATACCGAGGGAGGAAAATATTTATCCCCTTCTCCTCTCCCATCCCAATAATAAAAGGAAATCATACCTGTGAACTGGATATGAAGTGAGATTTATGGAATTATTTACTCTGCAATAGACTAAAAATTAGTTTCCGTGGCAACCACTGCACCTTCAGAAATACAGAATGCCTTTACAATAAACATAAATACACCACAACAAAGTCTTTAGCTTATCTTTTATTATTTTAATAAGTAAGAATTTATGCTGTATATAAACATACATTAAATGATCTTTCATATATTTTTAATGCTATATTCTGTAATGTGTGCATTTTTAGAAAGGAATTAATATTTGCTAGCAATGGTGGCACTTGTGTTTTGTCCCTGAGAGGATAATGCCAGAAAAAGTGGTTTGAAAATGCTGATATGTGAAAAGTTGGAAGTCCATGATAATTTCCTTATTAAGATCTTATGATTTATAAGGTTCACATCTCCAACACTGAGAAAGGATTCAAATGAAAAGTTATCTTTTTAGTATTGATAATAGTCTTACTTTGAGTGGGAAATTGGACTAAATGACGTCTGTTGCAGTCCATATTTTTATGATTGTATGATTAACTACCTTATGAATTAATTTGTGTTGATTTTAAAGTTTCCTGTCTCATCGGTAATAGTAATTCTTTAAACCATGTAAAACTTCATTTTAAATGATATGCAACACATCAGATATGTGACAGAAGTCATGGCACAGGGGTTCTTTTGATAAAKAGCTGATAGAAGAAATCTGGATGATTTTAATTAAATTTCTTTGATTTATTGTCAAAAAAGAAAAGGAGTAAATATATTCTACTAAAATTCCTCTTGAAACAGGGTAAATTTGATTTACTTTCACCTTCGCTGCTTGGAAAATGCTGAGTTCTTCCTATACTAAATCACGTTACTTGACATCATGTGTTCAAGTATCCAAAAGATCGTAATAGTCAGGGAGAGTGTTGCTGCCAGGAGCAGAAACCCTGGAGTTCTTGAGATTTTGGATTCAGCAAAACCATTGACCTACCTTGGCGAAAGGATTCCAGGGTTTTCCTCCCACGGAGAATTTTAATAAGCTTCTTTTTCACCCTGGCTCAGAACATAACTGAATGTTAAGGTTTCCATGGAATAGAATTAATGTCTCAGTGGAGAACGAGAGTGAACACAGTTATGCAGTGTGTAACAGAAACTTCTGTAATAAACTRTGACTATACAGCTTTTTCTCTCACTCTCTCTATAAGTAATTATGTCTTAATTATTGCACAGAGGTGAGTTGCTCCTTTATTTTTTTAATTTTTTGAAAGAATACTTATGATATTGCACTTCAATATGTTAAGATTATATGCTACATTTGAACCCAAAATAATTTTGTTTTTGTAACATCTATATCAAATTATAAAAAGATTTTTGTGATCTGACAGAGAAATGTATCAAAACAACTCCTTGAGTTGTTAGTATATGGGGGATTGATTCAGAAACAAAACAGCTTTCTCAAATGTGAACGCAGTGTTTTGTTCTGAGTAAGACACGAAGAGAACAGTTAAGAAAAGGTCATAGCAGAAAAGAAAGAGGCACAGGAGGGTTTATTAGACAAATGGGACTATTTCTTCATTTCTGTAGTGGRCTGAAAAGTTATCTTACATGATTTTCTGTGGCTGAAGGTTTAACATGAATTATGCCTGCCTTGTGCTCATTGTTTGCTGCTGGAAGCGTGAAGAAGGGTTAAAATATTGCAGTAGGTAGTAGAAATGCCTGKCAATTTAACACAGTACCTGTGCACTCCAATAGCTGTCAGACACTTCCAGTGATTTTCTATTGGAGGTCTCATTATGGTTTTTAAATTTAGGCCATTGTACCTTACACTTCAGACAGTAATAAGAGATTTCTGAGGCTCTCTGTCATTAATAAGCAGTGACAAGTAAAATAAAGGAATTTTTTGTCACAGGATGTTTTGACATTTTCATTCTTTGTGGAAGGATGAGGCAAACACTGGAAACCACAAATATGTTATTGGAAAAAATTGCAATACTTGCTTTCCATCAAAATATGAAAATATCTCAGTAGAATTCAGCTAATCCTCAAGTTTTCAGTAATCATWATTATTATCAAGGGAAAGAAATGGACATTTCTAGGGTGCAATCATAAACCATATATCCAAAATTATTGAGTTCAATCGTTCTCTAGAAATATTCTGAGTTGGAAGGGACACACAAGGAYCATTAAGTCCCAATCTTAAGTGAATGGCCTACAGGGATATCAAATTCACAACCTCAGTATTATTAGCACCATGTTCTAAATAACTGAGCCAATAAAACACACTTGTTCTGTTTAAAGTAAGAAATTCTCTGATATGTGTCAAAATTACTCCAAATAACATGTCTTGCTTGATTTTTCTYAATGAAAAATAGCAGATTCCCAGTAAAAAGAATATTTCTTCTCTTTAATTTCAAAACTAATATTTTTCATCAGAAAACCATTAAGTAAAAGCCACAAAAATGCCAGAGTGGCTAGATTGAGGCTTTTTACTTGTTAGCTGGTAACTCAACAGCTTAGGTAAATTCTCTGTTCTGTTGCAAAATAGTGTGATGAGGATTAAATGGTGCTTCATGAAGAGCACTGCATTTGGGATTTTGGGACCCAAGAGCAAGACCCAGCCCTTTGTCGAACTTCACTCAATTGGCCTCCACCCATCAAAGCAGCCTGAYCAGATCCCTGTGTAGAACTTTCCAGCCCTCCAGCAGATCAACAATCCCACAGCCACACTTGGTTCCTCAGTGAATTGACTGACAATGCACTCAATCCCCTTGTCSAGATCATTGATGAAGATATTAAACAGAACTGGCCTCAATACTGGGCCCTGGGGGGCACCACTGCTGACCAGACACCAAATGAGCACCTCTACATCTATATGTACAATCAAAAGTGTACTCTGAAATGGCTTTGATATTGTGGGGCACTTTGCAGAAGTTCAGGCCCTTGAATCTCCACTTTGATGTGAAAGATAGCCTATATCAAATTCAAATGAAGAATAAAGATTTCTGTAAATTCTGGAGGAGTTCAAGAACTGGAGATGAAGCTGTCTCGCACTGCTCAGAGRGAGGTCTATCCTGAAAACAGGATAGTGGATCTTAAAAAAGCCATGTTAAAAAGTTTAAAACTTCTGCCTTTGACAATTTAATAGGCCAAATTAAGTTTCATTTATGTACATTACACAGATACGTTATTAAATAAAAGCCTTATTAGATAATACTATGTCACTATGACARTCCTATTGAATCCTTCTGCTGAAAATCAATGGACTTGCAAGAGCATCAATAATGTTCATCAGTACAGATAAAACCTTCTGCAGTGTCTTTATCACTCTTCTTGAAGTAGCTTAAGTTTTTGATTAATTATTCATCTTCTYTAATGTCTGAAGATGGGTCCAGATAAGTTTAATTAAAAAGCATCAGCTGAACAGGGTTGAGGAAAGTTCTGTGGGGCATCGTTCCAGTACCTTATTTCTCTCCTYGATATTTAAAAGAGTTATCCTGCTGAGGTTATTTTGTCAGGTTTCTGTCAGACTGTCTTTCCCACATTTTGCAGTTCATTGCTGCAGTCTCTGATAATCTTACCACACTGACTGGCTGCAGTTATTACCCTTTATATGAAGGATCTATGTTGAAAGCCAGTTATGAGTTTCTGTCCCAGTGGATTGCATGATGAAGTTGAAGYAGGCTGTCATCCAAAGCTGTATAATAGCCTCAGCTGGGAAATACAAAAGTGCCATGGATTATTGATAGAGTCATATCTGCAGTTCTGCTGACAAATTTGATGCCTCTTTTGCTAGGTTTCTGTTATTAAGAAATACCTCTGTTAGTATGTCACCCCCTTCTCTCTCTCTGCATGTTCCATTTGGCTCGGCTTATGATCTGGCTTTATGCCATTTATACCAGTGAAAAATGATGTGCTTAATAACCTTAATGTTACAAGGAAAAATGATGAACTTAACAAAGTTTTAATGATCTTAATTTCAAAGAAAACCCTAGAAGTATAAATCTAACAGACCATTTAATTTTTTTTTCTACTTTCAAAGTACTTCATAAAGAATTAAAATGCATCATTTTTCCTTATCTTAAATATCTACAGTGAAAAGGAAAAGACAGAGAAAGGAAGATTATTCTACCAGTTCTTAATATGTCATGCTAGTGAAATAAGTCTTCGTTTATTCACCAAAATTATACTCAGATTGGTATAAAAAATCTTCTGCCCCCTTCATTACATTGTATGGCACAACTGTTATAGGAAAAATTGAAAATCAAATTTGGTAGATTTTGATTGACACGACTGCAAAAAAAGCTAGCTAGGTATATCACTGTGAAAATGCTACTGCTGCTACCTCTGAGTTGCAGATCAGTTTTTCTCTCGGTGAAGCATAAGAGTGTGAACAGAAATATGGGCTAAGTTATAGAGGAAACATGAATTCTGCAAAGCTATTTCTCTTCTCAGTCATCTATTCAGTCATGTTATGGAAGCACAASAAGCAGTATTTGGCTGAAGCATGCGTCCAAGATGGAAATGTTGTGTCACAAGACACAGTGGCAGCAGTTAAGAAGATATGAAAGGTATCCTTGGTCTTTTAAAAGATGTAACATCAAGAACCAATTAGTTTAAAATCATCTTGSCTAATCATTTTCAGAGGAGCAGGGGGACACACCTGCTCAGGGCTGTGATCATTGTGTTCACCACCTCTACTCCAGACAAGAAGTTTTTGATTGCTCCCATGTGAAGCATTCAGTCCTTCCTCCACCACAGAAKATGTGACTATCAGTCACTATCAAACATGTGCTATCAGTTTATGAAGATAYAAGGAGTTTGTGCCACTGGTTTCAGTTCTGACAGAGACCAGCCAAGATATACCAGAATGTCATAAARTGAGGCTGAAATATTGAATGTTGACCTGCCCCTTTTATTGAATCTTAAAAATAAAAATAAATATACAGAATAAGTGAGAAAAGAAATAGGAAAAATAGGAAAACCATCCCCATGTTAATAAAAGAAATTATTGAATGAGCGCAGTGAGATCAAGATTTTTGCAGTGCTTTAATCAAGTGAAGTTTTGTTAAAGACCAGATATTCCAAAAGAGTCTCCAGCATATGAACACCTAAGTACTTGTCAACAGTAAATTGTTTACTTTGTGCCAAATGTCCCTTGTGCAAGGGAGCATTGAGATATTCTGTTTAGACTATAAATGCTGTGGGAATTACCCTTCACTTATTCATTTTGAAATAGGCACTGGTACAAAAGTTATTTAGCTAATTTTACTAAACTGCTCTCTGAGGTGAATGGTACTTCATTGTTCTGTGTTGGATGTCATGTACATTATGTTCCTTCGAGTACCAGCTGAAAAGGGGACTGTTGGCTTTGTCCAGACTGCTGTCCTGTAGGATATTTGGAGCTTCAAGGAAAGGGAACTTGTTTTTTTTCTTGAAAAATGAAGGGACAGAAGGGACAACCTACTCAGCATGTTGTGGAACAAAGAACTGAGGATGTACATGGATGAGTTGGAAGCCTGCAGAATAATAGAGATTGGGCAAGGGAAAGTCATATACTTCAAAGTGACAGACTGCAAACTGTGTCTTTCTAGACAGCCAGAGATGACTGTGGAGTTTACAGCAATCAATAAAAAGTTGCATGGTTTCTGTATTGAGCAGATCGGAATGAAAGAAAACAGCTTGAAAGAAGAAAAGTCTCTCTCTAGTTTTCTCCTAATTACAAA
>NW_026623432.1:717076-722384 GCF_030028575.1 Malurus melanocephalus
TATGAGAAAAATATGTAGAATGAAGTGTCATAGTTTGGCAGGCTCAGGCACCCATCATGACAGGAACATTGTGACGATACCTCGAAGGTATCTGTGCAGAGTGTATTCATTGTTACAATAAAAACAGGCATAAGCTAACTCTCCAAAAGTGTTGGCTGTTTTCTGCCCCACCYATGATTTCTTAAGCACTAAAAAGACAAGTCATCAAAAAACCAAAAAGTGATTTTGGATATTACTTAGATGGAAACACTGAGATACTATTGCATAAACCAGTACATATGAGAAATGGTATCTGGTRTAGCCATATGCATGAACATTTCTGTGTATGTGTGTGTACATATATTTGCATGCTTTGACACACACAGACACACATTGGGATTCATTAGGGCAATTGTACACATGTATCCCACTGTTGCATATCCTTTTGTAATATATTAGATATCTTTTCTCTACCACCACTGTTTTAGAAGAAAGAAAAATAATTGCATTTAATCACAGTTCAATCATTCAAGTTTTGCAAAGGAAAACACTCCAAGGGAATTCAGAACAGCATATATATAAAAGATATAGTAGAGGATGCCCTTTGATAAATAAATCATATTTTTATGATGACATATTCTGCATGAGCATCAGACTGATAGTCTGCATAGTCATGTCCAAGAAACCTTCCTGACAGACCTGTGCAGAGTATATAAGGTAAAATGTTTTCTATATTTCTTCCAAGTACTATATTTGTRTCCTGTCAAGAGCAGATCTGCTCAAAGAGCAGCTGCAAAGCATACACAATGGATTAATGATGAGCATTTCTTAATCCTGATCTTAATTAGTGAATACTGAAATGCAATATCTAACAAGAGGTAGTCAAATAGTTTTTTACATATAGCTCTACTTTCTTTCTCCTTCTCTGTTGCTGTTTAGTAACTGAACATAACTTTGTCCAGCTGTTGGTGAAAAGTTTGCAGCAAAATTGAACATATTTTACTAGATAATTAAAAAAAAAAAAAGCAAAGGGGTTTTGGCTGTTTGGTTGATTGTTTGTTTTATTTTCCATATTTCTGGATTTGGTTTTGGGGGAATGTAGAAACTCTGCCAGCTGATATGCCAGGCTCCAGGTTCTCCTGAACTAATGGGTGCTACTAAGACTTGTACCTGGTGGTTTTTGTCTCCACACATTGGGGTCTCTTAGGACAGTTTGTGTGTCAAGAATCCCAAAACAGGGGATGGAGGAAGAAGTATGTGACAAGGACTTCCAGCTCTTTGGTTGTGATCTTTTGGTCGCCTGAATCATCCCAAATAATGGCTAGTACCAATAAAGCTTCCCCAAAGGAGGCAGCAGCAGAATAACCACAATGTCTTTGGGTGTTTTTTTTTTTTTTTTTTTTTTTTATTTTTTTTTTTTTTAATTTTCCCTTTCCCTCTCTTTTAAAACTATCATATGAAAGAGTCAATGTGGTGATTTAAAAACTAGGACTTGTTTGAAGAATAATAGTACAGCTGATTTCTCTAGAGAATTAATAGAGAAAATCAGTTGTTCRGGGGTAGTCTAAATGAGGACCTTCTCATCCTCTAAATAGTTATTCAGGTTGTTTAGCTTTTATCAATTGGTTCTGTMAGTATAATTCTCACTAAATTCAATGCTTAAAATTTATTTATTAGAATTASCAATTGACAGAATATAGAATGTTAGAATATTACTGCCACTATCCCTCCACACTATTTAATTCTAATGTTTACTTTTATGACAATGCATCCCATAGGATAAGTCCAAGTCCTTAAGCACATGAATGAGATACATRCAAAAAACATTGAGGAGTGAAAAACAAACTATATTTCTCATGGCCCTTTATAAAYAGCTAAGATTACTTTGAAACTCCTGACCAAGTAAAAAAATTATAAAAATCAACATATTTGTTGATTTTATTTATTTATTTTTTTACCTATTGTAGTGCTGAAACATATTTCATTCTTCTCAGTTTGCTAATTTAAGGGCTAGGGAACCTTTTTGCATTGAGCATGGATGGTATATATGTGTTGGAGTTTGGAATTTGATTTATTTAAAGGGGATWTATACTAAAACTGGTAGTTCACATTCTTTGACTCTAACTAATCATTTAATTGATTTAAATTTAACTATAACTTTTGCAAAACTTTYTGTATTAACATTCAGTAAGGATATGGGAAATAGGACTCAGATGGTATATGTGGGAAWAATGTGCTTTGTTGTGACCATATCTGGTTTTAGAAACCGTGGACTATTGTCAAATTTATCTTTAGAAGACTCTTGGAATTAACAGTGAAATAGCAATAAAATTAGAGAAAAACTTTTTTTTCCCCTTGTACTGTTCTATACATATTTGTGAAATAACTTATGGTATCTTCTGTAAAGGTGAGCTGGAAATTTTCAGCAAATGGAGCAAAAGATAGTGAAATGGAGAYATTTGGGTCTATCACAGAGGGGAAGTATTGAGATTTCCTTCTCTTTCTTTGTTCTGAAAAAGATAAACTGGTTTTGTTTGTCTCTGGTCAACTCGAAGGTGCACATAACTAATTTATATCAGAAAGTGCAGCACATGTTTTCGTAACATTTGCTTCAACAGTGCTTCAGGACATCTGCAGTCATTGGGAAGAACATCAATATAATAAGTTTGACAAATTAGAAGTTAAAAAAGAAAACTTGATTTAAAATAACGATAATGAATTTATGTGGTGATGCAGTAAAAATGTATATTAGATTTCTGTAGACATTTGGACGCCAAGCCTGAGGACTTCTGCAGGAGAAATGAGCACACAAAAGCAAYTCCATGTCCCTTTGGTCAAATTTGATGTCACACACAAACATGCAAAGGGCACATTCTCTGAGACAGAGAAGATTGAAAATAGTGTTGATTTGATTGTTTCTGATGAGGTTCACTGACATATTTAACAATGAATATGATAAATGAAAAGATGCACCTTATTTATATGCACCTTWTTTATATGCACCTTATTTAATTTTTGCAAGTGGTGAAACCATACTAAAGAAGGAACTGTCAGAGTTGTGTATATAATCTGCACCCCAGTCAGATCACCTCTCAAATTGCAYCTTTTCTGGAAAAGCATTCTATTTTTATAAACTTATCCCAGTTGAATCTGACACATATAGGTGTATTACATTTTTGCTGAACCACAGTTTTGGGTTTTGTACTTTGTTGGTTGGCTTTGCTTTGTTTCTTTTTAAAAATTTTGATTTGAGGTTTTTGTTTTTTTTTTTTTTGATATGGCAAACAAAGAATGGAAGGATAAAGGGAATTATCATGTTGCCTAAATCAAACAGTTGTGTAGTGAAATCTAAATATTAACAGTCATGAAGTAAAATTTTTAACCTTGAAATTTTAAACAGAAAAAAAATAATTGAGTGAGAACTGAGAGGAAATATTTTCCAAAAAATTTCATTTTAAAAGTTTGTATATAAGCTTCCTCAATTATTTTAATTTCCCTATCAACAGGAAACGCATCTGCCATGTCCCCTAATTCAGGAGAGATTTATATTCCTTCCAAAAATTAGATGACACTTTTAAATTTGGGGTTCCCCCCCCCACACACACACACTTTAGTTTTTTGTTTCTTGAAAATTTCCAGGAAGAGCAAGTGGGAAAGTGGTTACCCTCAAAAATAAAATAAATTATTAAAATACAGAGTATGCCCTCAACCTTCCACTGGTAAGTGATCTCTGCATTGGAAATAAAAAGGAAAAAAATCCAAATCGCATGAGTGTTGGTGTGCAACTGTTYTATGAAACCTCAGGCTGGCCTGCAATAAAATAAAAAAGTTAGGAAAAAATAGATGCCTTCTTTTGAGACACTGTTCAGCTAGGTCAATAGCACAGTTAGCAGAGGCAATCATGCAGTAAATCTTCAATTGCAATCTAAGATAAAATGTTTGCAATACATAAAAATGTGTTTCATGTGCATTTTGTTAAAACTGGCAAACAGAGACTTAATGCATGTGCTCATGCGCATATGGGAAGAAGAGGCAAATTTATATAAAAGCCAAGCTCGGGTAAGATTTTCTGTAACAAATAAAATGAGAGCTGTACCTTAGCAGCYCTCTTGAATCAATACAGTGAAGTTGAGTTCCTTATTGATTCTCTTGATAAAATGATGCAGTTATCTCTCTCCCCATCTCCCTCCCTCTTCCCTATAATACAGTAGAGCATTAAAGAAGCAGAATAAGTACATTTACAGCCTTCTTAGTGCTGCCCACAGGGTGCTATAAATGCACAAACTGGATATAATTGAAGCACATATTAACTTACCTTCTGTTGTACAGGAAGAACATAAGCAGGCTGTTAATGTGCACAGTGTTGAAACTCTTAACTTGGGGGATGAGAATTAGCTTGCAGTAGTAATTTGATAAGCACCTGGGAAAATTGCAAGCTTCATTTCCTGCAACGTGGAATATGATTAAAAACAGAATATATTATTATCAGGGGTACCATTAAAAAATGTGTAGACAGCATTCTATGATGTTAAAACGGAAATTGAAAGTTGTATCCAGATGTTGARGATGCTGCATGTTAATTATTGTCTACCACAGTGCATTGAAAGTGCAATTCAATTATTTGCTTTGTCAAGCAATATTTTGATTAACTTGAATGTTAATTTTGTACATCTGGTGKTTTTCACACTGTGATAAAGGCAGTGTTGAGGTATGCTGCTCCACCAACAGGCTCCTGAAACAACAGAAAGCACATGTAYAACGCAGTGGTAAACCATAATAAATAAAGAGCCTTTCTCATTCTCCCCACCCCCCCCACCCCCCTAATTTTTTTTTTCTTTGTAGAAAGGGAGAAGAAAACTTTCTCGAAGAACATTCAGTATAAATACACAATTTAGTATGCATTTAGGAATATTGAACTTGAAATTATATTTATCTCCTGGACTTTTTCAGTCACTGTCTTTAATTAGTGTGATCTCATTCTGATAATTAGTTATGATAAACCCTCAACTTGTTATCAGAGAGTGGGTGATGCTGGAAAAGACCAGAATGGATCACCAGGTCCAACCTCCCTGTTCAAGTGGGGCTGTCCTAGAACACACTGTAATCAACAATGTTAATWGTAATCAACAATGAAGAATACTTTTGCAGAACCTGGCCAGTAGGAAATCCCTAGGTTAGTCTCTGGTGATAATCAGACAAATTGACCATAAGCTTGTTTGGGTGGTCATGTCCTGTTTCTCAATTCCATATAAAATTACACACTGATATGTTATTATGTGGTTATTAATTCTTAAAAAAAGAAACCAAAAAAAGAAAAAGCACAAAAAAA
>NW_026623432.1:722780-728483 GCF_030028575.1 Malurus melanocephalus
GGAGATGATGTTCTAGATAGTACTGGCTTCCCTAAGGGAAACTCCCTGAACAGAGGAGGAACTGGCAGCTGCAGGGCAGAATATACATCACATTAATGTCCCCAGCAGCAGTGTTCTGCTGCAGAACGTGCTTCCTTAGACCTGCAGCAAGATTTATGGCTTGCTTGGCTGGCTCATTTGCTATTGCTTTTAAGACTTGCTCTGTCTTTGCTCCCCTCCCTGGAGGCTGTGATATTTCTCAAAAGATTCAGTTGGCTCTCAGCATTTTTTCCCACTAAATAATTGATTTTTATTCAGCATTCATATAGAAATTATTTAATTAGCTGAAAGATAGTGTCAGGTGGCATGCAAGGAAAACTTTTATTACCAACTGAAACGCGTCCCATATTTGTGTAGAAGACAGTAAGAAACAGATGGCATTTATAGGAAGTAAAAATTGCTAAAAGGTGAAAGTGTACAAATGGGCATTTTACCTTTTTCTGAAGTGAAAACATAAATTACATAGAAGTTTTTAATTTTTTTTTTTCCTTTGGGAAAAAAAAATAATCTTTTTCATTGTAATATGACATAGAATACAAGTGGTTTCTTCAGTTCAAGTGTACTGCTCAATTCAAAACAGTGAATTTAAATTATTCAGCAAAATAACACGTTTAAGAGACTGGAAGCTGGTATGAGAAACCTTGATTCAATCTACTTAATGACTTTTGTGGCATCATGAACAAATTATATATTTCCCCTCCTTGGCTCATTTTTCTTCCTTGCCACAGTATGGTGATATGAGGGCAAATAAGTTAAATGGCATTAGGGAGACAGAACGGAATTGAATTAAAATGTTCTGGAACAGGTTTCCAGAGCAGAATACAAGTTTTTTCAAGGTACTTAACATTGAAAAGTAAAAAATTAAATAATTATTTTTTGAGAAAAGGTGTATGTGTATGTGGGGGTGGTGAATGCCCAAAGAATATTAAATGAAGGAGCTCTAATAGAYAAGTGTTTAAATTCTGCTGGTTATCCCAATTTCGTATGTGCAGAATTGGATGAAGAGGAGGCATGGATAGACTTGTGAAGACAGAAGCAGAGTAGAACTCATGTAAACAGAATGCCTCTGGTAGTCTTTGTGTTCAATTTCTACATTAGAAATATTTGTTGAACAGAAGTATGATTATTTGTGTTTCATGAAATTTAAACACTCCAATAAGCTGATTCTATTTCTTTTCAATCTCCACGTAAAAGATGAAAATTGAGGAAGTAGATGGGGTTTGTTTGGTTGGTTGATTGGTTTATTTCACATGTAGTAGAACAAAATCTGTCGGGCTATTGCTGTCAGTATTAGTTTTTGAAAAGTGAGAGTTAATATGGGACACTTGAATACACAGAAAAGTCACTGCCTTGGGGATATTGGGGCACTTCTATATTCTTCAGAAGTTTGTGAAGAATATGGGAATATTCTTTCTAAAAATAAAATTACTAAAAGACATTAAGAAGTGTCTTTCTAGGGCTTCAAGATTTTTTTAATATCACAATAAGGTAAAATTAAAGTAAATTTAAGTAAAATTATGGTAAAATTATTTTGTATGTATAATATAATATAATATAATATATAATGAGATATATATATATCATTATTTTGGAATATAAATTCTCTAACTCATCAAAATTATTAAGGTTTAAATTCAACAGTTTTTGCAAATGTTTTTTTTGGGGGGAAAAAAAAGAAGGATGCGTGTTGGGGGAAAGCTACTAAGTAAATTTTTATGTGTGTTTGTCATTTTTTTCTTTTTCTACAATCTTTCTTGTTTATGTAGATCCTGATGCATATTTTGGTAATTCTCTCTCATCTCTGTCAATGACATGTACAGTTACTTCCATGAAGGAGTTTTCCTTATTTTCTGAGGATATTTGAAATACCAAATTTATTATCACAATATTTTATAACAGTTAATATCCTTATTCCAATCTTGTTCTGCAACAAATTTCTTTTAATTTACTTTTTTCCCCAGGTTTTTGTTAATCTAAATAGGCCTTCAAATTTTTACTGCTAGCAATAATTGTGTTACAATTAATCTCTTTTTTTTAAAGAGGACTTGCAAGATTCCAATCATAGCTGCTATTCTTTTATCATTCTTGTGGAAAATATAACTTTATGGAATTATCCTGAATGTGGTTAAAACATTGATTAGCTTAATCTAGCAAATCACATGCAGATAAATTACAACAAGTAAATTAAGTGGAATCTCAGGAAGTTTGTCTGTTTGGTTTTTTGTATAAACAATTTTGAGGGTTTATTCGCTCTTTTCCCCCATCTTACCTCTGTGTGCTTAAATAACTGAGAAATTCACAGTATGTTAAACCATCACAGGGTATTTAGAGGCTGAAAATACTGACTGTTCAAGTAAGGTGAATGATATTTTGTTTCACATGGTTTAAAACTGGTTACAAAATCAGAATAGTAGCCTCTTGTCATCTCCTTGAATGTTAAGTCTTGTGATTTTTTTCTGTTTATTAGTTCTTTTTATTTTTATAGAAAATAATATGACTGATAACCCTGTCTCTTGGAATAAAGTAAAGCCTTGAGGTTAAAGCTGTCCARACTCTTTTTTCAGTTTGCTTTCTGACCTTTTCTTGTATTACAGCAAGTGAACTAACATCTGACAAACCTTTAATTTTGGCAGGTTAGGCTACATGTTATTTGGAAGAAAACTACAGTTTAAAGACAAATGTCTTCAAACTTTAATACTGTCATATTTCACAGTTCAACTGAACTTGACTACTTCTGTCATTTTTCCTTTTCTTTCTTTAAGCAAATATATTTTCTAGCATTTGAATTATTTTATAGACTTCAAGCAGGATTTTGAAGCTGGAAAGCAAATACTCAGTTTTGAGCACAGGCAGCAAAAAGGCAAAATTTTGCTGATTTCTTATATATCAGTCCTTTGAATAGCTTGACCTATTTTCAGTAGTTATTGCTCCTCTGACAACTGCTTTTTTAATATCTGTAAAAGTTATGTAAGTTAATGTGGTTTTATTTATGTCATATTTTTAATTGTGAGAGCAAGGGAACAGTGATTGCACCATCCTTAGCCACAGGGACTTAACAAACATTCCAGAAGCTTTCATATGTGAAAATAATGGGCGCAGAAATGCCACATAAAACTTCTGTGTTCAAGGATGCATGTGGTATACAAACACTCTCACCCTTAATATGGAAGAGACCAAAGGAAAGATCAGATGGTGACTGGTGCATGTGTAAAATCTGTCACAATGCATCCAAGCCATGAGTTCTGCATCAGGAGGAAGGGAAGACTGAGYTGCTGGGTCCCTGCACCACCCTTACTACCAGACTGGATGGGCAAGTAGTTTTAAGATTAGTTGTTTGGCTTGTGGATAACTAAAATCATAAAATAGTTTGGGTAAGAAGAGACCTACTAAGGTTATCTTTGCAATCCCTTATCCCCTGCAATTGGCAGGGACACCTTCCACAAGATCAGGTTGCTCATAGCTCTGTCCAATCTGACCTTTAATATTTTGGGAGATGAGGCATTAAATGTCCCTCTGGACAACCTGCTCCAGTTTTTCCACCTTCATTATAATGCAWATATACCATCCTCCTTCCTTATATGTAATCTAAATTGATCCTCCTTCTCTTTAAAAATTATCGCTTTTCCTGTTGCAACAGGCCTTGATAAAAAGTTCATCTTTCTGACAGTAGTGCAAGTCGTGAAAGACCACAATGAAGTCTCCTTGCAGCTTTCTCTTCTTCAGGCTGAACCTCCAATTCTCTCTGGAAAACCTCATAGAAGAGGTGTTTTCTCCTCCTGATCACTGCTGTGGCCCTTCTTTGGACTTGTTTCTACAGGTACCTGTCCTTTCTGTACTATGAACTCCAGAAATGAACTCCAGGAGGTTCTCATGAAGGAGAGCAGAGCAGAGGGACAGAATCCTCCCCTTGCCCTGCTGGCCGTGCTGCCTTTGATACAGCCCAGRATACACTGGCTTTCTGGGCTGCAAGTGCACATTGTAGGGTTTTATCCAGCCTCTCATTCATTAGTACTCCCAATTCCTTCTCCCCAGGGTTGCTCTCTATTCCTTCCGCCCCTATCCTGTGTTGGTACTGGGGGTTGACCCAATCTGGGTGCAGGACCTTATACTTGGCCTGGTTGAAGCTCATGAGGTCACCAAAGGTCCACTTCTAGACCTTGCCAGGTCCCTCTGAATTGCATTCCATACTCCAGGTGTGTCAACTGCACCCCTGAGGTGTTTGCAAACTTGCTGAGGAGGCAATTGATCCACCTGCCATTGATTAGTTTTTTTTGTTTTTTTTTAAATTTACAAAAACTGAGAGAAGTTGTTTTCCCTCTTGAAGGGTCAARGATCAAATGTCTTATTGAATTCAAGGAGAATACTTATTTTTGAAAGAAAATGCAGTATTTTGATTTTGCTAGATTWAATGTTTCATGTGAATTTTCTGTTTCTGTTTAAACAGAAGACAACCTTGGTTAAATATTCCCCACAAGCAACTCTAGTTGATATATTATTTATAATTTTATTTGTGTATTTGATTTTGGTTTTGTGCMGGCCTTGCCTCATCTTGAGCGAATAAAACTTTGTAGTCTATAGAATCAAAATATATAATAATGGTTTGTGCTATGTGCCATAAATATATAATATTTTCATAAATGRGGAGCTCTCATAATAACTTAACCATGTATATCCATCTGTTTCCTAGGAGTTTGGGAACTCAGTTGGGATTTCATGATGTTCTTTTTGGTGTATTTTATGTTTATATCTGTTTTGCATACTCACTACAATGGCGAATGAAAGGCTAAAACCAGAATAGTATTTTCAGCCTTWACAGAATTTCTCTTTCCCGCTTTCTCCTTGTGATACTTTGACTGTAAATGTGTWGTACCTGCAAGACTGGGGAAGGAAAGAAGTCTTTCAAGTAGGTATTCATGACCTGGAWTGTGTGGACTATACAGAGGGTTCTTATCCCTTTCAGAACTCATGTCTGATGGGTTGTAGTCTGAATATGATAATACTATATGATATTAGAAGGTTAAGAAAATATGCTTTTTAATTTTGTGGAWTCTCTCTCTTCTTGACTAAAGAACATGATAAAACAGAACTTAAAATTAGTTGTTTGAACATTCTATAATGCTCTGCATATATTTGAAAAGTTAAGTATACAGGATTTGTGAAGTCGGATGACAAAGATGAAGAAACACAAATTTCTGGATATCACTTTATCTTCTTTGTACTTATGAGAAAGGTCTGGTAGATTTCATTTTCCGTTGTAGAAGGTTGGAGATAACAGATACTGACAAATTAAATGCTTTGATTCATGCTCCTGAATGCAAATTTTATTAAAAATGAAATTCAAGATCATATATTATAGCTCTCTCAATCTATTTAGAGGACTTACTAAGTAACTTTTGATGGTTCAAATCGTTGGAAGAAATCGAGAATTACATCTGTCTTTAAATTGCTCTTTGCAAGAACTATTCCATAAGAGTTAGGGAAAAATTAAACCAATCATTATATGCTTTCATATTTGTTTCTTCAGGGTATTTGGCTTCTGGAATTCAATGAAACCTAAGTTAAGTTTGAGAAGACCTTGGATATGTGGTTTATATCAACAAATGACCATGTAAAGCAGCCGAGAGTCTAGAAGACTGATAATGCAAAGTGTACTGATTTGTCCAA
>NW_026623432.1:728944-734858 GCF_030028575.1 Malurus melanocephalus
TTTTCTAGGCATATATGGTCCCTCATGTCAAGTCTGTCACATGAAATAGTTACTTGTGATTTGTGCTGACTTTTTTTTTTTTTTTTTTAAATTTGAAAATTGCCAAAGAGACAAATGACTATATCAATGAACAACATGCTGATCTTGTCCTGGTGAAGTAAAAGGATTACTGGTAACTAACTTAAAAAATTAGACCACTCCAATTCTTTTTTTTTTTTTTTTTAATGGAATGTGTTCTAAATTTCCCCATTATTACTGAGTGCTGAAAATACTCCARTCTTCAAAACTGTTGAAGAATGTGTCCTAGATTTGGCTGGGACATTCTTCATTTCCTTCCTGGTAGCTGGCATAATGTTCTYTCCCAGATGAAATCAGGATGGATTCACAGAAATATATTTTATTGACTATGGGATTTTTTGATTTAGCAATCAAATTGTAGTCTGAAGCTCAAACAATTCTACAAGTTATATACAGGAAATGCTGATTCCTATCAGAAAAACCTTCAGCTCAGAAAATTCCATGTGTGCCAGTTAAACAAATACGACATGCCATTAAGGCATTACTAGGAATAATCAAAATGAATTACCTTAAGTATCCTTTTATATTTYGTGTTTATTTATCTACAAATTCATGTTTGCTTTTATTTTGCTCTTATAGAATAAAAATTATKAATACAACAAAAGGTCCAACAGACCAGTAATAGTAATCAAAAAGCTTTTGAGTAAATTGGTCTTACAGTCTGCTGGAAAATCTGGTAAACTCCAGCTATGTGGAGGTTTCCAGAGTTCATGGGAATACTGAGGAGTCTTTTCTCTAATTCTAATACTGTGAAGGTGTGRAGACACTGATTTTTTCACCTAAGGCAATATGGCTAATACTTTGAATTTGGACCCATTTGTGGGAGGTGACYTGTTTTTCTATGTGGCTCTTAAAATACTTTGTGGTAGTCAAGTACTATTGATGATGAAAATATCAGTGACCTTATAAAAAAGTAACATCTCTGATTTCCCTCCTCTTCCCAAGCACTGGTGTAGCACTGATCAGTGCATTCAATATAATGCTATTCAATGAGCTTTAACTGCCCTTAAGTAGATATACTTAAGTAGAAKCTATGAAAGTGTTTTGCATCAGTTGAGAGAAATACTTTGACTGAAAAACAACTTTTGAGAGTTTTTTTTGTACTTGGAATAATAAATGGGATTGCATGGTAAGTTCTATTCTCTTGAAAGCTGTGGTCTTCAGCTGGGGAAAAATGTGCCTGGTTTTCTGTCTGGCCTGGGAGGTTGGGCAAAAGTCTTCTTTCTGTTACATTAGGAAGAGTTTGTGAATATCAGCTGAGTAAGCTGAGCAAAATGTGATTCYAAATGTTGGTTTCATACATCAAACAAGTGGTCTTGTGACCACAGTACAGAGTAAGATTCCATTTAGCATTATTATGATCAGTGACTGTGTCATGGTAGCTACAGTTTGAATTTTGTTTTTTTTTTTCAATTTGCTTGCTATGTTTTAGTGTCATCTTTGCTCCTGAATTGTGTTCCTGAAAGTATTTACCAAAGCTCATTTTATTAAAGGGCTCCAGAAGTCTCTTCCCAGGATTTATAGAAATTTTAGATGACAAGAGAGAATTCTGGGAGAGCACTGGAGTATTATTAAGCTTCAAGGAACTGCTTTCTCACTGTAAAATGATAAAACTTCCCTATATTGTAAATGGAAGTTACAGTCTAAACAGAGCAGGAAATTTCCTGGATGGTGAGTTTAAGTTGCTTGATCTAATTCTGTATCAGAGCCCCAATAAAATCTTTCAGATGTAATCTTAAGAAAGTATCTCACCACATTCCAAGGTTTCCTTCTCTTGTTTTATCACTATTTCCCTAGTGGAAGCATTGCTAGAGCTGGATGTATGAGTACTAWCTCTTTTATTTTAGTTTTCAGAAAAGCCCATTTTGATTACATTTTATCTACATGAAGCTGAAATAAATTTTATTGGTTTTTAATATGATCTGCTAATAAGATCACTGYTGTTTTTTAGGAACTTTAAATTTTCCTTCAGTGTTAAGCATTGATAAAAGAGAAAGCAAGAACCATAAAACAGAACATATGGAGGAGTATTATCAGCCTGAAATAAATTTTTATACTAAWTTATGAATACTATGTGTTGTGAAAATCTAGAATGTCATAACAAATTCCAATTCTTTTTCTCAAAAGATACAAAGCAACTACTTGTACCACTCAGCTTGAGACCTTTGGTTTAAGCTGAATCAAATAGTTGTGTGGTTCAAAGAAAGATTCTACAATCAAYCCCTCTAGAATTGATGAATCATGATATTCCTTTCAACCACCCTCTCTAGACATTTACCAAAAACCTGTTCCTTTACACTCTTAATTTTTGTGTGCAGTGGCCTAGAGAATGACACATGGGATTTAGTAACTCTTCHCTGCACAGTTAAAGTGCTCTGTTGATGAAAATAAGCATTAARAAAAACATGTAAGCAGGGGAGATACACAGAGTTGGAGATTTGGATCAGAACTTTGATCAACTTGGAGCCCATGGATCAGTTCTGAAGTTGTTGAGTAAATGTGCCTACTTACTTCTAAAGGTGAGTGTAATAACTTTTAGTTTGCATTTCACCCTCTGAATAAGGAAACTGTGTTGATCACTTTCCCATTYCAGAGCTCATCTTCTCAGTAAGTGCAATGAAGAAAAAGATGTGTAAAAAATGKGTAAAAAGAAGAAAGTGATATGGCATGATAGCAGCTGTCTGTCAACAATTCTCATTGTTGACAGGTTAGGATGCTAGATTAGGAAGGTGAAAGATTAATCCAGAACTGTAGGAAGGCCAAAGCAAATGATGAATTCAGAAAAGCTGAGAYTTCTGGATACATGACTGAACTTTTATAAAAACACATCATTTGAAGTAGGTATCTGAAGTAGGTCAGTAGAGACAAAACTCTATATATACATGCTTTTGTTTAGCTTTGTCATCTATCAACAACAACAACAAAAAAAAACCAAAAAAAACCCAAAAACAAAACTCCACACTGAAAAAAATAAGGTACCTCCTTTATCCAAGGGCAGCAGTTCTTGGATACCCTAAATGTAGTTCGCCTGCAAGTGCTCTTTATAGGATGGTAAGTAAACTTTATCTGTTTGGCTTTCATCCATTGTACCTCGGGTGATTTGCAAATTTCYGCTGAAAGTAATCCTTTCAAAACAATTCAGTTATGGCTCCAGGGACTGCTAAAATGTTGTGGAATTTATTGATTCATAGAGCAGACAATATAAATATTTCAGAAAGTGAGCTGGAGTAGCAATTGCTTCTACTTAAAAATGTTTCATTTTTTTTTGTTGTATCATACCTAAAGTCTTTATTCGGCCTCAAATGGGGGTAGTGATGGTGACAGTAGAATACTTTATTTTTTTTGCCTCAATTTTAAAATATCTTGGATCACTGAGAAAGAGAGATTGAAGAACAAACAAACAAACAAAAACAAACAAACAAACAAACAAACAAAAAAAACAAAACAAAACCCCAAACCTTAAAACAATTTAATTTGAGGTGTTATGTTGCAATTACATCATAAAGATAACAATCTTCTTTTTAAGACAAAAGTTGGAAACTTGTAGGGACATTTGTGACAAGTCAGGACAGAAGATTATTATTTTCTAGTGAATTAATCACTAATGATTTTGGAAATTCAATGTTCTAAATGGTATGAAAACTGAACTCAAGTGACCAAAATTTTGCTGGTATCATRGAATTAGTCAAGATTCCCTTATTTTGGTGATATTTCAAAGTGAGAATCRTGCTAGGGCTCATAATTTATTATGAAGATTCTTTGAAACAATAGTTGTATGACAAAATATACCATGTCTTTCTTATTATTTTGAGACCAGCAGACTTAGTTGATAGTTCCAAAAATGCAGCTCATTTTGTGGATTTTCAGAATCATCTGCAAGTGCTGCTGTTTTATTGCACAGGGTAGTACTGTCTGTGCTATCACTTATTCTCTCAGTTTAAGCTCAGATCAGTGAACAGTTCATTCCTTCAAAGAAGTTTCACTAACSGGATTTATAGCATTGGAAAGGAGAGATTATCTAGCCTCCAATCCCTATTTTCCTTGTCAGCAGATCTGAGAATAGAAATCTGGGAAYGGAGCCAACTCTTTAGGAAAATGTACGTAATATTGTAATGAAAATCAGGACAGAATTGCACTTGTAGACTAYGTAGAGAACCAGGAGTTATGACCAATAATTGTGTCCTATAGCWTGTGAATAAATTCTATATTTTCACAACCCTGAAGCTGTCCAAGAGAGTGTTAAATATTGTCAAGGAAGCTAAAAGAATGTTATGTGCATGTGCACATAAACTAGCTGTTAAACATGTATTTAAATATTTCATGCATTCCAGTAAAAACATTGAACTTGATTTCAAAGATGGCATCTTTTTTGGTTCTTGTCAGACAGGGAACTGGTCAGATTTCTGTCATACTGAGAGAAAACTACTTCTACTATGACATCCCTTCCACTAATTGCTTTGATTATTTTGCTAGAACACACATTTTCCTAAATAAAACTGCAACATAAAATAGATAAATTTAAATAGATAGGCCTTGGACAAAAAGGAGATTTTGCTTTAAAAGTCAACATACTTCTTGATACACATTTTAAATAATAAAAATAATTGCTTTCTTCTTCCTAGAATGCTCAGGTTCTAATACTTTTAGGCTGATTTTTTGGCATAAATCCAGTAGTTTCTGGGGTGGCCTATGTGGTGTCTCTGGAAGTAATTCTTAAGTCTATAGCAATAGGAAACAAAYAGTAAAAGACCTTTCAAGATAAAGTATTTTCCTGGTATTTCTCATAATAAATATCTTCTTTCAACTAGTGAAAGGGAAACGATCTATCTTCCAGCACTGGAGATACTGAGTATTCAGTAAGGATGTTTTTAGATACAAACTTGGAACAGATATTTAATGGTATTTGTGAAAGTTCATCCAGAATAGTTTACCTACTGCTATAATTAGGAGGAACAAACTTGTCTATTTAGCCTGGCCCCTCATTCATTCATTCATTCATTCGTTCATTGATTCATTCGTTGATTGATTGATTGATTGATTCATTCATTCATTCTTCAGGTTTTTACATGGATGGGTTAAAAGCTGCTTTTTCTTGTGTGTTATACTCTTCCTTTTCTTTAGAACGTCTCTGATAGGCTATTTGTCTCTTATGCATTTAAATTCTGTTCTAAGGGCTGGACAAAGAGATTTTCTTTCTTTTTTTTCTTTTTTTTTTTTAATTTATTTTTTTTTAATTTATTTTTTTTATTATTTTTAGTTTTAGCACCTGTATCCAGTTCTCTGGTGAGGAAAATAGACTTACTTTCTTTCCACTTCTGTGGTAGCTGCTGATTTTATTCAGCGCAGGAGCAGCACACTCATGAAGTTTTGTCTTAATTAAACTGGCACTGCACAGACCAACTTAACATTTACTAACTAGGAAAATGAGATGCTCACTGGAAAAAAAAAAGAAAAAAAATATTTTGATTATTTACATCTTTCTGAGAAGCATTAAAACCCCCGCATAGCCTCTCCAGTGATGTTGCTACCCATCATAGGTTCACGAGTGGATGGCTCTCATTAAGAAAGAAGAATTTAATCATTCTTTGACAAAAAATCATTCCTGTGTCCTAATGAATATGATTCCCTACTTCTGCTGGTAGTCAGCTCAGTCCTCTGATGCTGCATCAGGAGCTGCTCTGAGGGTTCGCCAGGCTATCAGAGCACAGGGAATAAGGAGTGGGGTGTGAAGCTTCATTTGCTTCCTCTGTCATGTGACAGAGAGACTTGTCCATCAGGATTCCAATGTCACAAGTGCAGGGTTCTTTAGGGACAGTTACCACAAAGAGCTTTTATA
>NW_026623432.1:734943-737884 GCF_030028575.1 Malurus melanocephalus
TGGTTGTTTTTTTTGTTTTGTTTTGTTTTGTTTTTTTTTACCAAATAGGATCTTTCTGAAATTCCCATGTGTGAAATATCCAGTCTTCAAACTTTTAAGTTTTTAAGGTAAGTTTCTCTTTTTTGATGTTACAGCTAAAACACAATATCTGTAACTTTGAAAGGAATATTTTACATGAACCTAACATTATAGCAATTACATTTTTTATATTTTAATATATAATATGTGTATATAGATATTGTTCACGTTCATAATATTAATTTCCCATCCCTTTTTTATCAATAACAACAATGGTGACTGCCTTGAAAGTATTTTTCTCCCCAAAACCTGGGGTTAGCTGCTTCACACTGAGAACAGTCTGAACACCCACAGGGGTTCCCATGGTGAGCAGTAACTCTAAAGGAAGGAAGAGCCACAAGTTATGGCGAACTGAGTCCTTCAGTGCTTACTATGTAGCAGGCCCAGATGTTAAAATTGTAAGCATACTTTAAAATCTGCCCAGAGCTGATAAAGGATGTAGACTCACTTTTTACCCTGAAAATTCAGCAGAATAAAAGACARTGATCCAGAATTCTGGAGGTGTTGGAGGCATAGAGTGGATGTTAGAGGCCATAGAGACAATAGTAGAAATTTTTTTTGATTGATTGTACTATTTTGAATTACTGTACTATTTATTTTAACTTACTGTACTATCTATTCTGTGTTATTGGACTCTTTTGAATAATTCTACTATTTTGAAGGCTGTTGTGGTTTTTAGTCATGTTCCTCTGCAGCTGTTAAGTGTGAATGGAGAAAGCCAGCTTGAATGGATAGTGACCTCAGTTTTGTAAACACAAGGATAAAGAATCATGCACTGTGGATTCCTGCTCTGGGCTGTCCCTAGATTATATTACACTCGGATAAATTCAGTATAGGCAATACCTGTTACTATGATAATTATTTTACATAATGAACCAATTCAGAAGTGACCTAAGAATCATTTGCAAAGGACACTGATGACCTTGGGCAGACAATGTCTGGTGATCCCCTACATCCCCTTTTTTATGTTAGGGTGGTCAATTCCAGATACATTAATTGTTGCTGGACACGRAGGGAGATGGAAAATGCTCCCTCAAACTCCATGTGCCTTTTGAGGATTGCACCCTGGTTCTGCTGATGTTCCCCATATTGGTGCCAATGCTGGCTGCACTCTCACACACTGGGAGCAAGGTGTATGGTGATTAAGTTCCTCAAGTACTATCACTTCTGTGCAAGTTTCACTTAACCCACTGCTCAACCTTTTAAATCCCCCAAATTATACKCAAATCTTCCAAATTACACTTAAATCTCCTAAATTATACTCAAGTACCATGATAGCAATAGACCTGGGGATAATTACTACAATAATGGACTTGGGGAAGATTCTGGGTTCTGTCCAAGTAATTTGTTGGAATAATTATAATGCATCCTTTATKATTCCTCTTTTCTTGGCAGCTCGTGTGTTGGTGATCATATCTCTTGATAAGTTCCATGGAGCTGGAGGGCAGGATAATCAGAAATCAATCTCTGGAAAACACTTTTGGGCACCCAGTAATTAGCATGTACTAGCATGACACAGCAGCTACCAGTTCTGACCATGTTCCCCGAAACATGGCTGGGTTTCCCTTCTTAATAAATCTTATCTAATATTTCCACCAGGGAAGCAACTTCAGCTTCTGCACTGTCTCCACTGCTTTCCTTAGCAGTGGATGATTTTTGTCCTGTTCCCCTTTTCATTATCGATCTGCATTTTTTTGAACATCCCAGTGATGCTCAATGGAAAAAGCTCTAGAATCAGGATTTTTATCCTGGGCCTGTTCCTCTATCAGGAACAGCCATCCTGATCCTCTGGGCTCCAAAGATCAATAGATCCTCAATGGACCAGGTGCCTGAGAGATAYAAATAAACCGGTTCAATAGCTGTCTTGTTCTGCCTCAGTCACCCTGAGCAGGTACATCCTTGGTACCATGAGAGGTAAAACCAACCTGAAAAAGACTCATATGAAATTTGTCTGCATTTTCTCATCCACTTCTGTTTCTTCCTCAGAGAACAACTGAACCAGTTCACACCTCTTAGGCTCTTGATCCCTTGAGGATCCGTGGTCCCCTCTTGGATGAACTGAATCCTGACCACATCCCAAACATTCCAGAGGAGCCTGCTAGCACACRCAGAGAGCAGGAGCTGGTTCTGATGGGCATCAGCACCTTTAACTCCAGAGGTGACCATGAAGGTAAACACAAACACTTTTATGAGCAAAAACTCAAAGCTGGCTGACAGTACAGGTGACAAAAACGAGACCAGCCTTGATTGCAAGGCTCTCTCATGCTGTTGAGATAAGAATTGTGGCTTTTAATCCATATTTCCACTTGCACACCAGTAGTGGATTGGCTTTCAAGGCTGTTTTATTCAGGTCCCTACTGATCCTTTCACAGGCTTTGCTGCTTACAACAAACACACGTGGCATTTTGCCTGCTGCACACAACAGCTATTTTCTCTGTTTTTAAATCACCACATTCTTTCTAAAATTTCCAGGTCAGGAAATAATTTGGTTTTCACCAAAATTTTTCAGCTTGGGAGGCAGGGATGAAGGAGATATATTCATGTGTTTGCAACTAAATGTAAGGGACAATTGCCCTCCCCTCTCCCTTTCCTCTCTCAGTCATTAAAGGAAGATAAAGATCCACAGAAAAAAATTCAGAGCACCTCCCTCTCTCAACGATTATGTAGGTGTGTAAATTAAAAGCGAAGCATCAAATCTCAGGACATGAACAACTCTCTTCTCAGAGACAAAAGAAGGGTTAGATCTGYATGCACTATACTTACAGCCATTTTATGAGATTTTTTTTCGTGTTGCTTAATTGCCTTTAATGCTAGAAAACTGTGCCTTACTACATTTAAAATTTGTCTTGATAGATCTTCTGAG
>NW_026623432.1:738177-740944 GCF_030028575.1 Malurus melanocephalus
CAGGTGCACTCACTGGGGGAAAAAAATAGCCATTTCTGTTTATAATCATGAAGCTACTGGGTAGGACCCTTGAATGCTGGTCATATTTTGAAATGAAAAAAGGAAAATGACAGCTATTTTAGCTCTTTTATCTAGATAATAATGGAAATCATGCTCATCAGAGCCAGTATTCTGGTTAGTAGTAGCTGTTTCAAAAAATGCTTTSAAAATTTTAATTTTGAACTTCTATTTTTGATGGGCTTTTAATTCTTGAAGGGAAAGAGTAGGATGATAAATTGGATCATAATTTACCATAAATGTTTAAKTTAGTTTTCTTTTCCTCTTCTGTTGATATTCAATACTTAGAATTCTCATAGTAACATTRTCAATGATAAACAAGATGACCAGATTTAACTGTGGAAGCATGTTACTGTTAAACACAGGGTGTTTATTTCCTTCTAGTTATCTCCACTGCTTTTTTGGCATTAGATGCACATAGCTATAATGTGCTTAGAAAGTAGTCATGCTGGTTGAATTTGTGTGTAATTGCTCTCAAGTTGCATAAATGGATCATAAAGTGCTTTTAAAGAAGATGTTATGGTCTGCTTTTTAATGATCCGTGTTTGAGACAATTCATTCTTTGCCAACTGAGATCCTATTTGTGTTGAACCAGTTAAAATCAGCATTTAATCAGGGAATCTGATTTTTTTTTTTGTTTGTTTTTTTGTTTTTTTTTCTTTTGTGCAGGGTATTAGTGTGTTAGTGCTTCCAAATTAAATTTTGTATCCTTTGTCCTTTTTATCCTCAACTTAGCATCTCACAGTCATTTAGTTCTGCAGAAGACAGACTTGCTGAAACAATAAATCAGACACTTWAGAAGCTCACAGGCATCACAATGTTAATGTTCTCCAGCTAACCCTCTGCTTGTGACAACAATGTATTTTAGCTAAAAACCAAACATATTTGTCGTGAAACAACCTGCATATATTCTGCAGAAAAGCAGCAGATCAGCAATTAGCTGTGGTGAAATCACCCAGCTGTTATCTCACTGGTGCACTTTCAAAGAGATATTTTTAAGATGTAGTTGAAATCTATTATTTATAGGGGGACTTGGAGAAGGGATAGAAAAGATTTGTTGTGAAGAATTTTGAAGAGGTATGTATATCTTCACCTTGATACAAGATTTTGTAACAGAACAAGCAAGCATGTCACTGATATTTCTTTAAAATATCCTCAGTGATGCTGATTCACAAAGCATTTGTATTCTATATAGGCATTTTCTTGCTCTGTCCTCAAGCAGCTTGTTATGAGAAACACACATAATTTATCAGTGTTTGGAATCTGCCTTTATATAACCTTGTAGTGTTCCTGGATGTGTGAAGTTCTTAATAGAAAAAGTGAATTATTTCTAGTCCAAATGCCACATAATAATGTATTTCTCTTAACATCTCATAGTTTTACTCTATGCTGGCACCCTGAGGTGTCAGTGAAGAAATGAAAGTGAGATTGTAGCTGTGGATTAAATKTAAATGATGTGTATTGTACATTTGGCAGCTTGTTTCTTCCTSTCCTAAATTGGTTCTACAGCAAGTTTATTAGCGCAGTCTTTAAATGACCTGTCAAAAGTTTCATAGCACAGACATGAATCAATTAGTACTTTACCATTTATATTACATTTATTTTATATTTTATTTGGGTTTGTTAAAAGGGAGCAATGAAGTTATGATGGGTAGAAAAAGCCTGCTACAGCAGCCATTTATGAAATATTCCTACATGGCTTCTTATAACATTATAATTACAGTCACATACACAGTGATTGTAACAAGGTGGAACTAGAGAATCTGGTAATATTTRCGGGCTTTGTTTCATGTTTTTGCTAAGTAGGTATTAGTTTCCTTTTAAATACAGAAATTAAGTGGAAAAGGTGTATAAAAGTACATAGATGAGCACAGYGATAGTGGTTCTATCTATTGAATCATTTGATACAATGTTTATCACGTTGTGTAATTTCTCAGTTTTAAAGCTGTTGAAAACTACSTACATATGCAAACACACACAGAGAAAATAAAGCCATAATATCTTGAGTAACACCTAGGTGGTTTCTTGCYCTGCAAAAGATGTACAGTTCAAGAAAATTCTGAGCATTCCTGTGGTTGATCTTACCTTAATATAATAATATCAYGGATCAGCTAAAATTATGTAATGCAGCAAAAATAGAAAAAAAAAATTTACAGTGTACAGGAAAAATAGAAAAAATTTGCAGTGTACTTAGAACAGTGAAAGTCTTGTGTCATTTCAAGGCAAATAGAAAGTCAAGTAGAAACCCACTTTACAATTGAAGAGCTGTTTTAGAAAATGTGTGTGAAAAAGTTGTTTATTAAACCTAATGCTTCAGTACTTTTAAGCAAAATGCTTAGTAAGGTGCTCAGAAGTGATAGCTAATAGAATGAGCTAATGGAATGCTGAGTGGTCCTGAGGAAAAAGTGATATTTAGCAATTTTTTAAAGAATTAGCTGTGTGTTGGTACGAGCAACCAAAGTTGAATTAGCTTAATTTTTTTCTCTCTGCCTTTATTTATGTCTCTGACAATGGAATCAAGGGAAACAAAGCAAGCCAATAGAAAGTTGTGTTGTTTGGTTTTTTTAATACTCTCCTCTTGCTGTTCATGTTTTGTGTAGTAGCATGAATAGTGTTCAAGAAGAATCAGTTGAGTTTGGATGGTGGTTCCCCAAAGTTTTACCAGTCAGAAAGGATTAAATCTAGATGTCACAATGAGGTATTACAGGTG
>NW_026623432.1:741514-743866 GCF_030028575.1 Malurus melanocephalus
AAAAAACCTGGGAAGGCTGGAAAATGAGATGCATCAGTTCTGTAATTTCCTGTGTTGGCATTACTTGTATTAATAGTGCTGTTATTATTTTGCTATTCATTCACAATGCTTATTGTTACAGATTGAATTAAAAATCCACCTTCAGGCTTAATGTGTAGTGGAGAAAAGAAACCAACAACTGGATGCTAAGTGAATCTGTTGTCCTAGCACTTAGAAGAAGTGGTAGCATTTGTGCTTGACTAGAACTCTACACGAATGCAAATTTATAACCCCCTAATTTGCAATTGCGCATGTGAAGTTCATGACAAATACTGGCCACTGAGATTAATATCTGACTGCAGATTAATGTCAGTATGGGCCTGATCTGCAACTGGTGAAATCTGATATCACCTGAAAGCAAAATTCAATGTGCAACATTCAAGAAGTTTTGAGTTTGTTCCTGAGAAAATCACCTTATTTTTAATTTTTGTAGGTCTCAAAATTTTTGTTCTTTTCCAAAGAGGCACACAAAGGGATCCTTTTTTGCACAGAACAGACTGATTATTCAAATTGGGTATTTCCRCATTTCACAGCATGCACTGATAATCTCTCATCTTATTAAAAAGCTGTTGAAAAATAATTTATTATTTCATTGCTAGCAGATGATAAAATATTCATTTGAGATAATGGCACAATCAGATTATATTTTATTGCTCTCTGTTTATTGGTCTTGATAAAGGGACAGTGGATTAATTACAATTCTCTTTTACCATCTCAGTAACATGAAGAAATATCACTACTGGGAAAGGAATGACTTCATTCACWGAAGAGTCTTTTTGCTTTAATTGCATAATTTCAGGTAATAAAAGAAATAGGCATGGCTATTCTGTGTCTCATATAACTCATTTYGAAATTGTATCCAATCTGGCTTTGGGAAAAGGACTCAATGCTCAAGTATTTAAAGGCAAAAGAAAAGTCTCACTGAGATATTTGTTCTTCATGTACTCAAGAATAAGAAACTAACTTTTTTTTTTTTTTTAAGTCATTGCAAATTTGGGGTTCAACCAATTTTCAGATGTAAATACGATTACTGTACTGAAGTGCTTCATTTCACTCTGAAAGGTTTCTTTTCCCCTTTATCCTTCCTGCTCCTTCTCTCCTCTTAACAAAATGAAATACAAAGATCGAGTGAATGCTGCCGCTGATGGAAGATTTCAGAGTGACAGCCTTAGAAAATGAGAGCCTCAATTATCCCAAGAAGATGGACAGCACAGACAGCACCAGTGCAAGCTGCTTTTCACTGAACCTTTTAYTTTATTCCCTGATCTGGATTGAGCACTACTAGGGATTAAATAACTGTTTAATCTCAGTGGCCTTGAGATCTGCAGCCTCACTGCTGAAACTGCTGAGAAGGGAGCCAATTAGTGGCAAATGTGAGAGCTTGATGTTGTTTTGAATGATCCATGTATCTGTCCACTAGGAACTGGCCTGGGAACATCATCCCACACACACCATCAAGCAGCTGTTGTGGCAGTGACAGCTCTCAGTTGCACACAGATGTGTTATGGTGAGTTGGTGACCTCCAGGTGGAAGGAGCTCTGCCCACTCACTTGGCACTGGAGCCACATTGGGTCCCTGATCTGAGTTTTTCATCTGTTTTTGAATTGCAGACTGTTGAATCTTAATCCCAATAAGAGCCAGTGACGCTCACTTTAGGAAGGAGCTTGAGTTTCAGAGCATCAGAAAAAAAGCTTAGGATGTGCCACAATATTAGATGCTAGTCCTTATATTGACCTTAACTGGTGAAATTAATTTTACAACCATTTGGGCAGAATTCCAGCCACAGTGTCTCAAATATTTATATATAGCCCATATCTCAGGGAACCTAGAAATGCGTTAGACACAATAAAACCAAGACACCTTCCAAACTATTGAGCTGGCAGCTCATTTGCTGGTTTTCTAGTTAAATGACATAAAACAAGAGTTATAAGGCAGTGCTTAGTGCTTTACCAGATTGCTTCCTTGAAAGGTAGATTCCTCTTGTCCAAACTGCCCTTTGTGGCAGAGGCAGTGATGGCTCCCACTGTGCTCAGGCAGCAGGTGAAATGGGAGCCTGGCACTGTGAAGGGGCTTGAGGCAGAGCTTGCCTGTGTCAATGAGCTATATGTAATTTTTTTTTCTCACAGAATGCAGTAATTGCAGACAGTGAGACTGCTTTCTGTTTCCAGATCTCTTATGAAATGCAGATGGTAAAAACACTCCCTGAAGCAAGGGGCTGTGCCTGAGTGGAAGCAGCCTGGCTACTGAAGGCTGCTATAACACATCTGCTTTACTACATTTTCAATACCAGAGAAAAAGGTTGGATAGACATAC
>NW_026623432.1:745037-784855 GCF_030028575.1 Malurus melanocephalus
CTTTATTGTGGCACTTTGGGAATTACTTGCAGTCATTTTTTCTATGGAATATTTGATTTCACTATCATTGTGCTTCACTCATAAGTGTAAATGGAAGTCAGCATGGGAAATCCAAGAATGAAACATACTAAATTTATTGCCAAATTTTWGACAGTGATAATTGAGTGGGGCTTGTCAGAGGAGATAATTCAGCTGTACCTGGGCAGTAAAAGAGAATGTGTCTCTCAGGAGATCATATGCACTTTTTCTTATTGCCATGTCAATAAGTGTACGTGTGCGGGGACTGATGGTGACATCCTTGGGAGAATATTTTTTGGGAACTGTAGTTCATTTGATCAGCAGACAGAAGGAAGAATTAAATGCAATGGAAGAAATCAAGTTGGCAAGGTGTTCTCAAATCCTCAAAAAAGTTTAATGTGAAATTCACAAAATCTGAATCTCAACYTAAAAATAACAGTTTTTAAATGTTCCAATTATTTAAAAGAATTAGTGTGTCCTGTTCTATGGTTTGTAGCAGGAAAGACTTGTATAATAATTATGATAATTTCATAGCAGCTCAATAGATGAAATGGAAATATCTTCTGCAGATTAGATGKAATATCTAAATCCATTTAATTAACAGCACCAGCCAAGTAAGTGGAATGAAAAAGAAGACATTCTTTAAAGATATATAATTCATATACTGAGGAATTTCATTGTGCATCAATTTTCCCCTTCTTTCTTTGTGTTGTGGTTTAACCCAAATTGGCAACTAAGTACAATGACCCCATTTGCTCAATCACCTTCCCTGCCCTAGTGTGATGGGAAGAATTTTAAAAAAGGTAAAAAAAAAAAAAAACTTAAATATTTTGGATTGAGAAAAAAACAGTTTAAAAACTTAAACAAAGTGAAATAATAGTAGTAGTAGTAATAATAATAATAATAATAATAATAATAATAATAATAATAATAATAATAATTTTAAAAGAGAAAAATAAAACCCAATAAAAATAAGCACCCAGTTGGTGTGAGGGTAGGGTGACACGACACTGGTGTGAACTGGACAGGTGTGGGCTTAAACTCATGTCTCTCATCTGGAACAAAGGCTGTAATCTCAAATACTCTAGTTAAATAAAAAAAGTCACAGATTTTCCTGTCAATCTCTTTGAAACATCTTTCATATTTCCATATAAAATTATGAGTTTCCTTAAACTGTGAATATTTTCAAGGAGCAGGCAAGGAAYTTCTTGCTCCACTGGATTTTTTATAATAAATTCGATTTTTTACAAAGCTTGATCTAGCCAAAAAGCCTATAATTAAGCCTGGAATTAAGACTAGAAAAATATATTAGCAACAGGTTAAACATATGCGATATCTAGTCAGATAACTAGAAAAGAAATTTTTGAACAGTAGTGTTCTAATCAAACATTTCAATATTTTTAAAACCTCTCTTCTCTTTATCATGTGTAATGATTAGTCTTTKGTCTTGTGATTGCATTTTTTAAAGAAATTAAAATTTCTCTTTTTTTTTTAAACTATGTTAATATTCAAGCATTTTTAACCATGTAAATAATTTCTATAATTCACAYGTACTTTTTATATATTGTGAGTTCAGAATTTCCATATAACATTGCTGAGAGTTTTCCTGGATAGAGTGAAGACAGAAAAGATGGTATTTTAAATAGGACTTTCTAAAAGATAATGATGCTSTTTCACASTATCTSTCAAATTTCAGATTTTTTCATCCTMTACTGGAACAGAKCAYCAGACAGTACCTTGAATTYAAGAAGATTTAATTGGAAAAGGCAGAACTGCATCTCTGAAAAACACCTATGAAATAAAGTTTCACTGGATATTTTTTAATCAATAGTAGTCATAAAGTCAAAATTACGTTTACGTAAAAGAGAGTTACCTGCARTGCCTTGAACAACTGATCTCTCARTTCCAAGTAGGACMCATTCCCTGCRGTTGTTGGGGATTTTTGTGGTTTKTTGTTTGTGTTTTKTGGGCAAGCWATGCAGTCTTTTCTCCCAGCAGAWGWGTCCCCATGATTGTGAGAATGTAGACTTTTTGATGGTTGCAACTCAGCTAATTTGTTTCTAGATTAATTTCCATGTGTACCAGGTAGGCTTTAAGTCTCACAGGACGCTGTAAGAATGGTTAGGTGTCAATTCAATTGATGTCTAATTGGATATGATGAGGCACTGSAASAGGCTGCCCAGACAAGCTGGGAATGCCCCATCCCTAGCAGAGWTCAAGGCCARCTTGGATGGAGTTTTSAGMAACCTGGYCTCATGGAAAGTGTCCCTGKCCATTGCAGGGGAGTTGGAACAAGATGATTTTCATGGTCAAAATGAAACCCTAAGGCAACCCATTCTCTGATTCAATGACTCTATGACCTTTGCCCGATATTTCACCTCAAAACAGAAGTGGTAGAAAAACAGAGAATATGGGTGGTGATTATGAAAATGTCTTCTGCATCTGGAAATACTTCCACAGAAAACATTGAACTCATTAATCTTTGATTTGTGAAACATGGCATCTCCCTTTTAGGAATTCTAAAATTAATGCGGTGTCTGCATAAGAAATAGTAACTCCCAATGAACTTCCTATGCTCCTCACATCACAGGTACAAGGAGAATGCATTCATAGTTATTACTGTGAGTGGAGGAGTGAAAAAATGAGGAAAGCTTTTATTTTGCTCAGAGAGCAGAAATGTTTTACATGTTGAATAGAGGAAAGCATTGTAGGCTTGCAAGACTGATCTCTCCTTTTTATATCAGCATGGTGGGCAGTATGAGCTCTCAGAGGATGGCCTATATTAATATAGGAAGGTATTTTTCTTGCTCTGGTCATAGGATAMATATTGCTTGGAGTGGTAAACTGCTGCATGATTAGAAAGACAGTTTATAATCATGCGTAGCTGGATGAACATGTTTTTTGCTTGATGGTCTTCAAGAAGGCAACTGGTTGAGGTTAAAGAGGTTTCAGAGTGTGAATGGATAATTAAGACGATTTGCCATCTGCCAAGCAGGAAAAAGAACAATCAAAATAGAATTGTGCACTTCAATGGAATAGCATAGTAATAGCTGACAGCAATTATACCTGTTGTTCCAGTGATTATTATTTTATTAGGCTCGCAACTAAAATGATTCCTTTGCTTGTGTGGAGAGGAGTGTGGCTTCTGARCACAGCAATCTCATGGCACATACTGACAGCTGCCATCCTTTTATCACACACCAGAAAAAGGATGCTACATCAAAGAAAAAATGTCTCTCTTGAAGACACTGGTCGATATCTCTATTTTTAGTCGGTCATTTTCTTTATGTAAAACAGCCATTACTGGTAAAGTGTTTAAAATTGAGGTCAGCTTGATTAATATTCAGCCCTGATAGATTTGTAGTTTGACCTGGAACCATGTACAGTATCCAAAACGTGAAGTCATTGAGAAACTGAATTTTAACACAGATCTAAGCTGGACTCTACTGTGAATCATTAGCAGAGGCGGGGTTTTTTTCTTAAATTTCAGATTTATTCAAGGTAAAAATTCAGACAGTCTGCATGGTGCAAATTTATGCATGTTGAAACAAGTGGAAAGACTGGGAAATTTACTGAGTTCAGTGCTTCTCAGATGGTTGGCTTTTCAAATGTACTGCAATATGTAATCCTACTGCACAAACAGAACAACAGCAGCCGTGGCCTGAGAATAAAAACCCACCACCTCTTCAGATGAGAGACACTGGGCAAGCTGCAGGTTGGGTAAAAGGATAAGAACCTCTTATTCCTTTTGCACCCTCCCCTAGAYTGGAAGGTGTCTCTACCAGATGGAGTAAGAGGGAAGGGAAAGGGCACTAAATCTGTACATTAGTTTTGGTGATGCATTTAAATTTCCTCATGGTACATGAGGAAAGTTATTAGTTATCGTGGCACACTGTAAGATTGCATGGAAGGCAATGTAATGCAACATGATATATCACTACCCTGCTATACCAGGTTAAAAAGACTAAAATAGAAATAAGCTTCTRCCTTCCCTGTATAAATGATCTTTGTGAAAGAATTCAGCAGATTATCCACAATTTTAGCACCTGGATGTCTCTAATGCAATAATTAATGACTGTGGCTTTTGACCATCTGTTTTACAAGTGCTGCGGCAGTTGCACATACCTGCTATCCAACACTAAAAGTGGGCTGAGGAAAATAACTTTTTTTTTTTCAGACCAATTATCTTCCTTTACATCTTTAAAAAGGTTGTTTGTGAAAGCTTAGAACCCTGTTATTTATAGGTGTACATGTAATGGAACAGTACAGTACAACATATTTAAGTCCAAATACTTACACAGGAATCAACCATATAAATACTAAATAGCAATGATGATTCTGAAGGAGTTATTAAAATTAAAGCCACATTTCCTATTTTGTTGTCATGGCTTTCAGATTTCATTGCAAATCTTGGTTGACAAAACTTGCCATTACYGGTATCCAATAAAGATTATCTAAGGTTGTAATGTAAAAGGTCACAGTCTATCTTCTATACTAAGGATAAGAAAAATCTCATTTCAAATAACAGCTAATCTCTTGCTAGCTTATAATTAGAGAGTACATTTAGGTTTCCTCTTTGCCAGATATAGAATGTGTGTACATGTGTATATCTGCAAGGTAAAGGATAGAGGACATCCATTTACTTTTTAACTTTAAAAAAATAATCAGTGAAATCAGTGTTCAGATTTAAGACTATAAAACACTTTTTTCCAAAGATGTTTTTTTAGGATTTATGTGCTTCTAGTGTCCTAAAAAGGGTAGAAAGTTAAGGGGAGTGAAAGTAATAAAACAATTAGGAGTCTAGAGGCAGCAACTTCTGTTTGAACCCAGTGATGTACCTTTGCCACGGATCACTTTTATTAGTAAATTATCTTCTTTCTTGATGATTTTTGAACAAGGTGCCATTCAGAGGATGTATCCRATGAAAACTTCTGTGTGTGGACTGCTTTCTTTTGTGGATGCAGTGATGTGATTTCAAATCTTGAAAATAACTGAATTACTGTGTTGGAATCAGGACCTGCTCCCAGATACAAACATTAGGATGAAGTTATTCCAAATTTAGAAATATAGAAATATTTACCCATAGACATAGCTTGTGTCCCTTTCATGTTTCTTACATCAATATATTTATTCTTTTATGTTCCCATTGCAGACATTAAGCAATGTGTACACATGACACAGAACTGATTTACTGTTTTCGACCATTCAGGTGATTTGGTCATTTATAATCCAGCAGCTGTGTCTGTTCATAAAACTTTCAAAAAAAAAAAAAAAAAAAAAAAAAAAAAAAAAAAAAAAAAAAAAAAAAAAAAAAAAAAAAAAAAAAACAAACCAGAAATAGTCTACATTAGATTAAATATATTTCTGTCTAGTTAGGGGTGGGTTTTCTTTTTTGCACTGATCATGCTAGTCTGCTCTCTCCTGCTTAATTTAACCTAAGAATTACTTATTTTCTATTTTACACTTGCTTCTGCTACATCATATAGAGAATTACTATTGCTCATTAGTGCAGGTACATGTTCATTTTATTGGCTTATACCTCTTCTATGAATAATTCTTGCAGCAAGAATTATTGCTAAAGTTTTGCAAAAAAAAAGTAATCCTGATATCTTTTCTCTCAGCCACCAAGAAGATGAAATCTGTGGATATGTTTATAGAAAATCTCTTTTGTCTTCTTCTTATGATGGTGATGATGATGATGATGATGATGATGATTATTGAACCTCCCTACAAACAAGTTGTTATTAAGTGGACACTGGCTCAGTATTCTACTGTTGGCAATACATGAATCACATTGTGCACGTCTTCTCTATAGGAATTGGGCATCATTCATAGAAACAGAAAAATAATATTTGTGAATTTAARTTTAAACTTTCTCTTACAAAATGTGGGTTTGCATGCAGGAAACTAGCATAAGAAAAAGTTAGCGGGACCTCTTATGGAAGAGGAAGGTGACTTTATTATGCAAAATCTCTAGGAAATTTRATTTTATCCAGTCATACTCCCCTACCCATAAATGCTAAGACAAGTAAATCCAGCTCCTGTAGAAAGGATCACTTGTGCACAACATATGACAGGAAATGTCATTTGCTAAACCTCGCTGTGTATCCTGCTTTTTTTTTTTTTTTTTTTTTTTTTTGATTGGTGACAAAAATATGGTTTTTTTGTAGAGAAAATATATACCTTCTGAAACAAAGCTTTTATTACAGTGTGGTCCTTTTGTCTCAGAATTTTGCTTCTCTCATCTTCCACAGAATTTTATATCTATGCTGCCTATCATAGCTAGGGTAGCTAAGGACAATGTGCACCATGGGAACCTGCTCTCAGAGCTTGTCTGAAGGCTGTTAGCTGTCACCAAACAAATTTATATATGTATGTATTTTTAGGATCTGAATTCAGGTGTTGCTCTGGCCTCCTTAGAACGGGTCTGCAAACTCTGTGCCACCTACACCTGGGTCTGAATTCTGAATTTTCTTTTTTCATCATTCTCTTGCTTTCTAGATTCAACTTACATTAACTTAATTCTATGTTTCAGGATTCAGCCTGAAATTAGTCCTGAGGGTGACTTCCACTTCAGTTCTAAGATAGGTAATTATTTCTGTTCCTGCTTGCTTGCAGTGTTTGATTGCAAAAAAATAAKTTTACTGACTTTCCTGAGATGAGTGAAACTGAGGGAGCAAATACTCATCAGAAAAACTAAAAGTGTAACTAGAATTTGAAGCTAAACAGCATTGTTTGCTGTTTATATTTACAATATTAATAGGTTTCATTAAATATTTTTATTAGTGTTACTAGTTGGTTTTGATTCTTCTTCTTGCAGGAGATGGAATTCCTACTAGAAAAATGTTTTTTATTTTTCTTCAGTATTAGTCAAGAAGGTCTCACTTTCTTGAATTTAGCCTTTTAAAACCTCTATGAAGTAATAGTATTACTATATTCACTTAGTAGATCAGAAATTGAGACATGTAAAACAGCTTAGTATTTTGTGATGATATTAGGATCAAAACTGGTATGACACAAATATAAGAGACCCTTGTCACTTGAAGTTCATTCCTTTTTGGAAAGTAGTTGGAGTATAGGGGACTTACAGTCTTTCCTGTTTCTGAATACTGATGATGTAGTAAGCTTACTTTGAGTATATCCTTAATGTCTTTAGCCTTCTCACTTGTTAATTTTGCCTGAAGTTCAGTCAGGGTGGACCAGATTAACTCTTACTGTGAAGAGGAGACTTCCCATAGTATAGCCTTTGTAGTTCTGTTTCCATAAATGATGCTTTGTTTCTTGCAACAGCAATAAAAAGCTTATCAGTAGATAGTAGTGAGAAATCTAATTGAGATAAATTAATCATGGTTACTGGAACAGCAGAAAAAGAAGAAACAGAAGGAAAATAAATAAATAAATGAAACACTACCAACGAAGAGTTACTGAAAGAATAGACAAAGCTGAATTTTTCTGCCTTTAGGGRGAAATGTGATGGCTCCATGGGATAAGTATGCATGTAAATTGTAGGCTGCTCAAGTATTTCAGTGATATAAAACTGTAAACTGAAGAATATAYTTGGTGTGTAGCTTCAGTTTTTATGCTGCTCAGAAATCCTCCTGAACCTAATTTGACTTTTTTTCTCTCCTCATTTTGAAAGCATCTTTTTTCTAATGTAGGCTGTTCTTTGACACATGGAAAAGCTCTAGTCTAAGTGTCTAGGCATAATTCAGTTTTGCCTTGGCTTATGCTTATCTTAACAATATCACCGTTGACAGTTTTCCTTTCTGTGATTTATACCTGTGTTTTAGGCTTTTTATTACACCATGGTGTGGGGCTGGTGACAGAGACAGGCTAAATTAGTTTCACACAGCTTCCATATCTGGAAGCCTATTCTGTATTTTTTTTTTAGGAGTTGGTTTATTTTTTTGTTTTTGTTTTTTTTTTCCTGTTATTGTTGCCAAGGCCCAGATTTCTTTATTTGTTTTTGCAGATAACAGAATGAACATTTCTAGCATCAGCACTGTATTTCCTTCTCTCCCAGCCTATCAGAGTCTTCTCCCATTTTTTCTTAGTTATTTACTCACAGCTGAAAATGGAATATTTATTTTACATCTTGAATTTATTTATTCTGTTTTCCATTTTGTGTATGCATGAGTAATTTCCTTACAGGTAAACTAAAGTCAAATTGTCTCTTAAGACAAATAACAATGATTTTAAAGTTATGTGAGACTAAAAAGCCTCTACAKGCAGTGTTTGAATAGACTGCCATGGTTAAGAACATGTAGGTGGGTGCTGGAACATTTGATTCCTGACCTTGTAAAAGCTTTTTGCTATAGATGTGTGAGGAAGCCTGGTCTGCTTTCAGGATTATAGAAGAATTTGTTTCCCTGGTTTTCTCATGAAACTGCTGTGATATTCTGGGATCTTCACCGAAGCAGGTCATGTCCCTTCATTTTTTATAAGCTTAAATTCAGCTTTATTTTTCACAAAGTTCTTATTTACTTTTCCTCTTTCCTGTGTGCAACCTTCTTTACATTTGAGTGYCACTTTCTATCTTTCCCTTTATTTCAGGAGGCAGGCAGAGCATTGTTGGACATATTTCTGCTTTTGAAAAACTTTTCATGTGGAATTAGCAAAGGAATCAAACTGGGTACTACRCATCCCTGAGGAGAAAGCAAAGTTTTAGCCCATTCTTGTTCCTTGGTGTGAAATCTAAAGACCATTTCAGCTAAGGTTTAATTATCTAGTACTCACAGTGRTCCAAGGAGTACTCCACAATCTCATTCTAGCTTTCCATCTGTACCATACCTTGGTTCCATAAAGCAAAGGAAAATCAGTGTCCACTGTGATAAAGRCCAATCCCATCCAGAAGAGATTGACCTGAGCCATGCCACACAATGACTGAGCCCTACTCTTTGAGAATCCAATAGGACCAGAAGGGACCAGAAGCAAGTGGGGAATTTTCTTGGCAAACTAAGCATGTCCTGTGTTTGCACTATTATCTAGAAAATCCTATTCATGCAGTGTCACACATCCATTATTTAAACAGATGAGGTTATATAAGTTTATAGCATATAAAAATATGGTAGAGTGTATCAGATCACCCCACTGAGAATGATCTGTGATTGCATTGTACAGTGCACAGTAAGTTCACTTCTCTTGTATTTTATGTTGTAAGAGACTTTCACTTTATGGGTATATTTGGTGTAAATCTATTCATTCTAGTACTTAATCTGGTCAGAGCCAACATATTTTGTATATAGTCTGTGTTAGAGCTTAATTCTTGTAATTATTTAGAGTAATATATCCATTGCAGGCAGTGTGTGCAAGTCATGTAATTAATCAAGTTACCGCTCTCAGTTCAATCTATACAAATCACACATCACAGTGTTTTAATTACACTGTCAGTCTGGATTGCACAGAATTTGTGAAAATCTCAAGGTTCTTTAACTCTTAGTTAATGATGGTAAAAATCTGTGCCTTGTATGCCTGGGCACAAGAAACCCAGTCTCACATAATGGGCTTGGAAATGTACTGATGTTTTTTTCCACACAGGAAAATTAAATAGGATATTATAATGAGAAAGCAATTCTTCCAAACTGTGAAGAAAAATTTTATAGCCTCAAGGGCCAAGGGTCCACATATCTAAAAATAATTTTGGAAATATATATTGGAAAAGTGATTCTTGCTGACAGAAGCTGTTTTACTTCTCTACAGTAGAGGCCAAAATCTAGAAACTGAATTTGAATGTCTTGATCTAATCCACACASTATTGCTGTGAGGTGCACACAGGTCTCATAAGCTTGGAAGGTTTATGGAGGATTTTGAAATTCTGTTTTTGTGAAGAAATGATAAATATGCATAGGTATCAGGCACCCAACATGTAAAAGCTTTTTTAGGCTCAGGGTTGCCTGCAAAAACAGAGTGTGATTCTGATTGCTCATGGGTCAGTGCATCAGCAGTGACAGTCTTAGAGTGAACTCTATTTGCCATGAAACAGGCATGCTTGAATTTCCAGCCTTTCCCTCTCTCCAACAAAATAACTACTGCAGTTTTTTATCACTTTTTACTTAATTCCTAAATGAGAGAGCTCTTATAAGGGAAAATCTTGCTCATTTTAGCTCTGTGTTTAATGACTAGCACAAGAAGAGCTTCTGTGTTGTTTTTCYATGATACATGTTCACTTCCAAGACTACTTTATGACAATAAATACCAAGGAGTCCTTGACAAGGACTTCAGTGTGTGCTTTGAGCTATCAGACTATGCAACATGTGCAGAATCATCCCTGCCACTACTGTCCAAATAATCCTGTAGGTRTCAAAGCAAACTCAGCAAACAGCCTTCACTCAGCATCTCACTGCTTTCACATTATTAAACTTTGTACATTTTTTGAAAGAAGAAGATGGAAAATGGTAACAAAATGCAATTTTAAAAAATTTATTAAAAAGCACTGTAAATGTGAACTCTTATCTTTAATTAAAATTGCAGGAGGAAATCTGTGAACAATTCCTGTTTTACTATTCCCGTTTTTGAAGCTATCTCTGAACCTTCACTATAAGCCAAACAAAAACATAAGGAGATTTGTTCTAGAGCTTTGTAGAACTTTCAAGGAAAAGCAAAGAGCTATTTGAATACGCTGAGGTGATTGCAGCCTCTCTCACATGTCTTTGGCTCCAATTTCATGGCAAAGATTCTGCTGTGCAGTGCAACTGGATCTATCCCTAACAGCTTCTGTTGGTGCCTGCRTGTGTCTGGAGAAATAAAAAGGGATTGTAGCTACCAAGGGAAGTGGGAGACCCAAGGGATAGAAGAAAGCAAAGTGAGCTGGTAATTTTGAGGTTGTGGGTGTCATAGTTTTTATGATGGCACATAAAGCATTGTGTAAGGACCCTTCTTCAAACTGAATGGTGGCTCTACAGCACAGTGGCTATCATTMTGTTTGCCACATTTTTATCACATGCTTTGAAAGCACCAAGATAGCAGCATTCTCTTGTAAAGTAGAAAAAGCTCATTTTCTCAAAATAAAAATAGTGCTATCTTGCAACATGGCTGGAATTTCACCTTTTCCTACACTAAATTATTCTTTCTATTTCAAATAATCCTGTATTCAAACTGGGAAATTATTAATAAAGAACTAAATTTACGATATGCAAAACCTTACAGAAAATTTGAGCCTTTAATGCTCATCTGCTATATCAGAGACATGCAWAATATATWTAATTTTTTTTTAATRTAATCTAACATCTGTTACTATTCCCCATAATTCTGATTGGAAGTAGTGAGAGATTTATGTTATTTGTTTTTGAGATTCATATTTCTGTGAGTAAGGACACAAGTTCCTTGATAATTGCCTGGTGTTCTATTCATGTTTAGATCCTTTGATTGGGTGACTTTTGGGATGGTTGTATTCTTTTCTGAGGGATACTTTATTGGAGCACACAATTCCCTTATATAGTGATTCAGTCTCTGAACAAACACTCATTCAATGGACAGTGTTTTTATGAAATATTGCAATTTATATTACTTTATGGCTTGAACCTCAAAAATAGAGAAAAATAATGCTGTTTTGACACTGCATGAATACAACAAAACGATTTTTCCCCTCACTCACATAAAACGTACAAATATAACATAAAAGTAAAGAAACAGGATATCAGCAAGAGGAGGGAAAGGAGATAGTGACAATGCATTGATCAGCAGGATGATCTCAGCATATCAAAAGATTTTCTAACTTYTTCTCAGCTGTCACAAGAAAGCACTCTATTAAGAGGAGATATAAAAAATGATAGTGAGTCACTCTGTGGATGTTTATAAAGATTTTCTTTTAAAAACAGGAACATTATGACAAAGCATGCAGGGATTTGGAATAAGTTATCAGTAAGGGCAATGTCATGGGCAGTTTTTCTTTAAAAAAGGGACTCAGCATAGAGAATGAGAGGTGCTAGTAAGCATATAGAATTTTGAAACATTTTAAGACACTTTATGGATTGTTATCGTATTGTGGTTTAACTGTTTTATCAGTGATACTGATTCTGTGTGCATAGCTCGCTYATTRCTGGTTAATTACATATCAATARTAAATCAATGTATTTCATCAATCCRGATTTGTTTTAAACCACGTGCACTGAGGAGTTTTCCCCCTGTGTCGAATGTAAGCTAGGAATAGTTCCCATGTGGGAAAAAGCAAGGATTGAAAACTCAGCAGAAGAGGGTCTTCACTAGTTCAAGAGGTGGTGGCTTGGAAAAGTATGGATGCCAAAATTTAAAAGGGAAGTTTAGAGAACTAAGAAGACATTTGAAGAAGGGATGGTAAAAGACASAGAGAGGCCCTGGCACTTTGAGGACAGAAAGGTACATCAGTTTGAAAAGGAAGGAAAGAATAATACTGGAGATACAAAGGAATTCATGGAACACAGTGGGAGTACAGAGCCAGGTAGATAGTCTATAAAATAAGAGTAGAACAATAGATTATTATTATTTGAAATAATAGAAGGTGGAAATGTAGGATAAAAGGGAGGGGAGAAGCAAGTTACAAAGGAATTTATGTATTTTGTGCTTTTGGTTTGGTTTGGGGTTTTTTTTTTCCTATTTTATTTCTGCCACTGACCRGTGAGATCCAAATCAGAGAAGGATGCAGGAACAGGTTATTTGGAAACAGTTTAGAGTTGAGTTCATGGAAAGATTCAGTTATATTGGGAAAATATGTTTATTTAGAACTAGGATAAAAAGGAGAAAATACATTGAAATCTAAAATAGCAGGAGCATTTTTAACACATAATTTTACTTTATTAAAAAAAGTCTTTATTTCAAAATATTTATTAAAATATACTATTTAAAATATGACTAAGGCTGCTGTCCAAATAATTTGGACTATTTTTTTTTCTTAAGTATGCAACCATTTACTTTTATGATGTTAAAAATAAAAGCAGAAAGTCTGGGAAGCAATAGATTTTTCTGAATCTTACCTCTCACAATTCAGTTCTTCAACAAGTACAGAGATTTATGAGTATACAAAGATGACAGTCATGGTTTATACAGTTGATATAAATGTTGAACAWTGACATTGTGGAAAGTTAAATTAATAATTTTAGGGTGTCTTGAAGAGCCATGTGTCAAGAGCTCACTATCATCTGTGTGCCCTGAGAACAACCCTCTGTTTTGTTTGCCATATGAGGTCCTTCTTGTCAAATCTCCTGTGTCAAAATCCCTAGAACTCTTGGAATCTCTGCACTTATTATGAATTTAAGTGCAGGTACTTTTCATGATCCGTTTTAATTTTCCATTATATACATGACAATTTATTGAAAATCCTGACCATATTACAAAATTTTACTGTATAAACCAATGTTAATAAAATGAGAAATGGTTAAGTGAGTAGGAGGAGAAGAAGGAGAAAATAAACACAACTGTTGTTCCCCAGTGAGAAATAAAAATGTTCTGTCCATCAGTTTGCATAGTTTTGATGCAAAAAAAAAAGGAGAAAAAGTGTTTCTTTCAAATGCCTGCTATTTTAATTTCTGAGCTTCAAATATAGAAGAATAAAGCTATAGACTGAAGCAAATTAATATAAATTGAAGCTGCAGAAAGTATCTGTGTGAGACTGAAATGAAAGTGTCTTGTCCAGTGTTATTAGCAATCAAGAAATATTGGAAAAGGAAATGGTTTACTTAGCTGCATTTAGAACAAGCAGTATGAAAAACCACAAATCATGAGTACTTTRAGCAGTAATGAGAAGCACTGTAGTGGTACAAGATACCAGGTATTTTTGAAAGACTGACAAGAACTGATACATATTTGAAGAAAATRCATAAATATTTTGGTCTAAGGAAAATGGAGAATTTGAGTATTATAACTTCAAAAATATGTTCACTCTTGTGGATATAAAATAAGAATCTATCAAATATTGGGAATTTTCTCCATTATCATGATACCTCTCTGAATGGAGTCCTAGGAAAACAATGTCATATATGTACTTCATGATGTTCATACAAAATATCTTTTTACAAAATTTTGTATATTACTGACAGATGAAATTGGAAAAAAAATTAAATTGTTCAAAATACCCTGCTGCTTTGCATTACAGTTATGAGCATATGTTAAGAAACTTAAATGCTTTATATGGTGGATATCAAAGTATATAGACTCTTTTAACTTTCTATCTTTTAGTGTTAAAATACCTTGAAAGTATTTCTAAAATAAAAGCAGAACAATACAGACACAAAATCAGAGATCACGGTGAGCTCCCAAGGTGTTAAACTCATTCTACAATTGTATAGGCTGCCATTTTGAAAACAAAACAAAACAAAATTGGCTTTAATGCCACACACTGTTCTTTCCAACTTTTCCAAGAAAATGTCTATAATTCAGTTTTCTGAAGAGCACTGTCTTATCTGATGATAGAACCTCTCCTCTTGAGGCATTACATGGAACACTACTTTGATGTCAGAGAGTCACTATTAATAAGGATGAATTAAGCCTTTGACAAGAGGGATTTAGTRATCTTGGTGACACTGGAAAGAAGGCAAAATGGAAAGTGTGCTTTTATTGATCAGTACATGTRGTGTACCTGATGCACTGACTGGCTTGAGGGGGTGTCAGGGAGAAAGAGGCAAAGTCCATTTCACTCTTAACACTTAGTCAACTAGCAAGCTGCATGTAGCATTACCTCCACTGACTRGTAAAGTCAGTGATCTCACCAGGAATGTTTCTTGAGGCTCTGTGTTACAGACAAATAGAATTCAATTTTTGAAGTGTTTGGTCATGTTTTTGTCATGATAAGAAAGACGCACCTGAGTCTGTGTTTGCCTCCTAAATTATTTGAAAATCCTCTTGTATCCTTCACTGAATGATATACATTATTGAAGTATATAAAACAACAGCTTTGAAAAAAAAAAAAAAAAAAAAAAAAAAAAAAAAAAAAAAAAAAAAAAAAAAAAAAAAAAAAAAAAAAAAGTCCTGAATTCCACAACCATTGACATCACCTGCTCAGGAGTACCACCCAACTTCATAAATCTCCTCAGATTCACACATTGTAAATGTTGAGCTGCAGGACTGGTAAATTTTATGACTGCACATTTTCAGCTCATGAATTCATAACTAGACATTTGCAACTTGCAAATCTTATTTAAGAACTGTGACCTTATTGCGTAAAGACTTCATGAACTATGGCAACAGTAGATAAACTAAGCTGATTACTGTGGAGTCAAGCCTATTGCACTTGYCTGTTAAAATCCTAGAGCAGAGGACAGCATTTTTATTGATGAAGTTTCAGTGCAGTTAGATTTTTTTCTCTGGGGGTTGTGTGTAATAAAAATTCAGATGGGACTACTTTTAAGGCAGAGGTGTCTATTGAATATAGGCTTAGATATAACTAAACACAAAAAGTATTGATCGTGTTAATATTTATGATGGTTACGAAGTAACTATTGCTAACACTAAGATATAAATTCTTATGTTCAGCCATTTAGTAATTTAAAATTTAGTCATTGTAAGTTAATATTCTGCTATTTACATAAGATTTATGAAGAGGTCTGTGTTTAACTTGAATTAGGGATAATTATGTTAATTTGTATCTTGATATATTACAGTTTTACATATTCATGCAGAATATTTAATATTTTGATTGAAGTGAGACTAGGCATGTCACAGTATCTAGAAACAGGCTACTTTGGTAGGATTTATGAGACACTATCAGAATAACTCAGATRAGCATCAATTGTAACCAAACAAGAAAATCATTTTAACCAAACCAAACAAGAAAACCATTTGAACCAAAGGAAAAAAAAAAATCTGAATAAACCAGTTACCTGAAAAAATGTCATAAAAATCAATTTCACATACAAACAGATGTGTTCATAAAAAAAAAGTCACAAGTTAAAGATGATTTTCATTAAGTCACCAGTTCAAGATTTTGCCAAAGGGTTAGCTTTGTTCTCACAAAAGTTTCCCTTTTCTGCCCATTGTATCACAAAGACCAGGCTCTTTCTGAGTTTAACCAAGAGTGGCCCCTAGAACTGAGCCAGCAGTGAATATGTGTACATTTGGTTCATACTGAATATGATTTTTCCTGTCCTTTGATATAAGAAAATGAATTTGTACATATATGTTCTAGAAAGTAACTCTAGGAGATAGTAACACCTGTTCAGCCCATGCTTTTCTTAATAAATAACTRAATAAATAAAGGCAAGGGGAGATTCAAGTCATCATGATGGCTCTGTGGTTTCCAAAGTACCATTATATATTTGAAGGAGAACGTTAATTGCTTYGTCAAATCTCTCTCTGTTAATTTATCAGAGAGAATCTAAAGTATGAGTTTTCTCAGATAAAGTAGGAGGTAAGCAAAAAAAAAGCTTGATAAGCCAAATCCGAATCAAGACTTTCTGAATTCTAAAAAGCCAAGATCATAATGGAATGAGTTAAACCCTCTTCGCCAGTGTTTTGCACAAAGAAGACTTTTTCTGAGGTTAATTTTTTCTCAGATCAATACCAAAATTGCCTTTCAAGAGACAGGCTCTAAAATGAAAATGTATAATTGCTTTTATCAGTAGCTGAAATTGCTTTGAATTCTCACTTCTGATGTTTTAGATTGATATGATTTCAGATATATGAAATTAATAAGACAAATGTTGGAAGTGTGAAAACATATATTTGTTAGGCAGAATAGAGATTTGCCATGATTATGAGTTATGAGAGAAAAAATTGAAAATTCTTAAGAAGCAAGTTAAAATGTTCTGACTTTTGTTTGTACACACAATTACAATTTTAACTGCTAGTGTTTTTGGGCAACACTTAAAATTCTTGGATATCTTTTTCTTTTCCTGGACAAAAGGGATTCAAATATCAGCTGTATGCCAAGGTGAATTTCATTGTGTTTTTAGATGGGTTGCTTGCTGCTATAGATTTTTGTTGGCCAATACAATGCTTGGCATAAATTGAAGCAATTGTTCTGTATTGTACTCACCAGCAGTGTTCCCTCAGTCTCTCAGTAGAAATTGGTTTTAGACATGAAAATAATCTTTGACTGAAGTGAATTCTGCTGAGACAATTAAAAAAAGAAAGAGTTTGGGTCAAGAGTTCTGATTGTCTTTTCGTATTAATAGAGTGTTGCTTACTTTTGAACGAGTTAGTTTTAAAAAAAAACAAAACCAAACTTTCCATATGTATAGATATTGTTTCTAAAACTTTGTTGCCATCTAACTCACTTAAAAGAATGTCTGAGAAATAAGCCTCTTAAAAGAAAACATTTTCTCTAGGCTACCCTAAAGCATACTGAATAATTCATGAAAGTCATTGAAATAAACACAATAAAGAATGAAGCAGTTAAATAAATACACCACTCTGAGCTCTGAGTTTGAGTTTTTAACTATTTGTTCTGTGTGCAAGATATAGTCTTGCAAATCTTGATACAAGGAAGTAATACTAGGGGGAAAATGTACTGAGAGAATTTGTTCTTTATGTCTCAGTTTAAAATACAGTAAATAATTGAGAACAGACTCTTTGAAAGGTCAGTGATATGACTATCTTGACTGGAAACATTTTAAGCAAATCATAATCTGATATTGCTTATCTTCCTCCTGGTGTTAATTCTCAGGGACCCTTGTTGGGTTGTATACAGTATTTGCCATATACAAGGTTTTGCCTTGTTTGAGAAAAGATATGATTGCCAACAGCTATTAAAATCCTATTTTCCCAGCAACAACTGTACATTTGCTGTAATAACTAAAATCTAAACACACCAACACCAAAAAACAACAATAAGCAACCAAGAATCCCATCCCAAATCCCAGCATCTTTCCTTGTGCACCCGGCCAGCATCCAGCTCCGTGAATTCACAAATTTCATTCTCTTATTTTTCCCAATTTCATATCTCAGAAAATATACCACAATAGTAAAAAACCCAAAGCACCACCAAAAAAGCACCTCCCAATGTATAATTTCGTTTGCAAAAGAGAATCATAAAAACCTGTTAGTTTTTTTTTTTTTTCCCAAAGTAGAAGGGAATTTAAAATTCTCTTTGAGATTTTACTAATATTATCTTTCTAACCAGTTTCAAGGTTAATTTTAGGGCTAACATGTTAAATTTTCATTTACACTAAAATCACCTCAGTATGTGCCTTTTTTATTGGCTTTTCTTTTTTTAATATAAAATTTACTGGTGCAGTGATTTCCTAGTGTAGTGGTACTAGGTAATTACATTGATAAATGTAGAAAAGGCTTTCCACCTTTATTTGTGTTACATAGCATGTTTAGTAAAGTAATATTTTTGAGATGRGACGTGAATGATAGGAAGAAAAGCAAACCTTAACACTGACATAAACCTAAAACAATAAAATAAATTCAAACTAAATAATTTTCCAAGTAAAAACAATGAAAAGTATTTAGGATGGTTTCACATTTAGGGGTGGTTTCATGATTTGTAGGTTTTTTTAAACACTGTAAATTATCTCTAGTTATTTTGCAATAGGCATACCTTAATTCAAAATACAYCCTGCTGACACCCATTGTAAAAATAATATTAATAATTGCCCAACTCATTATTTTTTTTTTCTTCCAATGTTCAGAACTCACGACTGGAACAAAAACAAATTAGGCAAAATGATTACGCTACTGATGCACATCATAACATCATTTTCAAATTCCTCTATTCAACTGCAGACAGAATATGTGCTACTTTTAAAAATTATCATTGTTTTCCAGTGCAAGATCTGCAGCTAAATGCACATATATATCGGCATAGAGGTATATATATATATATATATATATATATATATATATATATATATATATGTATTTTTCTCTAATTATATAAGCCAGAGTTTTCTGTTGTGAGCACAATCACTCTGTGGAACCAGAATTGAGCTCATAACTTCTTGCCTTTCTCTTAACCTGTTTTAAAATGAAATATTCGAAGGTGGAAGTACCTGAGTGTGAATGGATGCACCAGAGCACAATCCTCAGCTCTGCACTCAGAGAAGCAGTCTTGGGAATGGTCGGTTTGGAAAGTGTGAAAAACTGGAAAGAGCCCCTGAAGCCACATATGGGTTCAGTGATGAACTTCACCTGCTTTTCATCTCCTTGGAAATGTTTTCTCTCTCATAAGCTCTTATTTTTGCACACATGTTGTGATGAACATGGATTAGAAATTAATCTAAAACCAATGTTGCCACAATTAGTCTTCAATGTAAGGAGGAGGCTCAATACAAGATAATGGTCCTTGAAAATAGGAAGACTGGGAATGATGACCAAGGTAAAAGACAGAGCAAAGTGATTAGCTTTCCAGATGATGTGGAAATAATTTCCTGTCACTATGATTTTCAATGATGATAAAAAATCTTCTACTGGCTGAAAACTTTTATTTGGAATACTAAAAAGAGATGACCCATAGGAATATTTTAATGTAATGTGTCTCTATATAATTTTTTTTCTTTCTCTTCCATGAGGAAAAATTTCTACTTCATTGTAAGAATTTATAGTCTTAGTTTTGTCACTTGTTACTTGAATCACAGAATACCATGGAGTATTTTTGGCAAATCATAGTTCAGGTATGGTGAACAGTATCCAGAGCACAGTTAGCATAGGTTTGCATGTTATTTCTTGAGCTTCATAGTCTCAATGTGCACAAAATATCTCAACTTAGTCCACTTCTGTTGTCCTTCTTCCTGGAATTTCTCTGTTGCCTCAAAGACAAGTGCAAATATTGGACTGGAAGAGTCCATTTCATAGTATTTTGGTTTTATTATTTGTCTTTACAAAGACAGTGTGGAGAAGCCTTTAAGTAACTTCAACCAAAAGTCTCCAGATTTGCACTTTGATCTCTACTGAATACACTGATTAACCAGTATCATTATTTTCTTCTCTCCACTGATTTAATATATGATACTTATTTCCACTAAACAAAAACACAGTAAACAGACATACTACATTACTTAGGTAGCTAAGTAAGCTTCATTGCCTTTTAGGCTTCTATGCTTGATTGTTTCTCTCTGAATAAATTCCCTTGGTTATAATATTAGTACAAATCAAGTGTTTGAGTTTTTACATAAAGATAAATGATTTTGAAAAACGTTAGTTCAAAAAGACAATAAAGAGTAGAAAATCCAATTATTTTAAATGATAGCCACTTAATTGTCTTTTTCTCACAACAGCCCTTGAAGTGACAATAGGTAGAATTGATTTATATGCTTATCATGTAGCTGATGCTTTTTGTTTAGAGGTGCCATATCTGCCATGGATCTTTATCACTGATTGAATCTCTCTCATGACAACCTGTGTTCTAAAAAATCATAATTCAAAAGAATTCTTTACAACATAATTCTGAATTTTTTTAATGAATAACATGTGATATGGCCTCTGCCATTTTCCTCTTTCAAGTATTAAACTATAGCAAATGCTTATGTCAGTCTGGAAAATTATAGCTCCTTTAAGACAGGTTGTTTTGTTTAAATAATGGATTTAAAAAAAGAAAAGATTTGTTTTTGAAAACAGCACACAAAAAGAAGCTCAACAAAAAGAAATTCAATTAGTAAGGTTATGTCTGTATCGATACTTGACAGATGGTTTTATTTGCCAAGGTTATGTTGACTACTCTTACAATGTGAGTTAGGATTATGAGGAAAATTTTCAGACAKATGGCTTTAATCTGGYTTATACCAACTACTACTCTTGTGGTTTAGACAGTTTCCTAAGTGTAATTAAATACCTCACTGGCATAATTAATATTTTGTGGCCTGCAATTTTCAAAAGGAGGTGCCCCATCAAAAATGTAATGTGAATTTTCTTCTAAGTGCAAGTAAAAATTTTTCTGATGGGAAAACCTTCATTATGTCGTTTTCTTTAACATCCAAGGTTACTTTTTTCATGAGATCCTGGAGATCAAATGAYTGGAATTCTCATGTGCTACATGTGTCTGAAAGCAGCTGCTTCAGAGTAAGAAATCTGCATCAGGCAGGTTCTGTAATCCACCAGAGTCCTCCTGTTACTCTGCTTTCTGTTCAACTACTTTAGCTCTTATACTTGGCTTCAAGTATGCAAATGCTCTAGGGTGGGTTTCTTTTGCTTGTTTGTTTGTATAGAAACAGTTTCTCCAGAAAGCAACATTTCAAAACATTCAGGCAATCTAACTCTTGATCATTTGTTGAATATATATAGATATATGTATCTATCTCTATATATATATACACACACAAGTACTGAAAACATATGGTCAATATAGTAAAAAAGCAATAGATCTTCAGCTCTCCTTTTTAACACACATTTCACATTAAATAAATTAGGTTTGTCAAGACTTCACTTGCTTGATTGTCATATTTTCAGTGTGGTAAATCCTGAAATAGTGGAGCTGAGTACAGCAGTACTTTGAAACTCTGAAGTGAGTATCTCTGTATTGAGGGTATAATTAGATTAATTCAATATTCCAGTTTCAGAAATGTCATTTTCCAAACATCTTGGTAGTGAAATAATTTAATTCTGACTTTTTTTTTTTTAATTGACATAAATGTTTACAGTTTTTTTGGCATTTTTACTGCTATACATTAATTATTTGAATCTAAGTTTTTTACAGTAAAAGGAAAGTGGAGGCTTTTTTTGTGAAGTTCTAAGTGGAGTCCCCTAGCAGCCTCATGTTCCCCTCTGCTGCCCCATTCTTATGYAGTTTTTGCAGACTGAGAGTCCGTAAGTATCAAAGTTGTGCCATTCAGGGGGAGAAAATTATGGAGTATGGAGACAGGACCTCTGCACATTTTGGAAAGGTTGAAGAAAGTGCAAAGCTACTTTTATGAGGTTACGGTAGTGTGAATAACAGCATTTCTCATATATAGATGATGCTGCTGAAAAATTTTCCATTGCTATAAATCAGGGACCCCAGTTTGAGTCAAAGATGGATGCATTCTGTAAATGTAAATGACCTTCTGGGAAAGTTTTGGAAAGTTTCTGGCAGTAAGCGGAGCTTTATGAGTTTTCCATTTAACACTAGCACTAATCTGAATAGTTGCATATATCAGGCATATAATGAGCAAATWTTCTAATACTTTGGTTTGGGAGGAAAAAACATGACTCAGGGCCTTTGTATGGTGATAATACAGGACTCTCATCAGTCTGGGGAAGAGAATATATAAGAGGAGGGTTTAAGACAAATACAGAAGTGGGGGGGGGGAGGAGAAGAAGTAGAGAGGGAGGAGAAAAAGCGAGGAAACTACTATGTGTCAGGAAAAGAGAAATTTTCAAGATTATGAGATTCTTCTCCTCTGTTTAGATTTAAATTGGTGAGAGACTAGATATCCAGGTAATGAGTGCTTTAAAAATTACTTGGTTTATGGCTACTATTTACAAAAAAAAAAAAAAAAAAAAAAGAAAAAAGAAAAAAAATAAAAAAGAGGAATTGAAAAAAAAAAAAGAAAAAAGAAAAAAAATAAAAAAGAGGAATTGAGAATATTGAAGAAGTAGCTGATAGAAGAACATCACAGTAGATTTTGGGTTGGAAACACCATGATTCTTTGACCAGAAACTGACATTCTCATGTTTTCTGAGGTACATCTGACTTCAGAGATTTTCTTCATTGATTCATGTGGGATTTTTTCTAATGATGATAGATTGAAGGTTTCTGATTGCATGTTTTTTAAAATATTCCTCTTTATTTCACTCAATACCTTTAAATGTTTTTTTTTTTTTTCTTTAAGTAGAAATTACTCAGAATATGTAAAGAAATCACACTTTGGTTTTAAAACTGTAGTCATCTTTTCCCCTCTTTTAGACTTTGAGGGAGGCCCGGTGATACATATTTTTTGAATGTGATTAACCCCTCATGAGGTTTTRGGATCAGTTTTACAAACCAAGGTARTTGGTATTGGTTTCTTWAAAAAATTYTACTCACAATTATTCMCTTGACAAAAGTTCAAAATCTGCAATGTTTTAACCATTCAGTTTTCACATGGAACATTTCATCCAATGATCTTAAGTATTAATTTCTCCAACAGCTGAAAATTCATATGAAATATGCATTATGCTACAGAGATGCTGCTGGGTTTATGCTTTAATGGCCTAAAAATCTCATAAAGAGCATCTTCATGGAATTGGATGTGAGATGGATTAGCGAAGCATTATTCAGTAGAAGAGAAGGTAAGAGTTATCTAGGAAAAGAAAAGACTTTTATTCCAGTACCTTTTGTATTCTATACAATAGAAAGCTGTATGGTCTCTGTAGGAATACAGAATGTCAAGTGATTTCTAGTACATTTGTAACAATTTCAGAACAGGAACTGTTGCTTCCTATCTGTAAACCCAGTGCTGGCCACAACACCCATCAGGATAGGATGTTCAAAGGAAAGTCCATCTTAAAAAATCATTAATGTCAATATATGGATAGATTAAAACACAGAAGGGTATATAACACTCTTCCCAGAATCTTGCTGCAAGTCAGTGATGAGAACAGGGCATTAGACAGAACAGGTGTTATACAAAAACATGGGGTATTTACGTAGAATACCAGAAAATGCAAAAATAGGTTTCCTCTTTTTTTTTTTTTTTGGTGTCTTCCTGAATCTTTTAAAGCAAAGTGTGTCTACCAGCCTTTCAAARCCAAGCTAATGCAAATCATTATTTTGGAGGAAATCTGATAGCCAAGGGTGTCAATGAAGTTTATTAAAACTGTAAAATATGAGTTACAGTTACCACATGCTGTTAAAAGATGTGATAGCCTGGTAGGTATTTTTGCTCCCTTTCCAGTTGTTTGACCTARAAGCTGTGCAGCTGTCCTCGCTCTATTAACAGCCATTTGACCATGGGAACAGGAAATGCTGCTGGTGCAATCACATTGGTCTCATCATTTGCATAACGAGGCCTTTCGGKWGCATTRGTAAAAGGTTCACYGATGACTCCTGCACTCATCTCCTGSACTCTGAGAGCCTCTGAACTTTGKGTTTGATCTAACTTTATGTGTSCACAAATAAYTGATGAAGAAATACTAAATCCCMTGCTTAAGRAACATGAGATGGAGAGCTCTCCAAAGTTTGGAGCTACTACTACTAGTTGCTTAATTTAAAGCCAGAGGGGAGGAGCCCTTTGCTGTAGCTACAAAGTAGACCTGAGAGGAAATCGTTAGATTCATGTTGTCAAAACAAATAATTAACAGAAAATTTCCGGTAGATAACCTTATTAGTAATAGAATAATTAATACATGAATTCTAGAAAATGCATTCTGAAGATGCACTCAAATATTGGGCTTGGGAMTTTGAGCAGTAATACAAGATAAATGAATTATTTGTAGTGATATATATACTAATATCACTCAAACTCAATSTGATTACACCTGAATTAAGGGAGGAATCTTCTTGCAAGAAAACCAGTGTAGAAAACCTTGCAAGAAGCCCAGTGTTTCTCCTGAGTTCAGCCTCAGGAGAAACAAGAAAATGTAGTTTGTTCTGGATTTGTTTTCCCTTTCCCCACCCAGCAATCTTCTAGGAGTAACCTTTAAAAAARCTAATCTGTATGAGATATGGCAGTGTTAGGAGGAAGGAACTTTTATGAAGCAGGTGGGAAAATCAACTCAGTCTCTCTGATTTCAAATGACCATCTGTTTTCCCCCTAAGTGCAGAAAAAATTGTGCAAAGATCCTTTGTTAGAAGTGGTGGAGGGAGACTAGCAAATATATTTGCATACAAATTCTATCCAGTCTTTTTACTTAAAAGAAAGAAAACAAATAATAATTAAAATGAAATGACAGTAATCTGAAATTATTCTATTCCTGTATCTAGTTAGCTATTTTCAGGCTTTTTTTAAACATAASCATAGAGACAGGCTCATTCTATTGTTTTCATCAATAAATTTTTGCTTCCTCACAGAGATGAGAGCTGTTTATCTGTTTGCTTTTTAGCTATTCTTTATTGTCAAAATACTTCACTTTTAATAACTTACTTTCCTTTGTAATTAGATTATCTCTTGGATTACCTTGGAGTTTTCCTTTGAGGATTTATTTTTATTTGATTTCCTTGTATAATTAAAGATATTGCATTACACAACTCCAGTCTTTCCTGGAGGTAGCTGGTACCTGGCATGACGTAGTGAGTAAGAGTGGAGAAAGTTTTGGTCACAATTTGTGATTCTACTATGCAATTCCAACACTTTCATCTTATTAAATGCCTATTATCACATAAGAAATATATTTCTGTGTATTTATTTTATAAAATAATATTATTKATTCTCTCTCTCTTACAGAGAGACAGAAAATTGGAAGTCATTTTTTGCAAAGCAAAGAAATAAAGGCACTAATTTGTCCTTGTGAATCAGAGAACTGTATTTTCCACAAACATATGACAGTCAGTACTTATACCTGATAAATGAAAAAAAGAAAGTAATTGAAAGTGCTTTATCTTGGATAAAATCAGTAAAAAAGTACTGTTCTCTTTTGTKCAAAATTAAGAAAAACTAATTTTGTATCAGTTAATGCAAGGAAATTTTCAGGCCACTTTCAATTAAATGAAAGGAGTGGTATGTAGCGTTTGGGTTTCTTAGCATTCCTTAGCAGCATTAATCTAAAATTCTGATTTTAATTACAAAGGTTTGATAAAGAATTCAGTGTTGCCATTTTTTGATAATATTTTAAGTTACTTCATTTAAAATAGATGAGGAATTACTTGAGTCCARTATTTGCTTAATTGAATACTTTTGAATAAACAAATTGGGAAACAGGGAAATACTTTTGTGAGGAAATGATTAGYTGAAATAATGAGTACCATAAGGAGATGGCCTTATATTTCTGGAGTWTTGCAGTATATATATTCTTAACTATTGATTTATTTACATTTTTAAATATGATATCTCATACCAGAAATAATGAGCTAGCACAGTAATATGACACAAAACTCATAGAGATCTGTGTAAAATAAAGTGGTGAGATTTTTTAAAATCTGTTAGATCAACATGGCGGGAACTTATTTTATATATATTCTCAATACTATGTATGACTATATATGTCACTAGTATTAATCTGATGTGGCAACACCAAAAAATCCCTCAACACAAAGAAAATCAAAGCAAAAATTATAAAGTTAAAAAAGTTGTATTGCTTGAGATTGGTGAATTCAGTGTTTGCCATAAATACAAAATAAAACAAGGAAAGTAGCCTTCCAACTCCTGGTTGTCACATGAAACCCTAGAAAGCCAGGGATATTTCTTTTTCTMAAAAGAATGTGCACTGCMAGAGATTCAATTGGAAGCATTTCAGATGTATTACTGAAAATTGCCGCCATGAAATCTGAGCACCAATTACCAGGATTAATAATCTTGTTTCACATTTTTACGGCCTTTGCAGTCAAGTGAGACATGTCTGAACCTGAGTACATGTAGGTTTTATTTGCATTTGCATGGTTAARTGGCTTCTGGGAGTATGAAACAAAATAAGGTCAGGTGTTTTCTTAATAGAGTAACAGAATATATTTAAGAAATCTACAAAACTTGCAAGTCTGGTTTTGATTTCTGGTGAAGCTCAGCATATGTATCAGAGATATGTACCATTATCATTAACCTTGAAAACCAGTGGTTGTTTTATATAATTTCTGCTCCCAGATATGAAACTTTAATGCTAATGAGATGGGATGAAATGAAATAGCTGCCAAGAAAGACCTGGTTCTAAATAGTCCTTCTGGGCTGATTTACCTATGCTGAATAATAGTTTAAGCATTAGATTTAGAGGGAAAGAAAAAAAAAAAAAAAGATGAAATTCTAGTTTCATCTATAAATTTGGCTGAGTACACTGTAGGGTTTGCTGTTGTGTTTGGATTTTTACTAGGGTAGAAGACTCAGCTTTTATTTATTCATACCTTATTCCTTACATCATTTATGCTTTCTATTCCATGATTGCACAAAAGCATATGCAAAAAATGAATATGAGGAACTGAGTAAAAGTGAAGGTCCCTTTTATTTAAAGCATTTGAGCCATTTGGGCACTAATGCTTCTTATGTTTACAGGCTGTTTTGGTAATGCCATATTTGATCTTTAGACCAGAGTTTTGATTTGTCTCCCTTTATAACTCCTATATAACTGGAGACATTTGTGACTGATCATATTAATCAMTTCTATTCCAGATAAAGTGTTAGGTTTTTTAAAAGTTTTTGAAGAAAAGGAAGGTTTAAGTGTATTGAAATAGCTAGGAAACATTTTTTTTTTTTTTAAATGTTGCGTAGATATAATAATTATGAAATAAAAAAGCATCACTGTTTTGATTTCTGCAGTGTAATTAACTGYATTGTAGACATATTAGAAACAAATTTGGTTTTATTCCCATGTCCAAATTTACAAGAAGAGTAAAGCTAGCTTTATTATTTTTCCTGTGAGGAAGTGTGTGGAATGCTTTGAACTCTGTAGTTTATTTTGCTAAATACAAAGTATGTTCACATTCTTGACTTGCAGCTCAGGGTGATGAGGACAATTCTAGCACCTCTGGCTCAGCATATGTGGCACTTACAAGTTGWTGACTCACTGGAGGAAAAATATCACCATTTTCTTCTCCTGGGCTTTTGCACTTCCCTTGTAGTTTGCCATCAGCCTCTCCCAGAAATGGGYGTGTAGGTGATGCATCACTGGCTAAGGCAGCAGTGTCATCTATGCTTACACACGAGTAACAGCTGTATCCTTAGTAGAATTCTCTCAGGGTAATCTGTGTGTAATGATATAAAGTGTTTAAACCAGTGCCCTGAATGCTTGAAGTTAGTTGAAAGGGAGTGGAAGAAGTTGCTATCTGATCTTTCAGCTTTAATCAACTCAGGTTGATTAAAGGATTAAATCAGGACTCAGGTAATCTCATTTCTGTCTGTATGGTGAAGATTTGTGTCTGGAACATTTACAGAGATGGATTCTCAGGGTTATGGTGGAGAAAAGCTGTGGGAGAAACTCTGACCTCAACAACAACAGTGATTTACCCTGCTTTGTCAGAAGTAAGGTTATACTATGAAAGTCTTTGTAAAATGCAGTTTGAGGGTCTCAGTGGTATGACAGAAACATTTGGTTATCTTTTTAAAGCTGCATCTTGTTATAAGTGATTCATTTTTCCATTTCTGTTTGCATCAAACACAGCATCTGCCCCAAAATCTGTGCTGCTGCTCTTTTACCTGTGTTTCACACTGGCTGCTGGCCTTAGGTTAAGGGATCTCTGTGCCCCATGTATAAATGTCATCTGCTTTTCAATTATTTCTCTCCAAACCATATGTTATTGCTATCAAATAGATTTTGCAGAAATCTTCCTACTTCACTCTTTTACAAAAAGCTTTTATGAACTCCCTTGATCAGGGGTTTTGGAGCAGAAGACCCTCAGAGGTCCCTTCGAACCTCAGTTATTCTGTGAGTTTGTGAAAGAACAAAAAAGACTATGTAGCATGCAAGGACTTTTCTGTTGTGCCAATGAATATGCAATCACACACATGACCTCAATCTGAACTAAATGAGTAGTATGTGTAAATCCTAAAGGCAAATTTCAAGTCTTTTGATCTGCAGCAATATTGTTTGTTTCAGCTGCAGCTTCCTAGAAAGCCAGGATRAGTTGCAGCATTTCTCTAATTTTATTAATAATCTATACATACTAAACCCAGTGGGGCTGATGAAAGAACGTTAATTAAARTTTGCATCCTTTGATAAATAGCACACATGTCTTGCAGACACTGATGACAGGGACATGATGATCTGAAACAATGGATCAACATGAATAATATTAATTTCTGAGAGAAGTAATAAATTATTTCTATATTTTAATCACCAGAAAAGCATTCTCGTAACAGAAAAAAAAAGTATTAGTGATGATAGAAAATCATATAGGAACTGGAACTATAAGACCAACATTTTCTGATTAAATACCTCAATATGATAATGCAACGACCCTGGTAAGTGGAGAGGGGCTTAGTTCAGCTCATCAGGGTGCRCTCATCAAGGTCAAGTCCTAATGAAAATTTCTCAAATCATAAGAGTGGCCTGGGGCAAAGCAGCGGACATGCAACTAAAGTCAACTTTTCAGCTTCTCCTCTATGGATAGTGTGTACACATTTCTATCTGATAGATTCCACAACATTAAATACTGATTGAAATCTTAGTAAAAATAGGGAGAAATCTAATAATTCTTAACTCCACTTCTTAATTTGAATTTTTTTTTTGTTTTGTTTTGTTCTGCATTTTTCTAAGCTGATATCCTTCCCATCTTTCAGATATATCCCTACAGCTGTCTCACTTCTTCCAGAAAATTGTTGGTTGCAATTTTCTTTGTTGCAAACAAAGTTTTTGCAACAAAAGTTGCAAACTTTTTCTCTGTGTTTGTGGTAGACTCTATCCTCACTTGTGTCTTTCTTTTCCYTCTTTGATGCATCCCCATGTTTCTGATTATTATCAGAAATAGTTATTTATTTCAGAAGTATGTTACARAACATATGACCATTCTATTTCCAAGAGCTACTGTAACATTTTCCTTTCCAATCTGATTTCCAAAACATTTTTCTTGTTCCTATGTATAATCCAAACGAGGTGGGAGAAGGGCCTTGTTGATGAAATAGTGTTAATGCAGCTTTTATATGGGCAGCAGTGACAACAACAAGTGCCCATTGCTCAGGTGTGCTGAACAGAAGGAGATGCAAAGGCTATTTTTTTGCCTAGCAAGATTGTAACAGAACCAGGGGTTGTCATGGTTCTCAAGATAACTTGAGAGAGATATAAATTTTATGTGAAACACTTTACTAATCTCAATTTTTTATTGTCCTGTTGTACTGTAGTTACTCATAAGAACTGATGTCTGACTAATTGCATCCTTTAGAAAGAAGCTAATGTGCATTTGAAAACCTCTGGAAAGCTGATGTCTACTAGGTTTTCCTGACTACTCATTCAAGCAGATTTTATAGAATGTATTTTACYTATATCTGCTTATCAAAAGGAAGACTGAGACATATCCCAGTGAATCACCTAAACAATAGAAAAATAGCAGTAAGTAGTCTCTTCAACAGATAGACTGTATTTCTATCCTGTAAATTCCAGCTCATCATGCATACATCTACAGAACCAACACATGTGTAAATGCACAGGGGTGCCATGCAGCTGTGGAAATGAGAGAATCTGCCCAAGATAAACTTATTTTCTCCACACAGTAGCTAATCTGGGCATGTGACCAGTGCTACATCCCACTGCTTGCTCATTATATGGGACTCTGTTGTGTAATGCATCTTTATCCCCTAAAAANGAAAGACTGACATTTTGAGCTCTCTGACGGTAAGAAGTGTTTCCACCTCTCAGATAATTTTTGTGGCTATACTCCATAGAGTACATTATTGATATTATTATTTGAAATATGTGGAGAGCTCAATGGAATAGAGTTTTTCCAGACTGATCACAGTGAAGATGCAGTGGGAGGTAACGCCATGTGTTAATTTCCTTCCCAGTGGCTACTAAGAGGCTGTTTTGGATTTGTGTTGATAATATAAAGATATTTTTGTTGTTGCTGAGCAGGGCTTTCCCAGAGCCAAAGCCTTTTCTGCTGTTCGTATGGCCAGGATGGCAAGGAACTGACCAAAGGGATACTCTACACCACATGGCATCATGATACATACATGAAATGGAAAGAAAAAGGAGGAAGCGGGGGACATCAGAAGTGAAGTAATTTTTGTCATCCCAAATCACCTTACACATGATGGAACCCTGCTGTCCTGGAGATGGCTGAGCACCYGCCTGCCTGTGGGATTCTGTGACTTAACCCCTTRTTTTGCTTGGTTTGTGTGAGCAGCTTTCACTTTTCCTGTTAAACTGTCTTTATCTCACCCATGGATTTTCTCTTTTACCCTTCTGATTCTCTCCCTGATCCCAGTGGTGGGGCAGTGAGTGAGTGGCTGCATGGGGCTTGGCTGCTGCCTGGGGTTAAAGCCCAGCACATCCCTTCACTTCTCGCACAATATATTCTGTCACACACACACACACACAAACACACACACACACACATACACACACACATAGTGAAATCTTGCCTGGCTTAAATATTGACTCCAACTGCAACCAACTGCACAAGTTACCATTGTCCATTACAGTGCTCATTTCCTCTGTAGCTCTGTGGGCTACTCTGACAAGGAATGGGGTAATGCTGCCTGCTGGGGCTCATTCCATCTAGAGACTGCCTGCATTATTACTCATTTATTATCTTTTCCCTGCCATATCACATGCTCTGTTGACTTACATTATGCTAATTGACATTTTCTCATTTTTTGGAGTAACTATACCTTGAAATAACAGATCAATGCCTTTATGCTCAGGAGAATTTGAAGCATTAATTCAGCATCAAAAGCTGCATAGACTTTTTTTTTCTATATTAATATTTGAGCAAAGGGGAAAATCTGATTAATGAAAAGAAGAAACATTCTGGGCTAATATGACTTCTCTGAGGTCATGTGGAGAGTCAATAGTAGTTTCTGTCCTATGCTCACTGGCAAATACTTGTTTTTCAGAAAGAAAAAAGGAGAACTGGTTTGTGTTTCAGTCAACATGTTTGTAAATCTTGAAGTCTGGCCAAAGGACAATCAGTACCTTAGAACAGATTAAATTTCCTGCCACAGCAGTAAGTCAGTTTTGGATTCTTGTCTTTACTTACAGAACTACTTCTGTAATTTTGTCCTGCAGTTTTACACCTAACTTCTGGCTGCCTGTCTCTTTGAATCTTTTCCAAAACTCACTGGGGAGTTACATAAAACCAGTATACTCGACTGGGGAAAAATATATCTGTAGGTAGTCTGATCATAGAGATATAGAGAAAAATGAACTATTTTGCAATCATTCTCTTCAGAGTTCAGATGCACTCCTTAGGCAATCTAACACTATTATTCTCCATGCAGCATCCACACCTGGAATCTTCTATTGTGAAATATATTTGAAGCCAGAAAGACAGAGTTCTTCTTTTTGCCAGATGGTTTTCTTGTTACTCTTTTCTTCTCTCCAGAACATGCTATCAGACAGCAGTCTTTGTGTCCTTTCCTGCTGAAAATAATTATTTTTTTAATAGAGAGAAGAAATCAAGATCAGAGCCAGTGAATGAACATCATCAGATTCCTCCAGAGATAAAAGACAAAACTATAAGAATTTTAAAGATCTAATTTTTAGCTCAGGTGCCTACATTTCATTTAAATCACATATGTTATTTTTTAACTAGTATATCATGGATAATGGTGCTGGTCACCTTGCCRAGGAACTGTATGATAAAACCATTTATTGTATGAAATGGTCAAATCTAAAGTAGCTAGGTTAAAGAGAGGACTTTTGAGTTTTCATTTTGCTAAAATTATTTTGTATTTCCTCTGGAATTTTGATCTCACCAGTTAAACTTATCAGGGCTTTAATATTTCTATTTCAGAAAGGAAATAACTGTCATCCACTAAGTGGAGTCTTTTTCTATGTTTTGAAAATTGCATTAAAATCCTTACTGATAAATATTTGTTTAACTATCTCTTCAAAGCAGACATKAATCTACTGTGTTCCAAAGAAATGTGCATTGAACACCCAGTGCTATAGATGAACCAAAACACCTGTCATGGAAATTAGGATCCCTGCAGCTGCAGACACTTAAACCCAAAACTGTGTATCTGGAGTGTATTGTTAAGGCAATATTTAGATCAGAATAAGGACTGGATTTAAATCCTCTCATATAATTTGTTAGATTGCAACCCTGGAGAATTCCCTGCCCTTACAGCCATTTTTAAACAGGTTTGTGTTTTTGGGAGAAAAATTGCAGAACACCAGGGAAATGACAGGAGAAATATAAGTCCTCATATTCCACAACATTTACAAAAAAGAAGGAAAATCTCATCATAAAGAAGTCCTCAAAACACTGTGGGTGGAAATTAAATATAAAAAAGAGTAATCCCACRGTATGTTAAATATTTTATAAAGAAACATAATTTGTATTCTGGTACATAAAGCTGAATCACCAGAGCAAAACTACACAACACATAAATGTTTATAAAACACCATATCAGAAAACAATATGATTATTCATAATAGAATTAATTTAAACTATTTATCTCATAATCTAGGAAAAGCTTCCACATTTTCTTCAATRGAAAAATCTTTGTTAGAAAGAGAGAATCAAAAGTTCTCACAATATCATCACTGTCACATTAAATGACCTTAATTTCACAGGAAGCAAAATAAGCAGTTTAAAAGCATAAGCACAGCTCAGGATAACCAAGTGTGCTTTCTTCAAACATTACACTCTTGAGGTGSCCCAGATCATTATTAATCAATGGAAACAAGTAATTTCCTAACACTTGTGTGGATTTCAAGAGTGCAGTGTGCTGGTAGTTAAATGGCAGCCCTCCTTCGAAGAGATTGAGCAGCTTCTCTGTTCCCTTTTGCCATTGCTATTCAAGATCAAGTTGCGGATCTGGATGGAGTTGCTTTTTTGGGCCCCAGGAAAAGAGGCAATAAATGAACCTCTAACCTCAAGAGTGTCTCTGTAGCATTACCACTGGGAGTTCAGKTTAATCAGGCTCATAACAATGATGTGCCTCACTGTACCAAGGCTGCTTTGCCACCAATGAAAATGAAGATCTGAGTTTGGGCATTTAAACCCCTATGCTTGACATTGTCTCAGGATGCATCACTCAACCTTTTGCCAATAGATTTATATTTGAATTTGAAATGGTCTATCTCTATAATTACCTCTGTGTTTGTAAAAYGCCCAGCATGAGTAAAGCCCAATTCTCAGCAAGATGTGGGAGTTAGCAAAGTATAAATAATAAATGCATATCTGAGAGATCACAGTGTTAAGTTAAAACAAAAAAAAAAAGGGCTGCTCTTTCCTATGAATAATTTTCCATTTCCTGTTTGCTTGGAGAAGGTACTAAGCTTATATTTTAGTCATGCTGAAGGATTCAAACTGATTTAGAAGAGATTTGCTTTAAAGCAAGCAGACAGTGTCTATATTATGAGTTCTGTATTTTTTTCCAGCTCCTTTCCTGTGCAGCACACACTCATCAATCATATTGGGAAGCTGACTTATATTCTCCACACTTTACCACTAACTGGATTACAGAGCTGAAAATCTTACTCAAAGTTTAAAATGTGATAAAAGTAATCAAATTGTTCTAGTCAAATTCTAACTGTGGTGAATAGATGGCACTAATTACCTTTTCTTATTATTCTACAAATGTAGTTTACTCCATCTTTATTCATGAAGTAGTATCATATAGCCCACCAAGGGGACTTGCAGCAGTATGTAATATTGGCATATTTGTTTTCTTGTTCTTATTTTTCCTCTTCATCAGTATTCTGGAGGTGTGGTTTTAGACTGAAATGTATTGCTATGTGGGCCTTTCTCATGTCTTGATGTAATTACAGCACTCTGTAGATTTCTGAAGCTGAACTTTTAGAAAATAATTTTAAAACTCCAATAGTAAAAATGAGGGACAAACTTACTGGGGGCAATTAGTTGTCTTTTTTCCTTTTAAGTACCAGTTTTAGAAAAGTGCAAGTGTACACAAGTAATATTCACAGTGTGGAAATATTTGGTCTGAATTTAGGCTTAAGAAATTGCAGTAATTTTTTACTGATTTTGTCTGGGGTGGAGTTAATTTTCTTCCACGGCTGATGTGGGGCTGTGTTTGAGATTTGTACTGCCAATGGTGTTGAAGGCCTAGAGATGTTTTCATTATTGCTGAGCAGAATTTACGTAGAGCCAAACCCTTCTCTGCTTCTCACSCCACCAGCGWGCAGGCTGGAGGTGTACRAGGAMCTGGGAAGGGACACAGCCAGGACAGGTGACCCCAACTGACCAAAGGGATGTCTCAGACCAAATGACATCATGTTCAGCAATAAAAACTTGTGGGGAAGAGGAAGGAAGAGGGGSACATTTGGAGTGATGGCTTTTCTCTTGACAAGTCACTGTGGGTGACGGAGCCCAGCTTTCCTGGAGATGGCTGAACATCTGTCTTGCTGGGAAGTGGTGAATGAATTCCTTGTTTTGCTTTACTTGTGTATGACTTTCGCTATTACACTGTCTTTATCTAAACCCTTGAATTTTCTCACTTTTATTCTTCCAATTCTCTCTCCGATCCCCACAGGGTGGGGAGGAGGGAGGGAGGGAGGGAGGGAGGGAGGGACTGACTGACTGACTGACTGACTGACTGACTGACTGACTGACTGACTGACTGACTGACTGACCTTGGTTGATGGCTGGGCTTAAATTGTGACATATTGTGAAATTATCTTAAATCCACTAGTTCACAGCTAGCAATATCTGGCTCAGTTGCTATTCTGTGAAGAAATTCTGTGAACAGTCTATTTTTTCCATAGTCAGTGGCTAAAAGGTCTGTTTTGACTAATTTTTTTTTTTATAAGCTTACAAACCAGTCAAGGAAAAAGCATTCTAGCAGCTTTGGTCCTTCTGTTTGGAGAGTCTTTTTTCTTAGGATCAAACTTCTAGACAAAAATGTCATAAAAAATTTCACTTGCTGCAACTGGAGTATTTGTTCAAGCAAGCTTGCAAAGGATGAGGCAATTTCAGCACCAGCTTTGTTTCCAGACACACATATTTGATCTTTATTCAGCATTCAGAGACATCAAGTGCYTATATTTTGAATCCATTACTGCAACAGTTTTTATAGATTTAGGGAGAAAATGGGAGATGATGGCAGAAAGGATTGTGCTGCCTCTTCTCATGGCTGAAAAGTATTCCTCCTTATGGCCCTTGAGCATATCACCCTTACTGTAGGATAATCCCTCAGGTAAAAGGTTAGCAAACATAACTTTGTGGAAAGGAGGTTTCATCTAGCATGCTACTTCTATAATTTCACTAGCATTGAGGCACATTCTTTGAGCACAAAGAATGAGTGATTCAGAGAATTTGCACTATGACCTTTTTCCCATGCTCATGGAAAGCAGACAGATTTAGCAGGGAAAGGCATAAAATTTGCAAGATCAGACTTGGATTTGTTCAGAGCTGATTTTCAGATGATTGTTGGCAAGAAGATAATAAAGCCCAGTGTTCTTTCTTTTTATCTTTAAAAATAAAACCTTCTAAACTCCAGTATTTTGTTCTTAAGTCCAGAAAATACTATTCTGGAGCTACTAATTAGCTACCATTAACCATTTCAAGGTGACTGCTCACTTCCTCTTTTACAGGACTGTCATTTCTCCTTCCTTTGCTGAATGAATAAGGAAAAGAAGAAACAAATCCAGCTTTCAGGCAAAGTCTCACCTTTGCATCGAAGCAATGTAGCCAGCAAAATAATTAGCATGTAACTATAACTAACCTCAACATTCAAAAAAAAAAGCGAAGCTTTGACCAAAACTATGTAACTTGTGCCAGCTTTTGAGCAATATTATCCAAAATGCTGTGTTTGTGTCTGTAAATTTTGTAAGGAGACGGCATTCAAGGAAGAAAATGTATGGGAGAGTCAATTCCTATCTGAATAAGAACAATCTGCTTGTTACATACAGACTTTGGGTCCTGTTAGTGTTGTAGCAGGGACACAGTACTGGCCTTACTAATTCCTCTGGAAATTTATTTAGGGACTTGGTTGCTTTCCATATAGAAAAGCCCTTCCATTAACTTCCRAACCTTTGAGTGGTATTGGTGGATTTTCAAGGTCTCAGAGCCTGGCGACAATGCTGAACAGAGCAAAAGAGGTTCCTTGCAGCTTGAAGAAGATGGGGATGAGAATTTTAAGTCAAAACTGTGATGGACAACACTTTCGTTAACCTGAGGTTTTAGTTCCCTCTGATATTGCCTAAAGACAAGAAATATRGTCACCTGGACTGGAAAATACTCTCTCATTCCTCCTTTCTAGTAATTGCTTCATCAAGAGAGAGATTATTTTAAAGGCAAGCATCTTAAATTTCTGACATTTTTACTGAGTGTAGAAACTGCTTCAGCTACTTCTGAAATGCATGATTGTACATTTTAAATGTATTTCCAGAGTAGGTGAAAATTACTTTGAATAATACTGTACATTGTTTTGTTTTCTAATAGGAATCTGCATGAAGCACAATATCTAAGTTTTATTGATCAGATACAATATATCACAGACCAAGCAGAACAATCACCAGTCTAACAGAAAACTGATGAATTGTTAGTGCTGAAGAAATATTAGAAATGTCTGTAAGGTGGATCACTGAAAATGGTAGAAATATTTCATCAAGGAAAAATGACAGCGCACTACAAGGAAAAGACTTTACAGCTAACAAGCTGTATGGAAATTATGATTTTGCTTGGCACAGTAAACAGCATTAATTGAAATCAAACTATTGTTGTACATGCAGAAATAGTTTTTATCTGAAAAGTGTTTGCTGTTGCAGGTCTGCACAAAACCATCATTACTTGAAATAATCCAAGTACAGATTCTCAGCATGAAGAAYTTCTGTTTTCTGCTGTTCTTGCTAATACCTTGGAAAATATAAAAGGTGTCGGAGAAAGAGCCATTGAAACAAAAGAARTCTTGCAGAGTGTTGACCACAGTACCCAAAAGATATTGTGCAACTTCTAAAGCAAGGTTGTGYTGTTTTCTGTAACTGAGGAATCATTAAATACATGGATTCTCAGTTGAAAAAAACCCCACAACTTTTGACATTACTGCAAATAATTTTGTTTCTCTTGAGGAAACAAAAATTCAGTCAGGATGGCATACCCTTTCTGTGACTTGCTGCCTTCAAGGGAATATCAACATATCTAATAACCATTGACTGCTACACAATTACCGCAGTAAATTGAATGTTTAAGCTTAAAACAGGAAAGAATCTTCTTTGGGATTCTATATGTGTACATACATGTTATATTAAAATKATACTATTGTAATATCTTTTCTACWGTGGAAATATAGATGCCATTGTATGATAGTATGAACCTTTGTTTTGGGGAATATCACTGAATCTACAAACTAATAGTGGGAAAAGGAAGAGGAAGATGCCCCAGATTAATCAGCTCATGCACTACTTAATACTCTATTAAAAAAAAAAAAAAAAAAAAGGGTTGTTGTCATTTGACCTTGAAATTTTGTTTAAAAAATAAAACTTAGGGTTTTTTTATCATCTCTAGAAGAATTCCAAGGTAAATAAGTTTACTTCATTTTGTGAATGAATACAGGAAAAACTGAAACTAACTATATATTTTTCATGGAAAAATTTCTAAAGATTTTATTGTTGGGATTTTTTTGATTTGGTTTGTGAGTTTTTGTTTGTTTGCTTGTTTGTTGGAGGTTTTTTRKTTKGKTKGGKTTTTTTGAGGGGATTGGTGATTCATTAGGACAGCATTATATAATTAGGTTATTATTAATTAAGTTCTTCAGGGATTGTTAATGTAGGTTGATGTATTTTGTGTCTTCAGTGGTGTTTCAGTGAATTAGTTTCTGTCACAGTGTCCTAAATAGTTTGYATTTATTTTTATACTCTCTTAGAAATTAGTTATGTCTGGTCTTATATTTGCTGAATGCTATGACATGTTACGAATTTGTTGAAAAATAAATTACAACAAAGACTGGATGTCCTTAGTTGATCACAAATGACAGCTCATCTAAAAGCACACCAAGACAGAAAAAATGGGCAGAATAGTCCACTAAGTGGTAAAGAGCATTTTCCAAATATGATTTGTTTTTTTGATTAGTTTGTATTTAATAATTATGTCAGACTAGAACCCTTTCTCTTACAAAAAAAAAAAGAAAAAAAAATTAAAAAAAAAAACAAAAACAAAAAAAACAACCACCTTTAAAGAAAACCATAAGGATTACCGGAGGACTGAAGATCTGATAAAAAGGTAGATAAAGAATGTTTGTGTGGAAGATGTTTTGTTCTAAGAGATCCCAAACAGAATTTCTACAAGCCTCATAGCTTTGTACTGCGTTGTGGATTAATGCCCATTTAAAGTCATGCTTCTATCAATGTGTTAAAACACTAATAGTCCTTTTGTTTATGATTTTGTCAGTGCAACARGAAAAATAATATTTTTTCTTAGGGTATATGGAATTTCAGAAATTTTACATATACTGCTGCTATCATGACAGGGTAAAATGAAAATGAAATGAAATGAAAAATAATTTTATTGTAAGGGACTCCAGAAATGGCTATATTACATATGATGTGCTGTATTAGTTATAATGTGTTATTCTTATTTAAAATATTTTAATATTTATAAAGTAAACATTTCTGGATGATACAAATGTGAGTTATCGTAATGTAATTGGTGTATGTTACAGAAATTTATATTTTCCTAAAGGAACCTCACAAATGAAACKGTTTGGATGACTGTCACATCATTTGGTTCAGGGAATGTGGTCTCTCTGCCAGTGCCRCAACTTCAAATGGAAAATTTGAACCTCTGTCATAGTTTGAATTTTGAATAACAAGAAGCAAGAGTTGAAACTTATAACAAAAATCTGTGCAATGTAAGGAGAAGAAAGGGATCCACATTTCTCTCAGACAGGTTGCTCACCAGCTGAAAGCTCTCCTGTGTCACAGTGCTCTGCTGGATGCTCCATTTGAACCCCATACTTCTAAAGGGTCAGGGACACGTAAGATCAGCCATGCTGTCTACTAAAGTACTAAATCTGAGTCTCTGTAGTCTGAAATATTAGGAATATGCAGGTGGAAGTATAGGTTGTAGTTGAGGATGTAATTTATTTACAAGAATGCAGCAAAATTGACAAATCTCACTAAAAATAAATCTTTGCCTTTCATTTCTTCTCTGCAAAAATTAGAGGATAAAACATTGCAAAAAATATAGTTGTTGTATGAAGGGATTTTATGTCAAAACTTAAAATGGCATTTACCAGCTTGGCTCTATTTTTTCTCATTGTTTTCAGGTATATTAGTATTTTTTCTTTTACTTCAGT
>NW_026623432.1:784878-791652 GCF_030028575.1 Malurus melanocephalus
TTTTTTTTTTAAACAAAACTCTGTATGCTTGTCTGTTTTGTGCCTTTTTCCATAGAAAAATCTTTCTATATTTTTTCTACTTTGGTGATAGCAAGAGCTATATTGTACAAATCCAAGCTGGAATTTCACAGCTGACTTGAGGTTTTTTAGGMAGTCTATGTTCATGACTTAAATTCATTTTTCCTCTTCTATCGTAAGAAATAACAGGTATTTCTCTCAGCTGTGTGTGTCTTCCATTTTCTTATATCTTCACACTCCTCTCTGAAGTATTTGGGGTCCTCCTTGACCTACTGGCCTAAAGGGCTGATCCTCCTTTCACTTTACCTGGTGTAACATATTTTMATGCAGATTTTTCAGGCCAGAAACAAAATAAAATGATCCAGAGTAACATTGTTCCTTTAAAGAATAACTTGAATAGAGAATAAATCTTTTATATGATCCTTCTAGGCAGTTCAAACTGTGGTAGGGAGGTTCAGTTTATGTGACTACTGGGAACACTGAGCATCGAGAAAGAAATGTTGCAATGTTGTGACTGCACGACTGGCCGCATTTTTTTTTTTTTTTTTTTTTTTTTTTTTTTTTTTTTTTTTTTAATTTCTTTTAAAAATCAGAGAATGTAGTGAAAAAAATTCTCCAGTGCTGGGAAAAGACTGCAGGAAAACTTTGCACATATTTCTATAAATGACAATACTTGACAGACCTTGTTACTTACATGGTGCCTTTTTCTTTGTGCCTTTTGTTCTGTTGCACAACTGAGCTAATATGAAGCAAAAATGTCCAACTGCTACAACAGAAATGAAAACCCTGCTTTTTGGATGATTGCAGGCACCCTTTGTTTTGCCCTTCTGCTCAACCTGCACAGACATCTCAACAATTTTCCTTACCTCGACTGGCGAGACTAAAGCGTTTGTTACCCACTGCTGTTTCTGTGGCCCTCAATGAAGCTAAAGATCACCATTTGATCTTTAGGTGCTGTATGCAACGTAATTTTTGTCATCGTTTTATAACATTCACTAGTCATTAAGTAGATGGCCTACAGGCTGAAATATGTAAATTAGCTAATTATCTGAGTGCTGACATAAAATTTAGTATTAACTCATCTTCTCTGTACAAGCTGTCTGGCAGTGTTAGCTCTGGACCTTSAGCACCTTCAGTTCAGCTGTGTTTCTGTGAATATACACTGCATAGGACCCATATGTTTTCTGTCTACCGTTCTTGTCATCTTCGTGCCTTTTCTCATCTGGGTCTTTTCAAACCTTTTAGCTGGTGTTAGACAGAAGTTATTTATGGTGTTTTTAATGCCCTCTAGTGGTACTTCTTACTTTGTTGTGGAGGTGCTGAAGTGACTGCTGCACCGAGACCTCCCCACCAGCATGGATGTGGGGGCTCGCAGAGGGCATGGAGCAGCCTGTGCCATCACAACCAGCTGCTGCACTGGCTGTGACAGACCTGCCACAGCCTCCTGGGAAATCTGTGTCAAAGTGTGCGCCTGGACACTGCCCAGCCAGAATCCTACCCTCCTGCCCGTGTTTCCCTGCCAGTTCCTTTCACAGAACCTCTTCAGACTGGGATCCCCCATCTCCAGTCCAGTCCTGCCCGCTTGTCTAGGTGGTGTGCGTGGTGAGCAATTGTAGCTGCTTCTCACCTCACCCCAAGGAGCAGAAGAGCAGCCACATCTGGTAAATCTGTGTGYTTTCAGGCTGCACTTCCCAAATCCCTTGGAGAAACCAGACATCAAATGAGTGAAGACCATGTCACCCATCCTCCAGTCTTTTTCTGATAGAACTTGGGTGCATGCCATGGATGAATACTGCTGTCTCATACTCTGTATGTCTTTGGGTACATCTCAGGAGCTCAGCATTTGCATTTCTTGTGATGACTTCTGCTTTATTTACAGATATTCTTCCTGAGGTGAAATGCAAAAATGTAAATCTAGAGCTGAAGTCCTATATATGGATGCATGCACTCTTGGAAATGCTATAAAAATTATGTATAGAGGAATAAAAGTAGAAGGAAAAGGTTATGAACTCTGAATGACTTCATCTGTATTCCTGACCCTTCTGGTGTGCCTGTGCCAAAAAGTAAATATCTGTTTTTTATCATATTCTGTACTTCTGGGCTTCCTTGATTTGTGATTTGTGGATTAGGAAAGTTCAGTCCTAGACACATTTCTTTATATTTTGACTCAATTAACCCCCTGGAATATTTATAAATAGTGCTGGGTTGGATTATATATATATATATATATATATATATATAAAATTATGACCTAGCTGAGAAGAAAGAGAATAAAAAAATTAACCTTTCTTTTTGGTCAAAAGGAGAGGTAAAGCTTCAATCTTTAAAATTTTGTTCTGATTTATCAAAGGTGTAATAGTGCATGAAATAATCAATTCTTGTTTAACTTCAAAATTCTTGTGTAATATCAAGGTCTGTGAGATGGTGACCTCTTAGATAAGGAAAAAGGGACAGAAGGACAAGAAAAATTATTAGTGTGTAAGGAGGAAAGATATTCACATAAAATGAACAGTGAGATGGTTTTATATTAAATATAGCGGCATTAAATGCTGCATAAAAGAGAGATCAAAGGAAAATTCTGCTGCTATAAATGTATAGGCAAATGATGAMATTTCTTTTTTTGTAAGATGTGAGTTGGAGCTTAAATAGGTCCAAGAGGGGAGATCTAGGATTGAAAGGAKGTAATTTGCAATTTAAATAATCTATCAATGAATTAAAACATGAAAGAGATACCAGTGTATGGGACACAACAGCTGAAGTTGAGAAAAGGATTAAATTACCGTTGTGATACATTTTTGGATGTAATGAAACACATCGGTGAACTTTGGCTGATGAATAGTTGTTAGAGAAAATTATATGTTAAATATTTAAATAACTGTTAAAATGTCACTTTATGGAGTAATGAAATCCATCTCTGATGGCATAATTTTTTTATTATTCTAAAAGATTTTCCAGATCAAAAAGGAAAATATTAATAAACTATAATTTTGCCAAACAGTAAAATAAATTTTCCAATTAATTTATGTAAAAAGTATCTTTTCGACTGAAAGTACTGAAGTGCTCATCACATTGTTTTATAACCAYACTAATAATTGTAGATTTTAACAATTATTATAACATTACTTTGTAATTTGCAAACACTTGTCTAGTTTTTATTGCTTTCTTTAATGTATGTAATGTATGTAATTATTTCTTTAATGCAGTGTTTCTTTTATTGCTTTCTTTTCTGTAYTGTTTATTATGCAAGATTCTTAGAGCTTCTCCTATAGTTCCTTTATATAGAAATCTAAACATAGACTGACAGAATAATTGCAAAGTATATGGAGGACCTGCATTTTACTATTTTATCAGCTTTTTAATCACACTAGTAAATTTTGATGGCATTTTAGGTAAWTTTTACCTTGACAACATCATCTTTCCAGAGCATAAGTACAAAAAGACTAAATGAAAGACTGAATAGACAGCAAACCATGTAAGGGTAGGTGGATAAGTGTAGCTCAGCAAATATAACACAGGGCCTTCCCATAGAAAAATAGATAATATAATGAAGACAGGGAATAAAGACTACTGTTTAAGCATCAAGACTTTCCGAGTACTATGACAAATTAATCCTTCATCTTCATACATTCTGTAAGTTTGAAATTTTCATAGGAAAAACAAACTTGAAACATGAACAGAATTGGCAATRTTTGATTTTCTCACATGCATAGAATAATGAAAGAGCAAACTTCAGCTTGACAAAACAATCCCTGTTGCACTGTTACAGGTGTTCAGTCTGCTCATGTCAGAGTCAAGGCAATGGTAACTTGRTAGGTGCTTGCATGTTTGAAGAAAGAGTGAGGTTTTCATAAAATGAAAATGGACTTTTATTTCTAGAGCAACTGAGTTCTAAACAGATCTTCAGCATCCGCCAAAACTAGAAACTGAGTAAAAACTAAGGAGGCATTGCCAAAGTACTGCTGTAACAGCTGGGCTCCAAAGTAAATGTACAGCTCGGTGATAGATTGGACACATCCTTCAGTTTCAGGTTGTAGCAACAGTAGGAAAGATTATAGACATGTAGCAATAAATCACCAAGATGGAATAAATTTCAACCAGGAGTTTCAGGAGAGAAAACTGAGACATGGCTGAACWATGAGATAATTGTGATTGATAATTGTTAATTGTGTACAAACTGGCRATTTGTAGGTAACCCTTCTAATTAGTTTTGGTACTCAGCTAATGGGGAACTAAAATATTTAAAACTCACAGAACTGCAGGCAACTTGCTCTCACTTTCATGTTGAGCACACCTTTTGAATTGCTAGAAAACGATCRCATTAATAAATACATGGATTAACATGATAAAATGAAGAACAGTTTTAATGTGGTTTCCGCAAAGGGAGACACATTCAACATTCATTTGTGGTGTGAAGACACCACTTGCACACGCAGACAAGTTTTATATGGTTGGTACAGTATGCATGCATTAGCAAAAATATGTTGCAAAAATGTTCCAGCGAGGCTCTTAGAGAGATAAGGCTGCCATGAGATTACAGGGAAGATACCTTCATAGAATCACTACTGTCCAAAGGAGGAAAACAAAAGATTGSTGTCAATAAAAAATACAGACTGTGGTGAAGTCCCTGGTGCTGCACATATTCCTTACTGTGAGTGTTCCACAGTAAAATCACAGAAGAATGAAACTTATTCTACAGAGCTGTGATGGTCAGAATTAAAAATGATACTRGCAAGGGTAATTTTGATAATGAACCACAGAGAATGACTTCTACACAAGGAGAAATTTCATAAGCAAGGTTATTCAGATTTGGAAAAAGGATGAGWAAGGATGGTTTAATTGAAATATATGAAGTCATGAATGGCAGGTCAAAAGTGATTTAGGATATGTTATTCACCATTCATGACACAAAAAGCRGCAAGCGCCCTAGTAAATTATCAGGCTGAAGTGTAAATTGCTTTTCATATAATACATAATTAAATTGTGTAACTCATTGCTGCAGGATGTTTTTGATGCCAAGATATAAATCAGTTCAAAAAGCAATTAGCTGAACGGATGGAAGTAAGGCCCATTAAGGGCTATTAAATACAACAATGTGGGTACAACACTAAAACCTCATGTTTGCAAAAAGAGTCTTCATTGAGAGAAGTGCATAACTTATTTTTCTTTACCTGTGCATCCTTACAAAAATTGAATCTCAAACAGTGTGGGAGATGAGATTCTCAGCACAATGGGCCTTTGTGATGGCCTAACATGAATAGTATTGTCATAATGCTGTCTAGTTAGCCCTGAGAAGGATTCAGGGCTCTGACTGCAAAAACCGGCATATACAGAGTCATCCCATRAGAACACAAGATCACCTGCACCTGTTGTATGGAAAAATGAAGATAAAATACGAGGGGCAGTAAAAAAGTACAATTACTTTATCCAGATCTATGCATGTCCCTACCCTGTGCACTACATATATATATATAGACTATTAAAGATTTCCAATTCGTAACATTCAATTAAAATTTGCAATTAAGTTTAAGTTCAATGAAATAAATTAGTTGTCATAGCTCTTTTTATGATATCACACCTGTACATACTTCATTYCAATTGGGAAATCAAGCACACAACAGAAATACTCCAAGAAGGGCTATTCTCTTTTTCTTCCATTTCACATTTCATGGCTGAAACTGGTGATTAATTAGAATTGCAGAATCATGGAATTGTTTAGGATCTTTGAGCATTGTCAAGTATTAAATCATGTCCCTAAGTATCACATATACAGGTCTTTTAAATACCTCCTGGATTGGTGAGCCAACCACTACATTAGGCAGCCTGCTCTAGGGCTTAAAAACCCTTTATGTGGAAAATTTTTTCCTAATATTCATTCTCAACATCCCCTGGTGCAACTTTCCATTTTCTCTCAYCCTGTTGTTTGTTACTTGGGAACAGAGACTGATCCTCACTCACTACAATCTCCTTTCAGGTCATTRCAGAGAGCGATAAAGTCTCCCCTCAGGCTTCATTTCGCCTGGCTAAACCACCCCAGATCCCTCAGATGCTCCTCATCAGACCTGTAATCCAGACTCCTCACCAGCTCCATTGTCCTTCTCTGGAYRAGCTCCAGCACCTCARTGTCTTTCTGGGAGTGAGGGACCCAAAACTGAGCACAGGAYTTGWGGTGATGCCCCACCAGCACCGAGTACAGGGAAACAACATCTTCCATAGTCCTGCTGGCCACGCTATTGGTGGTCCAGGCCAGGATACCATTGACTTTTTTTGCCACCTGGGCACACTCCTGGCTCATGTTAAGATGGCTTTTGACCATCACTYCCMGGAYCTTTTCCMGCAGCAGCTTTCCAGCCACTCTGCYCCCAGCCTTTAGCGCTGCCTGGGGTTGTTGTCACCCCAGGAYCAGACCCAGTACTTGCCCCTGTTGAGCCTCATGCCACTGATCTCAGCCCATGGATCCAGCCTGCCCAGATCCCTCTGCACAGCCTTCCTGCCCTCCAGCAGATAACATTCCCATCCAACTTTGGATCCTCTGTGAACTTGCTGAGGTGCCCTCAAYCCTCTTGTCCAGAACATCAATTAAAACAATTAAACAGGACTGGCCCACACTCTGATTCCTGGAGACTGTGCTAAAGACTGGTCACCAGCTGGATGTAATTCCATTCACCACCACTCTCTGGGCCTGGCTATCCAGCTTTTTACCCAGGAAAAAGTGCACTGGGACCAAACATGGGCTGCCAGATTCTCTGAGAGAGTTCT